>NW_027361683.1:32495000-33087500 GCF_039654945.1 Dendrobates tinctorius
AAGACCACTATGGCCCAAATGTGGCAAAGTTTTGTGTGTCCACCACAATTGTCTACACCATCAGCGACGCCTCGAGTCAGCAGGAGGCAACGCTTCCGTCAGATGGTGTCAGACTACATGTCTTGCCCTGTCGCTGTACTCCCAGATGGCTCTTCCCCCTTCAAGTTTTGGGTCTCTAAGCTGGATACATGGCCAGAGCTTAGCCAGTATGCATTGGAGGTGCTGGCTTGCCCTGCTGCCAGTGTATTATCGGAACGTGTCTTTAGTGCCGCAGGTGGTGTACTAACAGACCGTCGCACGCGACTATCTTCCGATAATGTTGACCGGCTGACTTTTCTGAAAATGAACAAGGCCTGGATCTCCAAAGACTTTGCCATTCCTCTTACAGACTAAATTAGTGGTTGGCAACTGTATCCAGGTCTGCTGGTGTGTTCATTTTTCTACCACCTGAACTATAATCCCTGTGCTTCAACACAGCCAGTTGTCGCTCAGATGTGTCGTCTGCACAGAGAAACACACTAGCTCCTGTGTTACTGGGGTTCAGTAATGCCAGCTGATCCCCTGCTGTGTGGACGGCAGAGTCACCAGCTCCATCAACATTCAAACCACTACTGATTTTTAACCGTGCCCAACTTAGGTCTCTGGCTCCACTGTCTCTACTATTTCCCCTGACCTCCAACCCCGCCATCTACATCTCTGAAGTGGCGTCAGCACAATCTACACTTGTTCCTGTGTTCCTGTGGCTCAGTCCCATCAGTTTATCCCCTGATGTGTGTCCGGCAAGGTCTCCTGCTCTGTCCACATTCCCATAACCAGTAGTGGGAATGAGGACAGAGCTGGCGAACTTGCCGGACAAACATCAGGGGATCAACTGATGGGACTGAGCACCAGTAACACAGGAACAAGTGTAGATTGTGCTGACGCCACTTCAGAGATGTAGCTGGCGGGGTTGGAGGCCAGGGTAAATAGTAGAGACAGTGGAGCCAGAGGCCTAAGTGGAGCATGGTTAGAATCAGTAGTAGTCCACAACCTCCATAAAAACCGATGCCCATTGGCCTCTGCATGCGGCATGCGTAATCCTGGGCTCCAACAGCGTCAGTTGGTGTTCAGAAGTGTCGTCTCCACAGAGCCAAACACATTCGTTCAAGTGTTAGTGGGGTTCAGCACTGTCAGCTGTTCCCCTGCTGTGGAGATGGCAAGTCTCCTGCTGCATTCACCTGCCAAAATCCAGTAGGCCCCAGCCTGCTCCTCGCCTAATCCTGAGCTCCAACAACGTCAGTTGGTGTTCAGAAGTGTCGTCTCCACAGAGCCAAACACATTCGTTCAAGTGTTAGTGGGGTTCAGCACTGCCAGCTGTTCCCCTGCTGTGGAGATGGCAAGTCTCCTGCTGCATTCACCTGCCAAAATCCAGTAGGCCCCAGCCTGCTCCTCGCCTAATCCTGGGCTCCAACAACGTCAGTTGGTGTTCAGAAGTGTCGTCTCCACAGAGCCAAACACATTCGTTCAAGTGTTAGTGGGGTTCAGCACTGTCAGCTGTTCCCCTGCTGTGGAGATGGCAAGTCTCCTGCTGCATTCACCTGCCAAAATCCAGTAGGCCCCAGCCTGCTCCTCGCCTAATCCTGAGCTCCAACAACGTCAGTTGGTGTTCAGAAGTGTCGTCTCCACAGAGCCAAACACATTCGTTCAAGTGTTAGTGGGGTTCAGCACTGCCAGCTGTTCCCCTGCTGTGGAGATGGCAAGTCTCCTGCTGCATTCACCTGCCAAAATCCAGTAGGCCCCAGCCTGCTCCTCGCCTAATCCTGGGCTCCAACAACGTCAGTTGGTGTTCAGAAGTGTCGTCTCCACAGAGCCAAACACATTCGTTCAAGTGTTAGTGGGGTTCAGCACTGTCAGCTGTTCCCCTGCTGTGGAGATGGCAAGTCTCCTGCTGCATTCACCTGCCAAAATCCAGTAGGCCCCAGCCTGCTCCTCGCCTAATCCTGAGCTCCAACAACGTTAGTTGGTGTTCACAAGTGTCGTCTCCACAGAGCCAAACACATTCGTTCAAGTGTTAGTGGGGTTCAGCACTGCCAGCTGTTCCCCTGCTGTGGAGATGGCAAGTCTCCTGCTGCATTCACCTGCCAAAATCCAGTAGGCCCCAGCCTGCTCCTCGCCTAATCCTGGGCTCCAACAACGTCAGTTGGTGTTCAGAAGTGTCGTCTCCACAGAGCCAAACACATTCGTTCAAGTGTTAGTGGGGTTCAGCACTGTCAGCTGTTCCCCTGCTGTGGAGATGGCAAGTCTCCTGCTGCATTCACCTGCCAAAATCCAGTAGGCCCCAGCCTGCTCCTCGCCTAATCCTGAGCTCCAACAACGTCAGTTGGTGTTCAGAAGTGTCGTCTCCACAGAGCCAAACACATTCGTTCAAGTGTTAGTGGGGTTCAGCACTGCCAGCTGTTCCCCTGCTGTGGAGATGGCAAGTCTCCTGCTGCATTCACCTGCCAAAATCCAGTAGGCCCCAGCCTGCTCCTCGCCTAATCCTGGGCTCCAACAACGTCAGTTGGTGTTCAGAAGTGTCGTCTCCACAGAGCCAAACACATTCGTTCAAGTGTTAGTGGGATTCAGCACTGCCAGCTGTTCCCCTGCTGTGGAGATGGCAAGTCTCCTGCTGCATTCACCTGCCAAAATCCAGTAGGCCCCAGCCTGCTCCTCGCCTAATCCTGGGCTCCAACAACGTCAGTTGGTGTTCAGAAGTGTCGTCTCCACAGAGCCAAACACATTCGTTCAAGTGTTAGTGGGGTTCAGCACTGTCAGCTGTTCCCCTGCTGTGGAGATGGCAAGTCTCCTGCTGCATTCACCTGCCAAAATCCAGTAGGCCCCAGCCTGCTCCTCGCCTAATCCTGGGCTCCAACAACGTCAGTTGGTGTTCAGAAGTGTCGTCTCCACAGAGCCAAACACATTCGTTCAAGTGTTAGTGGGGTTCAGCACTGCCAGCTGTTCCCCTGCTGTGGAGATGGCAGTCTCTCCTGCTGTCTCCGCATTACAAAGACAGTAGGCCTCTGCCTACACCCTCCTATTTCCTGGGCTTCAACACAGCCAGTTGTAGTTCGGAAGTGCCGTCCACACGGAAAGAGATACTTGCTCCCGTGTCTCAGTGGGGTTCAGTAACGTCAGCTGATCCCCTGCTGTGTGGATGGCAGTCTCTCCTGCTGTCACCTCATTCAAAATACAGTAGGCCTCTGCCTACACCCTCCTATTTCCTGGGCTTCAACACAGCCAGTTGTAGTTTGGAAGTGCCGTCCACACGGAAAGAGACACTTGCTCCCGTGTCTCAGTGGGGTTCAGTAACGTCAGCTGATCCCCTGCTTTGTGGATGGCAGTCTCTCCTGCTGTCACCTCTTTCAAAATACAGTAGGCCTCTGCCTACACCCTCCTATTTCCTGGGCTTCAACACAGCCAGTTGTAGTTCGGAAGTGCCGTCCACACGGAAAGAGATACTTGCTCCCGTGTCTCAGTGGGGTTCAGTAACGTCAGCTGATCCCCTGCTGTGTGGATGGCAGTCTCTCCTGCTGTCACCTCATTCAAAATACAGTAGGCCTCTGCCTACACCCTCCTATTTCCTGGGCTTCAACACAGCCAGTTGTAGTTCGGAAGTGCCGTCCACACGGAAAGAGATACTTGCTCCCGTGTCTCAGTGGGGTTCAGTAACGTCAGCTGATCCCCTGCTGTGTGGATGGCAGTCTCTCCTGCTGTCACCTCATTCAAAATACAGTAGGCCTCTGCCTACACCCTCCTATTTCCTGGGCTTCAACACAGCCAGTTGTAGTTCGGAAGTGCCGTCCACACGGAAAGAGATACTTGCTCCCGTGTCTCAGTGGGGTTCAGTAACGTCAGCTGATCCCCTGCTGTGTGGATGGCAGTCTCTCCTGCTGTAAACTCATTCAAAATACAGTAGGCCTCTGCCTACACCCTCCTATTTCCTGGGCTTCAACACAGCCAGTTGTAGTTCGGAAGTGCCGTCCACACGGAAAGAGACACTTGCTCCCGTGTCTCAGTGGGGTTCAGTAACGTCAGCTGATCCCCTGCTGTGTGGATGGCAGTCTCTCCTGCTGTAAACTCATTCAAAATACAGTAGGCCTCTGCCTACACCCTCCTATTTCCTGGGCTTCAACACAGCCAGTTGTAGTTCGGAAGTGCCGTCCACACGGAAAGAGATACTTGCTCCCGTGTCTCAGTGGGGTTCAGTAATGTCAGCTGATCCCCTGCTGTGTGGATGGCAGTCTCTCCTGCTGTCACCTCATTCAAAATTCAGTAGGCCTCTGCCTACACCCTCCTATTTCCTGGGCTTCAACACAGCCAGTTGTAGTTCGGAAGTGCCGTCCACACGGAAAGAGATACTTGCTCCCGTGTCTCAGTGGGGTTCAGTAACGTCAGCTGATCCCCTGCTGTGTGGATGGCAGTCTCTCCTGCTGTCACCTCATTCAAAATACAGTAGGCCTCTGCCTACACCCTCCTATTTCCTGGGCTTCAACACAGCCAGTTGTAGTTCGGAAGTGCCGTCCACACGGAAAGAGACACTTGCTCCCGTGTCTCAGTGGGGTTCAGTAACGTCAGCTGATCCCCTGCTTTGTGGATGGCAGTCTCTCCTGCTGTCACCTCTTTCAAAATACAGTAGGCCTCTGCCTACACCCTCCTATTTCCTGGGCTTCAACACAGCCAGTTGTAGTTCGGAAGTGCCGTCCACACGGAAAGAGATACTTGCTCCCATGTCTCAGTGGGGTTCAGTAACGTCAGCTGATCCCCTGCTGTGTGGATGGCAGTCTCTCCTGCTGTAAACTCATTCAAAATACAGTAGGCCTCTGCCTACACCCTCCTATTTCCTGGGCTTCAACACAGCCAGTTGTAGTTCGGAAGTGCCGTCCACACGGAAAGAGACACTTGCTCCCGTGTCTCAGTGGGGTTCAGTAACGTCAGCTGATCCCCTGCTGTGTGGATGGCAGTCTCTCCTGCTGTAAACTCATTCAAAATACAGTAGGCCTCTGCCTACACCCTCCTATTTCCTGGGCTTCAACACAGCCAGTTGTAGTTCGGAAGTGCCGTCCACACAGAAAGAGATACTTGCTCCCGTGTCTCAGTGGGGTTCAGTAATGTCAGCTGATCCCCTGCTGTGTGGATGGCAGTCTCTCCTGCTGTCACCTCATTCAAAATTCAGTAGGCCTCTGCCTACACCCTCCTATTTCCTGGGCTTCAACACAGCCAGTTGTAGTTCGGAAGTGCCGTCCACACGGAAAGAGATACTTGCTCCCGTGTCTCAGTGGGGTTCAGTAACGTCAGCTGATCCCCTGCTGTGTGGATGGCAGTCTCTCCTGCTGTCACCTCATTCAAAATACAGTAGGCCTCTGCCTACACCCTCCTATTTCCTGGGCTTCAACACAGCCAGTTGTAGTTCGGAAGTGCCGTCCACACGGAAAGAGATACTTGCTCCCGTGTCTCAGTGGGGTTCAGTAACGTCAGCTGATCCCCTGCTGTGTGGATGGCAGTCTCTCCTGCTGTCACCTCATTCAAAATACAGTAGGCCTCTGCCTACACCCTCCTATTTCCTGGGCTTCAACACAGCCAGTTGTAGTTCGGAAGTGCCGTCCACACGGAAAGAGATACTTGCTCCCGTGTCTCAGTGGGGTTCAGTAACGTCAGCTGATCCCCTGCTGTGTGGATGGCAGTCTCTCCTGCTGTCACCTCATTCAAAATACAGTAGGCCTCTGCCTACACCCTCCTATTTCCTGGGCTTCAACACAGCCAGTTGTAGTTCGGAAGTGCCGTCCACACGGAAAGAGACACTTGCTCCCGTGTCTCAGTGGGGTTCAGTAACGTCAGCTGATCCCCTGCTTTGTGGATGGCAGTCTCTCCTGCTGTCACCTCTTTCAAAATACAGTAGGCCTCTGCCTACACCCTCCTATTTCCTGGGCTTCAACACAGCCAGTTGTAGTTCGGAAGTGCCGTCCACACGGAAAGAGATACTTGCTCCCGTGTCTCAGTGGGGTTCAGTAACGTCAGCTGATCCCCTGCTGTGTGGATGGCAGTCTCTCCTGCTGTAAACTCATTCAAAATACAGTAGGCCTCTGCCTACACCCTCCTATTTCCTGGGCTTCAACACAGCCAGTTGTAGTTCGGAAGTGCCGTCCACACGGAAAGAGACACTTGCTCCCGTGTCTCAGTGGGGTTCAGTAACGTCAGCTGATCCCCTGCTGTGTGGATGGCAGTCTCTCCTGCTGTAAACTCATTCAAAATACAGTAGGCCTCTGCCTACACCCTCCTATTTCCTGGGCTTCAACACAGCCAGTTGTAGTTCGGAAGTGCCGTCCACACGGAAAGAGACACTTGCTCCCGTGTCTCAGTGGGGTTCAGTAACGTCAGCTGATCCCCTGCTTTGTGGATGGCAGTCTCTCCTGCTGTCACCTCTTTCAAAATACAGTAGGCCTCTGCCTACACCCTCCTATTTCCTGGGCTTCAACACAGCCAGTTGTAGTTCGGAAGTGCCGTCCACACGGAAAGAGACACTTGCTCCCGTGTCTCAGTGGGGTTCAGTAATGTCAGCTGATCCCCTGCTGTGTGGATGGCAAAGTCTCCTGCTGCCTACACAGTCGTACCACTACTGATTTTTAACCGTGCTCCAATTAGGCCTGTGGCTCCACTGTCTCTCGTATTTCCCCTGTCCTCCAACCCCGCCAGTTACAGCTCCGAAGTGGCGTCTGCACAATCCACACTTGTTCCTGTGTTACAGGTGTTCAGTCCGGTCAGTTAATCCCCTGATGTGTGTCCGGCAATGTCGCCTGCTCTGTCCACATTCCCATTATCGGAATGTGGACAGAGCAGGCGACATTGCCGGACACACATCAGGGGATTAACTGACCGGACTGAACACCTGTAACACAGGAACAAGTGTGGATTGTGCAGACGCCACTTCGGAGCTGTAACTGGCGGGGTTGGAGGACAGGGGAAATACGAAAATCAGTGAAGCCACAGGCCTAAGTGGAGCTTGGTTCAAATTAGTAGTCTACAACCGATCTTAAAATTTCTTCAATGCAGCCTAAGCCTGCTCCATGCTTGTCCCTGGGCTTCAACACAGCCAGTTGTTGCTCGGAAGTGCCGTCTTCACAGAGTAAAACACTAGCTCCTGTGTTTGTGGGGTTCAGTAACGTCAGCTGTTCCCCTGCTGTTTTGATGGCAATCTGTCCTGCTGCCTCCCAATTGACAGCACATCAGGCCTCAGCCTGCTAAGTGCTTGTCCTGGGCTCCAACATCGCCAGTTGCTGCTCATAACTGACTTTGGCACGGGTACTCCCTCCTGCCCAGCTTGGTTCCAGCCCTGCCTGCTGTTTCCGGGAAGTGTCAATGTCAGTTTGCCACCCCAAGTTGCCATGTCGTGTTGCGGTTGGGTTAGCCGAGGCTAGGGTGCCAGCAGTTTAGGTGCTTCCTATGTGGACTGCGGGTTCTGGTAAGAAAGGTTTGTTCCATAGTGCCAGTAGGACAAGCACCCCCTGTAGGACTGTGTGATTCGGTAACTGCGGCCAGCTTGCGGCATGCCAACTTTGCTTTTCAGGGGTAACTTCTGATACCCCTCCGGGTTCCAGCACCGTCAGCTGGTTCTCATCAGAGCCTTTGGCCTAGGTGCCTCCATCTCGGTATCCGAGTTCCGGCAACATCTGCTGGTCCTTGGTAGTGCTTTGTAGCACAGGTACCTCCTGCTTAGTAACCGGGTTCCAGCACCGTCAGCTGGTCCTCGGTTGTGCCATTGGCTCTTATTCCTTCTGCTGCCCCTCCGGGTGCCAGCACTGTCAGCTGGTCCTCGCTATTTCCATTTGCTCTTGCAGCTTATGCTACCCCTCCGGGTTCCAGCACCGTCAGCTGGTTCTCGTCAGAGCCTTTGGCCTAGGTGCCTCCATCTCGGTATCCGAGTTCCGGCAACGTCTGCTGGTCCTTGGTAGTGCTTTGTAGCACAGGTACCTCCTGCTTAGTAACCGGGTTCCAGCACCGTCAGCTGGTCCTCGGTTGTGCCATTGGCTCTTATTCCTTCTGCTGCCCCTCCGGGTGCCAGCACTGTCAGCTGGTCCTCGCTATTTCCATTTGCTCTTGCAGCTTATGCTACCCCTCCGGGTTCCAGCACCGTCAGCTGGTTCTCGTCAGAGCCTTTGGCCTAGGTGCCTCCATCTCGGTATCCGAGTTCCGGCAACGTCTGCTGGTCCTTGGTAGTGCTTTGTAGCACAGGTACCTCCTGCTTAGTAACCGGGTTCCAGCACCGTCAGCTGGTCCTCGGTTGTGCCATTGGCTCTTATTCCTTCTGCTGCCCCTCCGGGTGCCAGCACTGTCAGCTGGTCCTCGCTATTTCCATTTGCTCTTGCAGCTTATGCTACCCCTCCGGGTTCCAGCACCGTCAGCTGGTTCTCGTCAGAGCCTTTGGCCTAGGTGCCTCCATCTCGGTATCCGAGTTCCGGCAACGTCTGCTGGTCCTTGGTAGTGCTTTGTAGCACAGGTACCTCCTGCTTAGTAACCGGGTTCCAGCACCGTCAGCTGGTCCTCGGTAGTGCCATTGGCTCTTGTTCCTTCTGCTGCCCCTCCGGGTGCCAGTACCGTCAGCTGGTTCAAGAGGACAAAGAACAGGAAGACAACCACCAAGATGCAGAACAACAAGAGAGAGAAGACAAAGAAGCATAAAAAAAACAAAGCAGAAGAACATTAAGCATAAGACTAATACTCTGAGCAAATGATATTATCTTATTTATAAGCAGAAGAAGACTAAGCAGTGTATGGGGGTGAGTCCGTTCCTCCTCGTGGTGCCCCTGGAAAAGGCCTGCTTCTGCAGGCCAAACTGAACGCGGACAAATCCTGTTGTAAATCTTTTGTGACAGGCAGAACGGAAGGTGTAAACTTCTAACTTTTCTAGATAACAACTACAGGAATGCCTGACACAAACAAGAATATGATGAAGAAGAATAGGAAGAAGATGAAGAAGCTGAATATGTAGAATAATAATTGTTGAATAAGAAGAATATGAAGAATGTAAGAAAAGGAAGAAGAAGAAGAAGAAGAAGAAGAAGAAGAAGAAGAAGAAGAAGAATGTAAAAAAAGGAAGTAGAAGAAGAAGAAGAAGAATGTAAAAAAAGGAATAAGAAGAAGAATGTAAAAAAAGGAAGTAGAAGAAGAAGAAGAAGAATGTAAAAAAAGGAAGTAGAAGAAGAAGAAGAAGAATGTAAAAAAAGGAAGTAGAAGAACAAGAAGAAGAATGTAAAAAAAGGAAGTAGAAGAAGAAGAAGAAGAATGTAAAAAAAGGAAGTAGAAGAAGAAGAAGAAGAATGTAAAAAAAGGAATAAGAAGAAGAATGTAAAAAAAGGAAGTAGAAGAAGAAGAAGAAGAATGTAAAAAAAGGAAGTAGAAGAAGAAGAAGAAGAATGTAAAAAAAGGAAGTAGAAGAAGAAGAAGAAGAATGTAAAAAAAGGAAGTAGAAGAAGAAGACATACATGTCTGGCAAAATATAAATGAGGCTAACATAGTCAATATCTTTGTAACTCCTAACATCTTTAAAAAAAAAAGTTTAATTCCTGCTATTCCATTTGATTGGGCTAAACCTCTATGGCTTTAATGTCTCCTCCACCTCCCACAATACATTCTACATTATTCTTAGTTGTTTTTCTTCATGTAGAATTAACCTACAAGGAAAGAAAGGGTTTTTTTTAATTCCGATATTTTGGCCCCATTGACTTGCATTGGTTCCCGGTATCGGAATCGGCGATACCGATACTTTTTTTAAAGATCGGCCGATCCATTCCGATCCGATATTTTCAAGTATCGGCTGGTATCGCTCAACTCTAGCTATTTACAATGCAATTCATTTTTTACTCATGTAGTCAACCAGTGTGCTTATTTCTTGCTATCTTATTTCTGTATGGTCTGCCTAGTCTTATTTTATCTTGTATTCACTTGATTAATAAAATTTACAATTTTTAAACCTTCTTTGGAGGTCCTTTTCTCTTGTTTTTGTAATTATATATGTACAGATGCTATTTTATATGGATATAGGGGGATCATATGGGGAAACATGCACTTTGGGGCTTGGACCCCTGGTCTTTTAGGACCCTAGCAATGCCCCTGCATACTGTATGCTTACATGTCCGTGTTTCTGGAGTTGTATGTTTGAAGGTAAGCTCAGTTATGGTACCATATCTAAGCAGTAAGCTTGGTTCTAGTACTGTATCGATGTAGTATTCTAGATGCTGGTACCATATGTATGACATAAGCTTGGTATTGTTCCCGTATTTATGTAGTAGACTTAGTAATCTCGGTTCAGCTCCCATATCTCTGGAGTAAGCTCTGTTCTGCTCCCATAGCTCTGTAGTAAACTCTGTTCTGCTCTCATATCTCTGTAGTAAGCTCATTTCTGCTCCCATATCTCTCTAGTAAGCTAGGTTCTGCTCCTATAGCTCTGTAGTAAGCTCAGTTCTACTTGCTTATCTCTGTAGTAAGCTCGGTTCTGCTCCCATATCTCTGTAGTAAGCTCGGTTCTGCTCCCATATCTCTGTAGTAAGCTCAGTTCTGCTCCCTTATCTCTGTAGTAAGCTCGTTTCAGTTCCCTTATTTATGTAGTAATCTTGGTTCCGTTCTTGTGTCTATGTAGTTAGCTTGCTTCTGTCACTGTATCTATGTAGGCAGTAAGCTTGGTTCTACTCCCATATCTATGCAGCAAGCTTGGTTCTGTTCCCATATCTATGCATCAGTCTGTCTTTAAAGCTTGTCATCGCTGCTGCTTTAATGCAGCGGCCAGAGGTAAACAGGGCAGAGGTGGGCCACCACAATTCGATGGCCACTGCCTTGTGATTGCCCCCCAGGCTGAAAAGTGCCAGCCAGCCCCTGCCGGAGTACCACATACAGGTGATGGATTGAGTCCAGCTCGCCTGGAGACATTCAGGGGATCCACCCTGCCAGGTGAGGTTTGGGGACCTTCCTTCTGCACTTTGTGTGCGGGTCTCTGCTGTTTGTGACTAAGCTGCGACCCTCTGTTGTGTGATGGTTTCTCTAACCTGTATGGCTGTCAGCATGAGCCTATTCCACGGGTACTGTCCTTTTCTCTGTCAGCCCCGGGCTCCTGATCCGCAGCTGTGCCTTCAGGTGTTCAATGTCGCTCAGGAACTTGCAGTCCCCTGTACTTCCAGATTCGGCGCTCAGGACATACAGCTCCTGCCCAGCCCAGGACTCTGGCGTCCCTTTCTCTATTAGCGCTTTGCTCTGGGGTCTGCTATACGCAGTTTTTAGCTTCCCCGGAGCCACTTGTCTCTGTACCTGTCCTTCCCCTCCTCACAGATCAGCTCCCCATCACCAACTGACTGGATCTTCCAGAAATATCCTTCACCTCAGGCTTAACTGTCTTGTCATCTGCTCAGCTGCTCTCGTTTCCATGACAACTCCCTGTTTGCTCTCTCAGCTGACTACTTGCTGACTCACTAACCCCGTCTGCTGGCCAGAATTTATAAGGAAGCTCCACTTTCTGACCTGCAGCAGGAATTGTCATGTAATCTGAGTTACCTGGCATGGGGGCCCCCCTCCTGCCTCCAGGCATGACTTTACCCCTTAGAGGGAGGCAATGTCACTGTGACAACCGGACTCTGGGGTGTCACACTTATGTGTAAAAAAAATGCAGTATTATTTTTTTAGAAAGAAATGGTAAATGAAATAACTGTTCATCTCATTTGTTAAATCAGAAGTTGTTGTGAAATATCTTCTTTAGCACCTGAAGTGTTAAGGTTTTAAGGACTAGAGGGAAGAACAAATAAAGGCGTCACTGATGTAATTTAAAGTAAAAAAAATGGTAAAGATTAAGGCTAGCTGAACTCCCGCGGAATTTACCTCGGGAATTCCGGAATTCCATTCCGCGGGAAAATCACATATTAAATTCCCGTGATTTTCCCGCGGAAAAACTAGCGATTTGCAAGCGTAATTAGCTTGCAGAATGCTAGCGTTTTTCAAGCGATCTGTAGCATCGCTTGGAGAACTGATTGACAGGTTGGTCATACTTGTCAAACATAGTGTTTGACTAGTGTGACCAACTTTTTACTATTGAGGCTGCCTATGCAGCATCAGTAGTAAAAAGATCTAATGTTAAAAATAATTTAAAAAAATAAAAAATTGGGTTATATTCACCTTCCGATGTCACGCGCAGCGTCCCCAGGCCTCCGCGATGCTCCTGCAGGTCCCGTTCCCAGTGATGCATTGTGGCAATGACCTTTGATGACATTGCGGTCTCGCGAGACCGCTACAGTATTGCGAGACAGCGACGTCAGCAAAGGTCTTTATCGCAATGCATCACTGGGAACGGGACCTGCCGCATGTATCGCTGAAGCCTGGGGACGCTGCGCGGGACATCGGAAGGTGAATATAACCCGATTTTTTTTATTTTAATTCTATTTTTTACAGGGATATGGTACCCACAGCCAGGAGGACAGTCTCCTCTCCTCCGGACCGTGGGTACCATGCAGCGTCGGACTGGAACACCTTGGGCCCACCAGAGAAAATCATTCTTGGGACCCACTATGTAGCTGCATAGAGTTAAATACCAGACCACCAATTATGCGGTAAAACACGCTAATATCCGGGTATAATATAAGGTTGTACATGTCTTAATTATGTAGCAGGAGTTGGGGTAGCCCCCTCATAGAATATAAAGCAGCCCCCTCACATAGTATAATGCAGCCATCTCATAGAATATAATGCAGCCATCTCATAGAATATAATACTGCCCCCCTCATAGGGTATAATACTGCCCCCCTCATAGGGAATAATGCACCCCCTCATAGGGTATAATGCACCCCCTCATAGGGTATAATGCACCCCCTCATAGGGTATAATACTGCCCCCCTCATAGGGTATAATACTGCCCCCCTCATAGGTCATAGGGTATAATGCACCCCCTCATAGGGAATAATGCACCCCCTCATAGGGAATAATGCTGCCCCCTCATAGGGTATAATACTGCCCCCCTCATATGGTATAATACTGCCCCCCTCATAGGGAATAATGCACCCCCTCATAGGGAATAATGCTGCCCTCCTCATAGGGTATAATGCTGCCTCCTCATAGGGTATAATGCTGCCCCCTCATAGGGTATAATGCTGCCCTCCTCATAGGGTATAATGCTGCCCCCTCATAGGGTATAATGCTGCCCTCCTCATAGGGTATAATGCTGCCCTCCTCATAGGGTATAATGCTGCCTCCTCATAGGGTATAATGCTGCCCCCTCATAGGGTATAATGCTGCCCCCTCATAGGGTATAATACTGCCCCCCTCATAGGGTATAACGCTGCCCCATCATAGGGTATAATGCTATATAGATATATAGATATAGAGTTAGATAGATATAGATAGAAAGATAGATGTAGAAATAGATAGATATAGAGATAGATAGTAGATAATGGATAGAAAGTAGATAATGGATAGATAGAAAGATTCATAGAGATAGATAGAGATAGATAGAGATAGATATAAAGATAGATATAGAAAGAAATATAGATAGATAGATAGATAGATCGATAGGTAGATAGATATAGAGATAGATAGAAAATAGATAATGGATAGATAGATAGATATAGAGATAGACAGCAATAGATAGAAAGATATAGAGATAGATATATAGATAGAGATAGATAATAGATAGAGATATACAGATATAATAATAATAATAATATAGACATATATAGATAGATAGAGATAAATATATATAGATAGATGGCTATAAATAAAAATAGATATAGAGATATATATAGAGATAGATAGATAGATATAGAGATAATAGATATAGAGATAGATAGATAGATATAGAGATAGATATAGAGACAGATAGATATAGAAAGATAGATATAGAGATAGATATAGAGATAATAGCTAGATATAGAGATATGTATAGAGATAGATAGATATAGAGTTAGAAAGATAGATAGATAGAGATAGCTAGATAGATAGATGGATAGATAGATAGATAGATATAGATAATAGAGTTAATAGATAGATATAATAGATAGATATAGAGATAGATGGATAGATCAATAGATAGATAGATAAAGAGAGAGAGAGATGGAGATAGAGATAGAGATAGATAATGAGATATAGAGATAGATATAGAGATATAGTGTTAGCTAGAAAGATAGATATAGAGATAGATAGATATAGAGATAGATATGGATATAGAGATAACAGATATAGAGATAGATAGATATAGAGATAATATATAGATAAATAGATATAGAGATAATATATAGATAGCTATAGAGAGAGAGATATAGAGATAGATATAGAGAGAAACAGATATAGATATAGAGATAGATAGGTAGATATAGAGATAATAGATAGATATAGAGATAGATAGATATAGATATAAAGATAGATAGAGACAGAGAGAGCGGTAGATAGAGAGAGATAGATACAGAGATCGATAAATAGATAGAGAGATAGATATAGATATAGATAATAGATAGAGATAGATAGATAAAGATAGATAATAAATATAGAGATAACAGATATATATAGAGATAGAGTAAGATAGACAGATATAGAGATAGGTAGATATAGATAATAGAGATAGCTAGATAGATAGACATAATAGATAGATATAGATAGATATAGAGATAGATAGAAAGATAGATATAGAGATAGATGTAGAGATAGAAAGATAGATATAGAGATAGAGCGATATATAGATATAGATATATATAATAGATAGAGATAAATAGATAGATAGATAAAGATAGATAGATATAGAGATAGATATAGAGATAGAAAGATAGATAGATATACAGAGAGATAGATATAGAGATAGAGATAAATAGATAGATTGATATAGAGATAGATATAGAGAGAAATAGATATAGATATAGAGATAGAGATAGATATATAGATATAGATATAAAGATAGATATAGAGATAGATATAGATATAGAGATAGAGCGATAGATAGCGAGAGATATAGATATAGAGATAGATAGATACATAGAAAAGATATAGAGATAGATAACGGATAGATAAATAGATAGATAGGTATAGAGATAGATAGATATAGATATTAGATAGAGATATATATAGATAAAGATAGATAGATATAGATGGTAGCTAGATAGATAATAAATATAGAGATAATAGATATAGAGATAGATAGAGTAAGATAGATAGACATAATAGATAGATATAGAGATATATATATATATATATATATATATATAAAGATATAGAGATAGATAGATATAGAGATAGATGTAGAGATAGAAAGATAGATATAAAGATAGAGCGATAGATAGAGATAGATATAGAAATAGATAGATATAGATAATAGATAGAGATAGATAGATATAGATAATAGATAGAGATAGAAAGATAGATATGAGAGATAGAGAGAGATATATAGAGATATATAGAGATATATAGATAGATAGATATAAGAGAGAGAGAGATATATATAGAGAAATAGAGATAGATAGATAGATAGAGAGAGACAGATAGAGAGGGCGAGAGAGATATAAAAAAAAAAACAAAACACAATACTCACCTCTCCTCCTCGCTCCCACGCTGATCCCGGCTTCAGTGTCAGGAGCTGCCCCCTCTGCCAGACACACAGCGGGTGCGCGATGTAGTGACGTCATCGCGCACTGGCTGTGAGTCAGGAGCAGAGAGGACTGAGGGTGGCGCCGGCCCTGATGCAGAGCGGCTTACTGGGCTGGGGGCGGGGCCTCTGGGGGGTGGAGACCTGAAATGATATTCACTGCTTCGCAGTGAATATTCATTTCTCTTTAGCAGCGGGGACAGGGCTCCTGCCTCCTGACACCCGCTGATGCTCCCCTGGAGCAGCGGGGGCCCTAGGCAACTGCTGGCCCTGTATGCCAGCAGGTGCCAGGGCCCACCAGATGCCAGGGCCCACCGGAGAATCCACCGGTTCTCCGGTGGGCCAGTCCGACGCTGGTACCATGCGCAAATGTTCTGCTTACTTTTCGCATGGTGGGCACAAGCAGAACAATGCATTCCTATGTGGGCGGAATTGCAGCGATTCCACAAAATAATGAGCATGCTGCGTATTTTACAGCGATGTGATTCCGCCTCAGGAACATCCGCTGCATTAGCACAGCATTGCGGAATCCCATAGGAATGCATGGGATGCTGTTTTTTTGTGTTTCCGCGGCAAAATCGCGCGTTGAAAAAACCACGATGTGTGACCACAGCCTAACTGTTACAGTGGCAGAGGAAGAATACTGTATGGAACACTGAAGCAAACTGATGGTGTAAGGGTCAGAGGTAACTTCATCCTCCAGTGACTGAGATGAGTGATATGCTGTATGTTCCATAATGTCCTCTGCTTCCTCCCCAATAATATGTTTGCCAAAGACAATGGAGGTCACTTATGACCTTTGTTTGTTAGTATGAACAGTGCCATAGGTGGTGATGCTGTTGCTTCCAACTAATTCTTATTTTCCAGATGCTGTGGTATGAATTTTTTTCTTCTTTTATATTAACCCATTGGCATTGCCATTACCACTTTTTCATACACTTTTTACTACACTATAGTAAAATTACCTTTTGTCTTTACTATTTTTTAACACTTTTTTTAAATACAATTCTTCCCCCTTGCTCAAAAAAGACTGAACAAGAAATGTTGGGCACATATTTAGAAAATCAAATACGGCAACAGGCCATATTATTGATGTGCATGAATGCCAAATTTGACTGGTATGAAAAGAAATACTTTATGACACATACATTACATATTGGGAGGTAGACAGTTGCAATGAAATGTCTGGATTTTTGTTAACTTTCTTTTTCATTTTTAACACAATAATTCTCACCTTCCCAAAAAGGATTGAATAAGAAATGCATAAACTTAGTTGTGTTTGTCGGCTTGTGACAAGCATGCTTTCTCTGACAGACACTGAGTTTAGATGTTAGAAATATTTTTGTCAGCTTACTTCTTCATTGTATATGAAGAATGAAAAAAGTGCCAGTCACTCTATGTCACAGTATGATTATCTCTCTCCCTTTGTCAATTTAATCTCTGTATTATCTGCAGACTACTACATATATTTTCTTCACTTCTACAAATAAACACACACATATACACTACTGTACACACACATACAAACTAAGTTTGTCCAATTTTTAAAGTCTTTAGCTCTCTATATCTATTACTAATCTGTGAGATTTGCTGTCCTCTTACTATCGGGATTCCGTTTAAAATGGCTGCTTCAATCACTGCCTTTCGCTTTTATTCTGGCTACTGAGTAACTGTACTAAACTATATGATCTGATAGCTGCAAGGCATTGTGGGGAAGAGTGCCCATGCCTGAGGTCTGATGCAGTGTTTCAATTTGTGTAAAATTGTAGCGGCATCTATTAAAAATTTGTAAATTCAATTTGCTAAAATTCAACACAAATTTGATTGTCCTTGAATCGATTCGCATATCTCTAATGGGAAGAATAGACATACAGTAGCTCACAAAAGTGAGTACACTCTTGACATTTTTGGAAATATTTTATTATATCTATTTATGGGACAACACTGCAGATATGACACTTTGATAGAATGTAAAGTAGTCAGTGTAAAGCTTGCGTAGCAGTGTACATTTGGTGCGCCCTCTAAATACTCAACTTACAGCGGTTAATGTCTAAACCACTACCAACAAAAGTGAGTACACCCCTATATGAAAATGGCGAAATTATGCCCAATTTGCCATTTTCCCTCCCTGGTGTCATGTGACTTATTAGTGTTATAAGGTCTCAGGTGTGAATGGGGAGCAGGTATGTTATATTTGATATTATCACTCTCACAGTTTCTCATACTGGTCATAGGAAGTTCAACATGGCACCTCATGGCCAAGAACCATCTGAGGATATGAATAAAAAAGAATTGCTGCTCTACATGGCCTAGGCTATAAGAAGATTGCCAACACCCCGAAACTGAGTTGCAGCAAGGTGGGTATGACCAAACAGCTGTTTAAGAAGACATGTTTCATTCAAAACAGGCCTCACCATGGTCAAACATAGAAGTTGAGTGCATGTGCTCAGCGTCATAGCCAGAGGTTGGCTTTTCAAATTAGATGTATAAGTGATGCTATCATTGCAGCAGAGGTTAAAAGGGTGGTGGGTCAGCTTGTCAGTGCTCAGACCATTTGCCGCACACTGCATCAAATTCATCTGCATAGCTGTCTTCCCAGAAGGAAGACTCCTCTAAAGCTGATGCACAAGAAAGCCCACAAACTGTTTGCTGAAGGCAAGCAGACTAAAGGCCCCGTCACACTAAGCGAGATCGCTAGCGATCTCGCTTAAGCGTCACCGATTTTGTGACGCAGCAGCTATATTGCTAGCGATATCGCTATATGTGACACTTACCTCCGACCGGCTCCCCCGCTGTCTATCGCTGACCACGCAAGAACATCCTGGGCCGTTTCTCAGCGGCGGCTTCCTGCTGGGCGATGCGTGGACGCGGGGGGGACGTCTTCATCACCGCGTCTGACAGGTAAGTAACGACCGCCGACCGCTGCTACGTCGCTGGTGAGATCTGCCTGTTTGGCAGCTCACTAGCGACCATTTAGCGATGCACCAGTAATCCTGACCGAGTCGTATCGTGGTCGGGATCGCTGGTGCATCGCTAAATGTGACGGGACCCTAAGCTAGTGGATTACTGGAACCATGTCCTGTGGTCTGATTACCCCAAGAAAAACTTATTTAGTTCAGATGGTGTCAAGCGTGTGTAGCGGCAACCAGGAGAGAATTACAAAGACAAGTGTGTCTAGCCCATACTCAAGTATGGTGGTAGGTGTGTCATGGTTTGAGGCTGCATGAGTACAGTCATCTGTCGGGAGCTACAGTTCATTAAGGGAACCATGAATGTCAACATGTACTGTGACATACCGAAGCAGAGCAAGATCCTCTCCCTTTGGAAACTGAGCCACAGGGCAGTTTTCCAACATGATAATGTAAGGAAGAGGACCGGGCTGTAGGTACCTCTGAGACGCCGAGTCTGGAACTGCCGCATCCAGTGTTGCAGGGTGGAAGGAAATGGGAGCCAGACAGGACCCATGACCAAGAGAGAAGGGGATGGTAAGCTGGAGAAGACAGAGAGTCGAGTGCAGGAAAAGGCAGAAAGTTCCCGCCAAAGGGGAGAGAGAGCAGGGACCGGCTGCGCACTGCAGAGCGAGTTGAAGTGCAGAGCAGAGACCTGGGACAGGGTCAGCGATGACTTCCGGGGACCGGTGGGCTCGCAGACAGACGGGCGCTGGGTAAAGCAGCACAGTGCAGATGTTCAGGTACCGGCAGGTGAACCGAGGGACGAGCGCCAAGTGAGACATCGTGGTGCAGGCATCCAGTTGTTGGTGGGTGCGCAGGGGAGCACACACTGAGAAGAGACTTGTGCAGAGCTTCACAATTTGGCTCTACCGTTCAATGAACTAAGAGGCTCAGTGGGCAAAACTGTAGTCCGCCCGCTGCTGCCAGAAACATGACCGTGTGTTTGGCAGGAAAGCTGGAAGACACAGTGAATGGCCCCTGCCAGCATTACAGTGTCTAATAGACTACAGGCGACTAAAAGACAGCAGAGTCATGATAAGTTAAGGTTTATATAGAGACTGTTGTGTTGAACCACAATTATCCTGTTTAACCTGTCTTCACCCTTCCTGTTATCTACCTGCGAGGAGTTCATCATTGTTAATTAAACTCCTGTTAACCTTTGCTCTGCGCCTTCGCGTTACTGCATCCATTTATCTGCATTTCAATAACGATCCCAAACACACCTGTGGCGCCCCTGAGGCTCAGTCGCCACAGAGGTACTGCACCTTCTCCTGAGGTGTGGTGCCCCACCAACTAGGTAAGTTGGGTACTCCTTTCCACGCTCCAACACTTGCACCCCACACAACAGGGTAGTTCTGCACAACCACATTGCGGCTCAGTGCTTAGAGAGTAGCAGAGCACCTCTGGTGGTTCCCTGCATGGAACACTGGATGTGCTGGGAGGTGGGTGGAGTTTAGATATATAAAAGAGTGGGAAAGTGTAGGATTTCAGATCAGTCTGGAGATCAGTCTGACAGAGGATCAGTGAGGAAGGAAGCCACTCAGGAGGAGTTGGGATCCCTGGAAGAAGGGATGGAGGAAGGAGTGCTGCAGCTGCCTCAGTGATCTGAGCCAGCTGGCACGGGAAAGGAACAGAAGGAGAAAGACGTAGAACTGCATCCTAAGCTTCCATAAGAGAGAGAAAAAACTGCGGAATGAAGGAGTAGAACAGAGAGGAGATGTGGGTTGGAAGAGGAATCCTGCATATAGGTTCTCAGCGCAAGGCCGGGGCCCGATCCCCGAGGTTGTATGGACACTTATGGTTCTGCAGCAGACACCGGTGGAGTAGTTGGCTGTAAATGCACTACTCCCATCTAACACTTGGGGCACAACAGCAACTGAATAGAGAGCCAGGACTCCGGAGAAGGGAGTCCCCAAGAGAGGCTACAGCTGTCTGCCATACGAGTAGAGTTGTTAGGAACATCTGACAGGAGGAACTCCAGAGTACCACGGTATTGGAGCTCTTCACACCTTAAGGCACAATAGAGGAGTCGTTCAGGAAAGGTACATGTTGGCGGAGTGTTGGAGAGGAGAATCCTGACTTGCCCGGGAGGTTGATTGAGTCTCTGCCCCGGAGGACACGGCATGGAAGCGGGCACCAGTGTGTACCTCAAACTGTGAGTAAAGCTTTGGAACTGCAAGCCCTGGTGTCTTCCATTCATTTGTGCGCCAACACCGTCAGCACCGCTACATCTGGGTACCAGCATTCCTCACACCGCCTGCGCCTATTCTCAGCTATTGCAATTCCACTGCCCTGGGGTTACAGCTTCACCTGTGGGGAGCTACACCATCTATGCTGCAACACACCATCAGCCCCAGAGGATCTGCACGCAGCGTTTGCTTAACATCTAGCTTGCCAAACACCACAGGTGGCGTCACAAACTATTCCATTTAATTAGCTACAAACCACCAATGATTTGGGCGCCCAAGGCCACGGACCGGGTCACCGCTGCTGTGACACATACCCCTGACACTGGCCTGGTACCGAGTACCCCACAGGCCTGGGAAGGCAACCCAACTTGGCGTCACGAACAGGATGACGAGACCCGATACCATCGGGCTCTGTGCGCCTGAAATTTGTGAGACTTTATACTTTTGAAAATGTGCAGTAGACTTGATTTGATAGACTGTAAAATGGACATTAGAAATGGCTGCTGGCGTGGAGAAGAAGAGCGTGAAGAGATGGGAGGTCCTAGGAAAAGACCGCAAAGAGTATTGGGCCTCCCCTGCCTGAATTACTATGTGACAGATACATGGCCCACCCCCGAGGGGTTCGTATACTGGCTTGGTATGGAGGCACTGGAAGAAGACGCCAGAAGAAGCCAGTGGCGGGAAAGGGGCTGAGGCAGGAAGAAGAACGCCAGAACGCCATGATGAAAGAAGACGAGAAGTCAGAAGAACAGGGGGAGGAGAGGTCACCCGTCCCTAGGCCGCCCACACAGAGGCTGTGACTGCTGATACATCCTCAGCAGCGGCCGTCACCACCTCACACCCGATACTGCCATTGGATGAGTCCCATTCGGAGAAGATACATGAGGGCTCTGGAGCAGAACGGAGGGCCGGGACCGCGCCCCCACCTGGACCGGGCGCGGCTATACTGACCTCCATCGGCGACCCTGGCTGAGACCGGCCTGGCCCCGGCACGGATCCAACTGCGGCCCATCCCACCAGTCACCCCGGGAGTTGCAGCTGCTGCTATCTACCACCCGGTACCGGAGCCGGAACCGCGGCTGGAAACGCCGGGTACGAATCCTGCCCCGGGGTTGAACCTAGCTTTGGGAGCGGAACCTATGGATAGGAATGGCCCGATTGACCTCTGCTGACAACCCCTGACTTCAGTGCCTTTAGCTGAGGTCCCGATAGACACTGAAGAATCTGGTTCCAAGGAATCAGTGGCAGCAGTGGCTGAGTCCCCAACAGCCATGGAAGCGCCATCGGAGGTAGCGGATATGCCGTCCCCGCAGGCAGTAGACAGTTCTATGGCCCTTTCAATTACCCGGACCAGTCCCTATTTCTCCCTGTGGGAAGCAGAGTACATGCGGTTAGCAAGAAACCAGAATCAGGATGAGGACATAGAATCATAGAATCATAGAATCGTAGAGTTGGAAGGGACCTCCTGGGCCATCTGGTCCAACCCCCTGCTCAAAGCAGGATTCGCTAAATCATCCCAGTCAGATGTCTGTCCAGTCACTGTTTGAAGACTTCCATTGAAGGAGAACTCACCACTTCTCGTGGCAGCTTGTTCCACTCATTGATCACTCTAACTGTCAAAAAGTTTTTTCTAATATCTAATCTGTGTCTCCTCCCATTCAGTTTCATCCCATTGCTTCTAGTCTTTCCTTGGGCAAATGAGAATAAAGTTGATCCTTCTACAATGTGACAGCCCTTTAGATATTTGTAGACAACTATTAAGTCTCCTCTCAGTCTTCTCTTTTGCAAGCTAAACAATCCCAAATCCTGCAACCTTTCCTCATAAGACAGGGTTTTATGAGGTCGGTCACCATTCTGGTTGCTCATCTGGTTGCTCATTTCTGAACTTGCTCCAGTTTGTTGATGTCTTTTTTAAAATGTGGTGCCCAAAACTGGACACAATATTCCAGATGAGGTCTGACCAAAGAGGAGTAGAGGGAAATAATGACTTCACGTGATCTAGACTGTATGCTTCTGTTAATACATCCTAGAATTGCATTTGCCTTTTTTGCTGCTGCATCACACTGTTGACTCATATTCAGTCTGTGATCTATTAGTATACCCAAGTCTTTTTCACATGTGCTGTTGCTTAGGCCTATTCCTCCCATTCTGTATATGCTTTTTTCATTTTTATTGCCCAGATGTAGTACTTTGCATTTTTCCCTGTTAAAAACGATTCTGTTAGTTGCTGCCCACTGCTCTAGTTTATTTAAATCTTTTTGAATCCTCTCTCTCTCTTCTCTAGTATTAGCTATCCCTCCTAGCTTTGTGTCATCAGCAAATTTAATCAGTTTACCCTCAATTCCTTCATCTAAATCGTTGATAAAGATGTTGAATAATACAGGGCCCAGGACAGAGCCCTGTGGTACCCCACTTGAGACATTCTTCCAACTGGATGTGCAGCCATTTACGACCACTCTTTGGGTCCGATCACTAAGCCAGTTATGAATCCACCTAACAGTTGCCTTGTCCATTCCATACTTAGTCATTTTTTCAATAAGGATTGTATGAGATACTTTGTCAAATGCTTTGCTGAAGTCAAGATATACTATATCTACAGCATTTCCTACAGTCCCAGTTCAGCTTCCAGAGCCCCAGGAGGGGACCACAATTAAGAAAAATTTACAGTAAATCTCGTTACCCAGGAGGGTTTGTTTGCACCGTTGTGCCTGTTTCTATTTTTGTTGTTATCATGTTTTTCTGGTAGCACTTCTGTTGCCTAATTTTTGCAGTGGCAGCGTTCTTCAGTTTTGAACTACAGTGATCATGAACTTGGAGTGTATCACAAACTCTCTTGTAAATAGTTTGCACCTCTTTAGGTGCTCTCTCTTGGTTTTACATAAAAGACACTTTGCGAAGATGGTGTTTTACATAAGGACACTTTTCGAAGATGATGTCTACCTCAAAGGACACTGCAAGAGATCCCGACTGGGAGCGATGTCCAGCACTTACAAGAATCTTTGAAATGTTTTATTGTTGATAATGTGTTTTATAAGAGTATTAGTAACTGAGAAATGGCTTTTATAGAGAATTGAGAATGTTTTCATATAGAATACAGAATAAAGATTTGAAAGTAGACTTGTGACGGACCAGGTACTTGCGGTCAGCGTCTTGCGTCTAGAAGAGACAGTGAAAGTAGAAAAATGATACTAGAGAAGGAAAAGCTGAATAATGCACAGATAATGGCACTTAGAATGAAAAATTGCACTTTTTGACTTGAAATTTAGATAGTTAAATAAGAATTGTTTGTAACGTTCAAGAATAAGTACCTCCTATACTAGGAAGTTTAGTATAAGAATTGTTTATGCAGCATTATAAAATTTTTTGCATGTTCCTGTACTGTCAACTTTGTTGTCTTGCAGCCCGCGGACGTGCTGCGTTTAACGGGGGGTATGTGGCGCCCCTGAGACTAAGTCGCCACAGAGGTACTGCACCTTCTCCTGAGGTGTGGTGCCCCACCAACTAGGTAAGTTGGGAACTCCTTTCCACGCTCCAACACTCGCACCCCACACAACAGGGTAGTTCTGCACAACCACATTGCGGCTCAGTGCTTAGAGAGTAGCAGAGCACCTCTGGTGGTTCCCTGCATGGAACACTGGATGTGCTGGAAGGTGGGTGGAGTTTAGATATATAAAAGAGTGGGAAAGTGTAGGATTTCTGATCAGTCTGGAGGTCAGTCTGACAGAGGATCAGTGAGGAAGGAAGCCACTCAGGAGGAGTTGGGATCCCTGGAAGACGGGATGGAGGAAGGAGTGCTGCAGCTGCCTCAGTGATCTGAGCCAGCTGGCACGGGAAAGGAACAGAAGGAGAAAGATGTAGAACTGCAACCTAAGCTTCCATAAGAGAGAGAAAAAACAGTGCGGAACGAAGGAGTAGGAGAACAGAGAGGAGACGTGGGTTGGAAGAGGAACCCTGCATATAGGTTCTCATCGCAAGGCCGGGGCTCAGTCCCCGAGGTTGTATGGACACTTATGGTTCTGCAGCAGACACCGGTGGAGTAGTTGGCTGTAAATGCACTACTCCCATCTATGACTTGGGGCACAACAGCAAATTAATAGTGAGCCATGACTCCGGAGAAGGGAGTCCCCGAGAGAGGCTACAGCTGTCTGCCATACGAGTAGAGTTGTTAGGAACATCTGACAGGAGGAACTCCAGAGTACCACGGTATTGGAGCGCTTCACACCTTAAGGCACAATAGAGGAGTCATTCAGGAAAGGTACATGTTGGCGGAGTGTTGGAGAGGAGAATCCTGACTTGCCCGGGAGGTTGATTGAGTCTCTGCCCCGGAGGACACGGCATGGAAGCGGGCACCAGTGTGTACCTCAAACTGTGAGTAAAGCTTTGGAACTGCAAGCGCTGGTGTCTTCCATTCATTTGTGCGCCAACAACGTCAGCACCGCTACATCTGGGTACCAGCATTCCTCACACCACCTGTGCCTATTCTCATCTATTGCAATTCCACTGCCCTGGGGTTACAGCTTCACCTGTGGGGAGCTACACCATCTATGCTGCAACACACCATCAGCCCCAGAGGATCTGCATGCAGCGTTGGCTTAACATCTTGCTTGCCAAACACCACAGGTGGCGTCACGAACTATTCCATTTCATTAAATACAAACCACCATTGATTTGGGCACCCAGGGCCACGGAGCGGGTCACCGCTGCTGTGACACATTCCCCTGACACCGGCCCGGTACAGAGTACCCCACAGCCCTGGGAAGGCGACCCACACCTCCAAGACGACCACTGCTTTGCTTAACAAAACTGAGGGTAAAGGTTCTGGACTGGCCAAGCATGTCTCCAGACCTAAACCCTATTGAGCATTTGTGGGGCATCCTTAAATGGAAAGCAGAAGAGCGCAAGGTCTCTAACATCCGCAGCTCTGTGATGTTGTTATGGAGGAGGATTACAATGGCAACCTGTGAAGCTGTAGTTAGAGTTAAGACAGTGCTTGAAAATAATTGTGTCCACAGAAATATTCAGATTTTGGGTACAATTTGTCCATTTTTACTTAACAGTATACTCACTTTTGTTGCCAGTGGTATAGACATTAATGGCAGTGTGTTGAGTTAATTAGAGGGAACACTAAAATACACTGTTATATGAGCTGTACACTGACTACTTTACATTGTGTCAAACTGTCATATCTTCAGTATTATCCCATTTAGGATATAACAAAATATTTAAAAAACTGTGAGATTGTATCTATAGAAGCAGATGGGGAAGTGGTTGTAAATGTCTGGTCAGTCTCTGTTATGGCATGTGCAGACCAGCGTTTTTTCGGTCCAAGTGTGATCTGACAAAACATCTGCTCACACTTTCACCAGTGTTAGTGTATGGGGCCACGCACATGTCAGATTTTTTCCTTAGACCTAGCTGATCCAAGAAAAAAAGTGCTGGACACCCAAGTGTGATCCTATAATCAGACAGCACTCGGCCATTCAAGTCAATAAGTCAGTGGAGACCATTGGACCATACATGGAGGATATCTAAGTGCAATCTGAGTTCCACGCACGGATAGAAGAGAGAAGATGGAAACATTTGGAATTGGATCACACTATGCTCACACTTTGATCCAACTGGGATCAAGGTATGATTTGCATAATTGACCCGATTCTCTTGGATGAGAGACTTTACGCTCATCTGCACCTGATCTTAAGTCGGTAGAAAATATTGGTAAAAACAGTGAATATTCCCTAAAAGTTTGGTGCGCAGACTCTGCTAATGTGCAATTCCAAATGGAATTTTTCATTTCTGAGGCCACTACTGGTCTTACAATGTTGTGTATAGCAGTCTAGAGAGCATTATGTCAGGATATTTTTAAAGAATGTTCAGTGTTTATTTTCAAAAGTCTGGACTTTAATTGATTTTGTACATTTGCTGTGAGACACAAACCGCAATAACAAAGGATACATTTCTATGTTCTTAAAATGACATTTCCCGTTGAGTCTCCCACAGAGAGTCATAGGCCAAGCAAGTGATGCTCAGCACAGGCTTTTTGCTCTGCTAAAATGTTGTCAAGGTAACCTGACAACACTCTGATAGAAAGAGAAAAACATTCCGACTTTTCTCAAAGCCATGGATTAATACAAAGAGGATTAGTCTGTACATGATCTGTAACAAGTCGAGTCCACATTTTCCAAGATCATAAAAGTAATAGAGGTTCTTCTAGAAGTATAACCCTTAATCAGTTCCCCCACAATAGCAATATATATAGGGAATATAATAATATTTGTAATTTTAGGTATACAATCAAATTTCTTTCTGTTTTGCTTGCTAAGCATTTTGGTGCCATTTCAGTTAACGCGGCCATAGATATTAGACAGAATTTGGCTAGTGGTTGCTAGTACACACTATCAATGAAAATGCATTAGTATATACTTCTACAACTCATGATGTTAGTTGTACATCACCACTGCAGTGGGTTTATTCTATCTCTTTGCTATGGATAATGTATGTAAGTGTAATCACATTCATATAGTGAGAAAAAAAGTTTAAGGCATCATGGTATTGTTCAATATCAGGACCGTCACAATATGACGTTGCTGCTCCAAGGAGATCCACTGACCCACGGTAAAATATGAACTAAAATTCCAAGTGAATAAAATCTTCAAAGCTTTATTTCAAAACATAGAAATAAAATTCATGGTGGTAGATAAGATGCATTTCAGGCATGAACTGCCCTTGATCGCTGAGTAAGTGAGTGTAATCTATATAGTCTCATACTCACCATTAACCGTCTTCACCCATTTACAGCCCTGCTCCAGCCTCATGTGCCTGCAGTTGTGACCTATCGAATCACGCTGTAGTTCCTGTATGAGGCAGAGGTCACTTTTTTAAATCTTCTCAGTGCAAGTGTATGGGAATTCAAAACCAGGCCTCATTTTGAGTCCCATAGCCTAGTATTTAGAAAAAATGACTTCTGAACATAGTGATGTGATGGCTTACAAATGCTGTTACTTGGTGCCAGAGAGACCAGAGTGAAGATGTCGACTGGTGAGTATGTAGTAACTACATGTATAGCAATTATATATGTGATCCCTAACAAACGGAGCCAAAAGAAAAGTCTGGAGAGGTACTTTTATTGTCATACTAAAAATATACCGTATCATACCTAGAAATAGTACCTTGAGGCATAATAATCATGTTTGCTGGATTGAGCGAAGCATTGCCTTTCTATCTTGGCAGTTTCAGAGGTATATATATGTGTCACCAGCTTTATATTATCATTTTGAATTGACTTCTGATTACCCAGACTCTTACCCATTGGCACCTCAACTATTTACTGACTGTTCCATGTTTTAACCCTTGGCAAACATTGATTTTTTCTCTACAGTAGGTGTTGTAAAATTAGGCCTATTAAATGTCCCTAAAACTAAGGTAGATCGATCTGATACATTTTACTGTATTTGTGACAAGCTTAAAAATCAGCCAGAGTTAGTACTTTTATGTGAAAACCATTCATAATTTAAAGAAATGAACAGACCATAGCATGCGGTCTCAAATATGTTCTCCTGCTTTTTCTTTGAATAGTTTATGTTGTCTGTATATTGGGGCTAATTATTTATTAATCAGTAGTAAGATTTTCTTCATAATCTTAATAAACAATTTTAACTCCTTTAAAATTATTCTTTACAACATGGTTTAGGTTTATAAATAGAAAGCAGTAAGGATTGTGATGGAGGAAAGGTGATAGTTTTTACAAGAAGTTCTTTGACTTAACTCCCTTGTAAAACACATATTATCTTGCCAGTGGCGTAAACATAAAAACACTAAATTCAACAGCTCCATGAAATTTGCTTTTCCGAGAATTCTCGCTAGAAAATCTGATAACTTTAGCAATCGCATACTGTTAAAGGAACCTGATGAACCACTTTAAATAGTTTCCATAGGTATTTCTCTAGAAACATAAATAGTGCCTAACATGCCATAAACATCTGTCCTCCTAAAAGTTAAAGCTTTGCCAGAAATCTATCCACAAATCTTGTCTGATGGAGACAGTGACATTTAGTGCTGCGGGGCATAGAGAGGGTATATTTTCTTATACCAATTTAGCTATTAAAAATCCCAACTCCCTCTAACCTGTTAAGTTGCCGTCTTGTTATTCTTGATGTCTTTTTGGGAGGCGGGTGGAGAAATGATCTGTAGCATGAGTGCGAATGTGCAGTGTATTTTGGCACAAATTGAGTCTCAAAAAGAGACAAGCATGGTCTATAAACCTGGCCCAAGATCAGAGGCGAGAAGTGTTTCTGAGGAACCACAGAAAGAATTTGCATCTTTCAAGCAACTCTAAATACTAATAAAAAGAACATTCTAAAGTTCAAACGACTGATGGATAAAATACACAGGTTGAAATGACAGGTTAATATTTTCACTCCTGAGGTAAAAATGGTGTCCTATGTTCAGCATTGCTAAACTAAAACTTCTTTCATCAATGTTAGCCATAGATTTTTCCTCTCGAATTAGAGGGCTTTCAAAATGCCACGTTACATATTTGGCTAGTTACTCCAGGATGAAACTGTGAAAAAGAGAGAGAACACAATCACCAACAGCATATATCTTTTCACATTCCATTGTTATGATATTTGCTGTGTAATACTCATTTTTATCATTGCCTTATCCACACAGCATGTTGCAATGCATTTGAAACACATTTTAGACTGGACATACAAAAATAAATGTCACAGCATGTTAATAGTCAAATGAATTTATTATGATCATTCAAAAGCCATGAAAATGGAAAGTTGTTTTATTTTTTTTTTACTTTTTTTTAATGTATGGTGCTCCTTTAACTTACAGTTCAGTTAAAACTTCTACAATATGGGAATCTAGGGAATCTGAGGTGATAAATGCAGAATTGGACAGACCCACCATTTTTGAATCCCTGGGGAGTTAATGATGTTGGCCACCCTTTTTATGAAAGGGCCATCTGATGTCACCACAACCAATCGTCCATCCATCATCCCTTTGAAACTGCTCATAATGCATTTCCAGAAAATGCACAAACACAGGATAGGAAGAACTGTCCTTATAGATTTGACCTCATCGTGTCTGAAAAAGAAAGGAGACAATGTACAAGAGATAAAGTATGGAGTAAAGGAAAAGGCAACTCAGAGAAAAAAATGCAGGAACAAGAGTGTTATGTACCTGTTTTGACTGGGTCCAGCTCTGCTCCTTTCCCTTTTTCTATGGCCACCACCCTTTGCTGTGCTTTCACTTACCTTCAATGGGACTCTCTTCCCTAGGCTTGGGTACATGGAACTAAGCAAGCAGATTACTCTCTATTCGGAAGCCTGGGACACAGAGTTACTGTAACTAAATAAGATGTCTAAGAGGGGAGCATTTTGTAATGAGCTCTCTAACTTCTCCCTTCAGGTCCTTAGTCTCCTCAATATTACCAATCCCTTTTTAGGGGTGATGGTATTTCAGTTAATCTAATATGAAAATACTATTTTAAGCTATGTTCATGTTAGGTTTCGTAATGTATTTAGTGTATACAGTATACCAAGATTAAGGAAATCTCCCTGAGTATACACCAAATAAATGCATAGGTTTCATTTATCTGACAGAGGCAAAGCAAATGTTTGTTTGACCTTCATTGGGTTGGTAAAAGATTTTATATCTTTTTTTATAGTGTAGTAAAATGTGCTCTCCTATTAAAAACACAGGAGAAAAGAAACTATACAATGAAGGATACAAGTTGTTACAATGAGAATCTTTTAGAGATGTAACACACGGTGGGTCAGATTCATCAAAGCTATTGTGAGCAGGATGGCAGGCGCAGTAAAGGACAACAGGAAGAGCCAGGGTTAATGCTAATTTTACTTCAACAGGGAGATACTCCATGCAGGGAAGAGAAGGGAGAGGCAGGGGTATGGCAAATTATCTGAGCACAATAGATGTGCAGGGTGCAGTAACAATAGTAATAACTATAGCAACTGTTCATGAAGGGTTAACTTATTAGTTCGATGGATTACTGACCACAGAGTCCTAGGTTCAAACGGTGGCGCCAACGCAATTAGTGTGTAATGATTCCGGTGTCGTCCTGCAGGCACTGATGATCCGGTTCACAGCAGTGGCGGTGATTCCTCAACGTCTTTTTCATGGTCCTGGTTCCAGGGTTCGTTGTGCAGAGTGCAGTGCAGTCTCCAACACCACCAAAGCATAACGTGTCTCGAAAGAAGTATGAGGGTGAGGAGAAGCACAGTTCTAGGTGAGTCACTGGGTCTTTCTTAGGTAGCACGTGCGTGGTATCTACTGGCCCGGAGTGATTGGCACTTAGTTGCGGGAACCAATGGGCACACAGCAGGTCTCTGGTCACAGTCACTGCATCTGGCCGCAGGGAATTTATAGCCCAGGCCTGTACTGTCACGGTGCTCAAAGGACGGAGCACAAAATTTCCCCAAGAGAGGTACCCCCGGTCCAGTCCTTCTTCTTATACTATTATGCCAGTATTCTGGAGTAAAAAGCTTTGAAAAGAAGCAATATTTTGGTGCAACTCAAGGCTGCGCACTTCTCCTCATCAGGAACGGTGAGATTCGCTGGTCCTGATTTACGAAGAAGCATTCACCTCTTCATGAAGCATGAGTGTCTGACTCCAGCTCTACTCCTTATTAAGATTGGTGTGAACAACACCGATATTGATGAATTAAACCTAGTATGTTTAAACAGTACAGCTGCTGAGTTATTTTGTGCTGCGCTATGGTGTTTGTATGGTGTTGCCTCTGAAGTATGTTGTGTTACAGTATGGTGTTTGTCTAGCTCTGCTTGCAGCTTTATCAAGCTACACCTGTGGCATTTGGTGTGAATATGGAGTTATTACGTACATTGCATTTGTTTAAGGATTTTGGAACTGTGGAGGAAATATTGATGCCATGCAATGCTATGTGTTTGGCACTACTACAATATTTATGTGGTTTATGAACATCACGAAACAATCATTGACCTCAGGGAGACCAGTCAAAGAAAACACTGTGGCAAAGGCGCTCAATCACAGTGAAATCCTAGCTGCAATGCTCCCTAGGAAATACAAATAAGCAATATGGTTTATGAACAGTGGTATTTGTTTGCCATTACTATGGAAGTTTTATAGGCACTGAGCGGTAGTATATTTTTTGCTGGTGAGGACCTAATATCACCATGGATTGACTGGTGAGGTTGGAGTAGAAAGCAAGTCCCCAAAAAAAAAATGATTTACTGTATAGTCAAAATAAAAAAATAAGCCTCTCGTTCACGTTGAATAATAAAGAAAATATTTGTTACCATCTCTATATAGTCCATAGAACAAATAAATAATTTTGCAGTATTTGTAAAAGATTTACATTTTTTCCGATTCTTCTTTCAAAATGATTATGAAAGTAAAAAAAAAAAATGATGTGTCCCTCAAAATAATGCTAATGGAAAAAATCTTCCATTCAGGTACGTTGACAAAAATATATATTTTATTTCCACAGTAACAAACATTAACATAAAATATAAACACTTGGTACAGCCAAATTGTTGGAATATGTTTGGTGCAACAACTACATTCCTGTCTATGAGTGTTCTGTTGCTAGATTTGTATGCTGTTTATAAAATAAAAAAAATCTCCCACAGGCTAACACAGGGAGCGCATGTGACTGTATTTCCTGTTTTTCCTGTGTCTGTATAAAAGAGAAGCAGCCTGCTGTGGATGCTGAATAATCCGCTGCCAACATGTTATGGGCTCAGAGTGAACCAGAACCCCAGAGTAACACAGCAACAGAAGCCCAAAGCCAAAGCAGCACAGAGCAACAGAGATGATGTCCACTAGCAGCAATCCTGTCAAGTTTTCAGTGCCAAGCCTCACTAACCAGAACTACCAGTCCAGGAAATTCAAGGTGAAGATGATGCTCATAAGAGAAAGTAGGTGGAAATATACTCAGGAACAAGTGCCTCATCCATTACTAGATGATGGGCTAGAGAAGGATCAGAAAGCACAAAGCAAAATCTCCCTCAGTGTTGATGATAATCATATATGCAAGTGTGCAACTGCAAAGGAGTTGTGGGATGAGTTACAGAAAGCGCATGAAAGATCAAATCTCAGCAATAAGCTTTATCTCATGAGAAAGTTGTATCAGTCTAAGCTAAGTGATGGACAGAATATGCAAGACTATAAAAGAAACACCCAAGAGATTGTGGAGCATCTCAGGGGTATTGTGGATGAAATTAATGATTTTCATGTGGCTGCACTTCTATTAAGTGGTCTTCCAGAAAGTTTTGACACACTCCTTACTGCACTAAATGCATGGCCACATGATGTGCTGATACTACAGTATGTTAAAGGCAAACTTGTGGATGAATTCAAGAGAAAAGCGCAGCATTTAAGCAGCAGTAATGAATCCAGAGCAGAAACAGCATTAAAGACACAGGATTTCCCTAAATATAAGAGCAATCTAAAAGAAATGCATGAATGTTTTGTCTGTAAAAAGCCTGGCCACCATAAAGCAGACTGCAGAATTTGGAAAGCAAGAATGAGTCAGCTTAAAAAGCAGAACAGACATCAAAGGGTTAAAACAGCTGTAAAGGAAGATTCTGCATATGTTGAAGCTACATTTAATGCCAGTATAGGCCTGTTATGAATGGGTCACCAAGGAGGATAGCAGGACCAGGCTAAGCCACCAGAAAACCAGAGAGGTTGGTAATTAAGCGGATTGCAGACCCCTGATCCTATCCACACAACTAGCAGTAGCCGTGGAGCGTACCTGCGATGCCCTAGATGCCTCGGCACAGCCGGGGAGCTAAATAAGCCTAAAGCAAGAAAGGTGAAATCTAAACTGCCCCAGAGCAGACCCCAAAGGAATAGATAGCCCCCAAACATATATTGTCGGTGAGACAAGATGAAAACACAAACACAGTCAGAAAAATAGACTGAGCAAATGATGGGGCTCAAACTGACTAGACAGGACAGGAAAGGAAAGACACTGTCTGCAATCACGCAAAAAGCCCTGAAAAATCCAACACGTCTGATGCACAAAAAAACCCTGAAGTCACGCGACTTCGCCCCCACTATATCAGCACTCTGGTATATACTGAAAGCAAAGCAAAAAGACCAATATAACAGGGGATAGAACAAACTGACACAAGCAGTAACATATGGGCGGTGATCCAGCACAGCCCCAGCAGGAGCAAGCTGACCCGCACAAAGCAGAGATAGACAAGACCAGATCAAATGCAAAAAGATTAGCAAATGAACCACTTAGCTGAACCATGCAGGAACAGAACAGGAGACATCAGACCTCAGAAGACACAGGAAGAAAATCACCAGCAGGGATTGAAGGAAGTCAGCTGTCTTAAATACAGCAGTCAGAAACCCCAGATCTCCAATCGTCATCATCTATATCAGGTGGCAAGCCTCTGTCAATCTGACCAACTCCACTACCTCCAGTAACCACCATATGGAGCCCAGAAAGAGAACTCGCAACACTTCTGTCAATCTGACCAGCTCCACTACCTTCAGTAACCACCAGAGGGAGCCCAGAAAGCGAATTCACAGCACAGGCCTATCTGCAAAGCATATATGGTGTTTAGATTCTGGTTCAAGCAGTCATATGATAAATAACAAGGATTTCTTCACTGACCTTAATTAAAGCAAGTCAGAAAATGTCATCTTAGCTAATGGTCACTATATGACTTCAGAAGGAGTAGTAGATGGCTATCTCCACTGTACAGATTCCTCAGCACAATGCATAAAGATCCCAATAAAGGATGTTCTCTATGTTCCAAACCTTGAAAGCAATCTTCTGTTAGTAATGAAGCTCCCGCAAAAGGGGAATGTATTTACTTTTAAAGATAAATAAATAAAATAAGGATCATTTCGCACACAAAACCCCCCCGCTAAACTGTAGGTTTATTTATCATAGGTTTTATTATCATAAAATATCCATATAACTGGCACACTGTGCCAAAAAAAATTTTGTTTGAAAAGATTAACAAATAAAATATGAACTTGTTAGTTTTGTAGATAGCACAATACTAAAAATGTCACAGTACCAGAAATATATGAAGGCTCATCTGAACATGCCTATATAAAGAGAAAAGGGGCCTGATTATGACATGCATAATCAGAGGGAGAAACGTGATACTGCAGTATTATTAACCCACTGACAATGTAAACATCCACTAATAGATGTGATAAAAGACTATTGCACATTCCCCAACATGTATGTGTTTGTATAAAGAAGCCTATTAGGGGAGGAAAAACCGCTCAAAAATAATATAGCGCTATGTCCACAAAGATAGAGGATGTGCTTAAACTGGATCAACAAGGTCATAAAAGTCTAGGAATTTTTTTTTTTTTTGCAGTATAGTCCAAGCAGTGAAAAAAAACTACTGACAAAGGTTATCGCTAGTGTATACCGTAGTCGAGGAGAAAATGGCAAGTTTACTACAGTCACGTGGAGACTGCCCCAGCCGGTGGCAGTTACTCCTACCAAATAAATAGTTGAAGCACTCTTTGCATATAATAAAAGAACCTTTTAAAAGGTCCAAAAAGATCCAGGAAATGAAGCCAGCTGCTGACAAGCAGCTCCGGTACGAGTAGACAGTACCTGTGTCTCCGCTGTCTGCGATAGTGAGAGCAGAACCTAACGTGACGTGGAGGTCACATGATCGGACACGATCCAAGATAAAGTACCGTTGCTGGAGAGCGAAGCGGCGCGTCTCTCTGCAGTGAGACGTGAGAAGCTGGCACCGGTCAGTAGTGGAAAAAATCCCGGTCTCCTAGGTCGGTGCCTACAAATTCGCTTGTAGATGATAGTAGAAGCAGGACCTGGCGTGACATGGGTAGTCACGTGGTATCATGTGACCGGGGCTTGCTGCTGGCTAAAAGAAGTACAGGTTGCAGAAAGGACCAAGAAAAATCCAACGCGTTTCGGAAAGAACGCTTTCCTTCATCAGGGATGGTCCTTTCTGACTCTAGGGTCCTTTTAAGCAACCATTCAAGGTGATCTAATTAGAGGAAACCAAACAATTCCAGTTCACTATTGAAGCCTTTCGGAATAAGAGTGTCGAGTGTAAAAATCCACTTAGTCTCCATACGAGACATGAGAGCTATATAATTGCCATTTCTCCAAGGTGGTGGAACTATTAAAAATCCTGTAATTTCCATACAGTTTACCTTACCTTTATGATGATCTATAAAGTGTTTTGAAAGTGGATTACCTATATATTTCTTTTTTATATTCCTAATATGTTCACTTATGCGTGTTTTTAATGGGCGTTTCGTACGGCCCACATATAATTTATCACATGGACATTTAATTAAACAAATGACCCCTTCCTGAGGAACAAGTAATAAAGTCTTTTATCATATATGTTTGGCCATCTTTAATAATTGCTTGTTTTCTCACAGTGCAAGTATGTGTACACATCTTGCATTTATAGCAAGGAAAGAAACCTTTCATATTAGATAGTGTAATAGATTTCTGAGTTTGTAAATTATGCACAGTGGGTGCAATAATATTCCCCAATTTACGTGCTTTCTTATAGATAAAACGTGGAGATTTTGGTATTAAGCCTCCCAATATTTTGTCATCTTTCAAAATGTCCCAATGTTTACTGACTATTCTCTTCAATAAATATGAGTTGGAATTATATTGTGTAACTATTGGGACAAAATCAGCAGTATTGATATTCTTCCTAGTATGATGTTTGTTAAGAAGGTCTTGACAAGGCAAATGGGTAACATATTTTTTGAGACTTCCAATAAGTCTCTATTATAACCCTTTTCCAAAATTTTTTTTGTTAAAAAATCAGCATCCTTATTAAAACCCAAAGTTTTAGAGCAGTTCCGATAAACTCTCATATACTGACTTTTTGGAATGTTTAAAAGCCAGCTAAGTAAATGACAGCTGTCAATTGGAATGAAACTATTGGTGTCTGTAGGCTTATTAAAGGTACAGGTTTATATTTCAGATGTATCAATAAAAATTTTAAGATCTAAGAAGTGAATGCTTTGGGTACTCGTAGTGGCTGTAAATTTTAAAAATAAATCATTTTTGTTGATGTCGTTTAAAAACTGAATGAGGGAATTAGATCCCCCTGCCCAAATAAAAATGACATCATCAATAAAGCGCCGCCATAGGACCAGGTTCTTAAGAATAACTCCCCTGGGATAGATGGTATCTTCCTCCCATCATCCAACATACAAATTGACATAGCTGGGGGCGAACCTGGTTCCCATGGCAGTGCCCCATCGCTGAGTATAGTATTGCATAAAGATAACAGCTGCATCCTCTCAAAGAAGAGTCACACTCTTGCAGAAGGAAAAATCCAAGATGAACTTTATTAGCTAAAATGCAAAGAAAGAGTGTACAGTGCTAGGCAAGATCTGCATAAGAACTATATTCATGTATGGCACAGACGTCTTGGGCACAGAGAACCAGAAGCAGTAAGGAAGCTAGCTCAACTTGCAAATGGTATTGAAATAAACCAATGTAGTCAAATGATGAAGTACACTAGTTGTCTTAAAGGGAAAATATTCAGAAAATCCTTTCCTAAAATAAGCACCACTAGATCTGCACAGCCTCTGGATCTGATACATACAGATGTATGTGGTCCAATGAGTGTTCAAACTCCTAGCAAGAAGAGATATTTTCTCACATTTATTGATGGCTACTCTAGATATACAGTCACCTACCTGCTTCACAGTAAGGATAAAGTTCCGCAGAAACTTGAAGAATATCTTGCTGTAGTGTTTAACAAATTTGGAAGAATGCAAAAAGCCCTGTGTGCATGGAATTGTATTCAAGACTACCATTCCATACAACCCAGAACAAAATGGCATTGCAGAGAGAAAGAACCATACTCTCTGTGAAAGTGGAAAAAGTATGTTGTTTGATGCAAATCTACCTACAACGTATTGGGGAGAAGCCATCATGACAGCTTGCTATCTTCAAAACAGAGTGCGAGGTAAAGCCACAAATAAAACTCAATTTGAGCTATGGAACTGCGAGAAGCCTAACCTGAAGCACCTCAGGATACTTGGAAGCAAAATGTTTGTGTATGTTCCCAAAGAAAAACAATGCACATGGGAAACATACGCAAAGCAAGGAGTCCTGGTGGGCTATAGCGAAACTCAAAAGGGATTCAGAATCCTGCACCTAGAGACCAACACAGTAACAATCAGCAGAGATGTAGTGATTGCTGAAAACTCTGTATCACTCAAATTCCATGAAGTTACACCAATTATTCAACCTACGAAGCAAGAACAAGAATCTCAGTCACCAAACCCAAATGCCAAAAAGGAAAACAATGAAATGTGGATATGCTCTGAAGCCACCAAGGAAGACACAGAAGAACCAAGTCAACCTCCGGTCAGGAGAACAGAAAGGCCAAACAATGGTATCCCAGCTAGATGCCTTTCTTAAATGGTCAGGACACTTCCTGAACCAGAGCCACAGTCATGGCAAGAGAAGGCAAAACTGCCTGTCCACGAGAAGCAAAAGTTGATAAATGCTGCCAATGAAGAGATGGAGTCCGTTCACCAACTTATGACATGGGAGCTTACTGAGCTACCACAATGAACAGGAAATTGCAAAGCTAGGTTAAATTCTCAACTAGTACTTTGAGACTAAGGACCTTGGAAATGTGACACATTATTTGGGAATCCAAATACAGAGAGAGGAAGATGGGATTTTCCTTCTCAACCAAAGTTCTAAAATTTCCGCAATACTAAACCAGTTTGGAATGTCAGAAGCAAATGGTGCATCAACACCAATGTATCTGGAGTGCCCACAAGGGCAGTGGGGATACCCGATACCGGGCTGCTTCTTAAAGGAATGTGTCATGGCAGCTGTGACCTGGTCCGTGGCCCTGGGCGTCAAATTATAGGGGATATTTACAGGGGAAAAATAAAGAGTTTGATCTGTCCACTCGATGTTAGCAGGTGTGGAACGAGCCCCACGGACAGTATGGTCATTGCCCAAGCTTCTAGGATCCCTTCCCTCTTCAGGGTGCTTCCTTCTGTCTTCTCCTTCCCTGCAGCTCCTCCTGACAGGAAGCTGCTTCACACATGTCTTTTCACTTCCTCCCCTCCTCACAGACTCCTGACTAAACTATCTTCTCCCACTCTCATCCTACTAGCTCCACCCACCTCCCAACACCCTTTACTACCCAGGCCGGGTTGAGATCCTCCTCCTGTAGGGTACATCCAGATTCCCTGATGCTATAGGGTGTGTGTTGGGTGCAGGTGTTAGAGTCCTGTGAGGTGCCTCCAGCTTACCTGGGGAGTGGGACACCACACCTTTATGTGAGGTGCAGTATCTCTGTGGCTACTGGACTCCCCTGGGGCACCACTTTCCCCTCCCCCCATTAAACACAGCACGTCCGCAGGCTGGAACAGAGTAAACAGATGTTACAGGAAACATACAAAATTTCTGGACATATGTCAACCAATTTCAATATTGAACTCAACTTCCCTTTATGGGAGGCACTTTTTCTTTAACGTTACAGAACAGCAAAACATTACTTCCTACAAAATATCATTAATGCCATCTATAAGACATTGACATTTACTTCCAATAACTAGCAGCATCATTTTTAGTAAACATTCCCTTTAAGACATTTTGATGCAACACTAGCGCTTACTCTCAATAAGCTTTCCTAGTTATATACTATAAAATATTTTTACCCTAAACCATTCACTAGAAGATGTTTTCAAGTTCTATAAAATACTATTACTATTTTTCTCTATCACACTATAAAACATTCTCTATATCAAGTGCAATTTAACAGTGCAAGTACTGTAAAACTTTTATTAAGTACAATCAAATTTCTATCAAAACGATGTAGTTCTTAAGTGCAATCCCCATCGGGGCATTCTTATGTCCTAAGTAGTGTTGAGCGATACCTTCCGATATCGGGAAAAATCTGATCGGATTGGATCGGACCGATACCCAAAAAGTATCGTATATCGCCGATTCCGATACCAGAAACCAATGCAATCAATGGGACAGAAATATCAGAATTAAAATAAACCCTTTCTTTCCTTGTAGGTTAATTCTACATGAAGGAAAACAACTAAGAATAATGTAGAATGTATTGGGGGAGGTGGAGGAGACATTAAAGTCATAGAGGTTTAGCCAAATCAAATGGAATAGCAGGAATAATTTTTTTTTTTAAGACGTTCGGAGTTACAAAGATATTGACTATGTTAAAAGGGTTGTGTAGCAATAGATGGAGACGTTCAGAAAAGGCACATGTTGGCAGAGTGTTGGAACGGAGTGCTTCATCTAGCTTGGAGGTTGACTGAGCCCCTGACCCGAAGGACACGGCACGGATGCGGGCACCTGTATGCACAACAGACTGTGAGTAAAGCTTTGGAACTACATGCCCTGGTGTCCTCCAGTTATTCCTGCGCCAACACACTCAGCACTGCTACATCTCTGTGCCTGGCACTGCACCATCTACATCTCTTCACTACCTCTCCATCTACACTGCCCTGGGACTACAGCCATACCTGTGGAGGGCCACAACATCAAAGCTGCACCACACCATCTGTCCCAGAGGATCTGTCTGCAGCATCGGCTTAACATCTTCATTGCCGAACACCACAGGCGGCGTCACGAATCATTCACTCATAAACTTTAATCATCATCCACACGTTCATCATTTCCCTTTTACAATGGACGCCCAGGGCCATGGACCAGGTCACAGCTACAGTGACATCTCCCATTGAAACCAACGGGCCCGTGCCGAGTACCCCACCAGCCCTGGCTTTTCACATAATCTCAGTGCAAATCTAGGCTGCAGAATGCTGACAATAAGTAATTTACCTTCTTTGGCTAGTCTGCATGGTTTCCAAGATATCATCTCTTGCTTCTAAGATAAACGTCCGGGGGGGTGTTCTGGCATTGAAATGAGAACTTGTCATTTCCTCCTCCCTCACTAGTTTCACTTTCCATAGATCACTGTTCAGCGTGTGTCTGGGGAGGAGCAGCTGGGTGGCCTGCCAATCACAGCCATGCCAATAGTTAACATGCCTACATGCCTAACAGGATGTGCCCACACTTCTTAGGATTCCTCATTGGCTGAATCAAATCAAACTGGCTCATAGCATTATGGGAACTTCCGATTCCGGTATTCGATATGCAAAAAGTATCGGAACTCAGTATCGGAATTCCGATACCGCGAATATCGGACGATATCCGATATTTGCAGTATCAGAATGCTCAACACTAGTCATAAGCGCAATATGGAGGACCCGTTCCAAACCTCCAACATAGGCCTCGGGTTGGCTGCAAGGCATGGCTGGTCTCCTTCTGGGACCACAATTTCGGCCACGCCAAACGGGTTTTTGTTCTGTGGTTACTTTAAGGCAAATAAATCTTCACATTCAGTGGTTACATGTAAAACCAAGAGGAAGAACCTAAAGAGTTGCTAAACTATTTACAAGTAAAGTTTTTGGATCAAACATTGTTCATGATCTCACAGTCCTGGTAACCTGCAAACTTGTGCAAACTTTTTGGCAAAACCCTACCAGGTTAACTTTAACTATTTACAGTCTTGTGGATTCCCTGTCATTTACTCTGGCTGGATGGTGCATCTTCCAGACTGGGAAGAAGCATCCTGTGCTGTGGTCACCACAGGTGACTCAGTTGTTGCTGTAGGGATGTATCCTGCCTGTGAGCCTGTCGCTGCTGCTGTGGTGGCAGGTGGGGGTACTACACCCCCCTGGTCTTCGCTTTGGGATATCTGTTCCTCATGAATCCGCCTGACATGGAGGGCGTACCAGCCTCTCTCACCATAGTGCCTGGTAAAAGAGACGTGCTCCCCGGGGAAGAGATCATGGTCTGGGTGTCCCCTGATGAGATGGGGCTCCACATCCCGCTGGTTGACAAAGAGATCTTGTCCTTTGCCTGAGTCCCGGGTGAACCCTCAACCTTGTTCCAGGTCCAAGCTCACTACAGTACCCCAACTCAATGAGTTCCGGCCCTCCATGTGCATCCTGTGGGCCTGGGCTTTGGCCTGCAGATTTCTTTCTTCTAATGCCTCTCGGCGGGCCTGCCGCTCCCTCTCCTTCTGCTCCAGCTTCAGGACCTGCCGGCGGCAGACCTCCTAATCATCCATGGGAAACCTGTTATGATTAGGTCACCGAGGAGGATAGCTGGGGAATAAGCTAGGCAACCAGAACACCAGAAAGGTTGGTAACTAAGCGGATTGCAGACCCCTAAAACTAACAACACAGCTAGAATTAGCCGTTGGACGTACCTACGATGCCCTAGACGCCTCGGCACAGCCAAAGAGTTAACTAAGCCTTAAGCAGGAAAGGGGAAAGCTAAACTGCCCCAGAGTAGAACCCCAAAGGAATAGATAGCCCCCAAATATATATTGCCGGTGAGACAAGATGAGGCACAAACACAGGCAGAAAATAGAGTAAGCAATTGATGGGGCCCAAACTGTCTAGATAGCACAGGACAGGAAAGATACTGTCTGAAATCACGCAAAAAGCCCCAAGAAAAATCCAACACGTCTGATATGCAAAAATACTGAGGCCACACGATCTCTTCCCCACTAGATCAGCATTCTGGTGTGAACTGGAAGCAAAACAAAAGATACTGATATAACAGGGGACTAGCAATACTGAACAGACTGACATAAGCTGTAGCATATAGAGCGGGGTCCAGCACTGGTCCCAGCAGGGAACAAGGCTGAACCCACACAACAAAGCAGAAAGAAGAGAAATGCAAAAACTGGATCAAATGCAAAAAGATTCCAGCAAACAAATAACTTATCTGAACAATGCAGGACCAAGCAGGGAGCAAGTGGACTTCAAAATGCAAAGGAAGAAAACCAAATCACCAGCAACAACTGAGGGAAGCTTGCTGACTTAAATCTTCCCAGTCTGTAACACCTGACCTTCAATCATCCTCTTCAGGTAATTGACTTCTATCAACCGACCAGCTTCATTACCTGCAGCAACCACCAGAGGGAGCCCAGACTCAGAAGTCAGGTCAAAAGTGTTCACAACAGAAACCCCATCAGGTCTGACCCCTTGCTCTCCCACGGGATCACCTCCGGACTGCGGCGCACTACTGGAAGCCGGTGCTCTGGCTTCACTGGTTCTAGTAGCCCACCCCTGGGATCTTCAATCCCAGGTGACCTCTACCATCAGCTGGTCGGGTTTGGGTGTTGGCGGTGGTCCTAATTGGCCCCAGCAGGGTTTCCCATTTCCCAGGGGTAGCACCCGTACCTGCTCCTCCAGTGCTGGTGTCAATAGTCGCAGCTTCTGGCATAGGGGGTACCAATGACGTGGATACCCAGGACCTGGCGGCTTTCTCTAATACCGTCTGCTTCCACCGAGTGATTACAGCCAATTGTGTGTGCTGGAAGCCGAGCGTCAGCTACTCCACCCCTCCTTCCAGGAGCGCTAGGTCAGTTCCAGACGGACGGTTGAAGTCTCGATCTTTCTGGCCAGGGGAGCCTTCTGCTTCCACCCCGTGCCCGACAGGCCCCCATCCACATCTCGCCATGATGTCTTCCTGGTCCTCTCCATTCTCTTCCACTTTGTTTCCCGCCACTGGGTCTTTCCCTGCTCTCCTCTGGGGTGGTGCCTTTTTCCTTTGCCACCATACCAGGCCAGGAGGTGGACCGCTCTGGCTGTCGGCCATGATGCTGTCACATAGAAGTAAAGGCAGGGGACATTCATGGTGTTTCATGCCCTTGTCTGGCTACCGCCCATGATGGCATGCCTCACTTCACACCATGTGGAACCACAATGGCAGCCATCTTTTCAGTCCAATACAGTCACTCCTTTGCACATTCTGTTAGGGGCACGAAACCCTTCTGAAAGGGTTGGTTCATCCTGTTTGTGACACCAAGTTGGAGCACCCGCCAGAGCAGTGGGGATACTCAGTACCAAGCCACTTCTCAAAGGAATGTGTCATGGTAGCTGTGACCCGGTCCATGGCCCTGGGCATACAATTAAACAGGATATTTACAGGGGAAAAATAAAGAGTTTGTAAAGTATTTGTGATGCCACCTGTGGTTTCTGGTCAGAGGTGACCAGCGCTGCAGTGCAGATCCTCTGGGACTGATGGTGTGATGCAGCAGAGTTGGAATAGCTCTCCACAGGTAGAGCTTTTGTTCCAGGGCAATGGTAACAGCAAAGATGTTGTATTTGGTAGTAGTAGATGTAGCAGAGTTGGGTAGGTGACGCAGGAAGAATTAGAGGACACAGCTAGGTGCAGTTCCAAAGCTTTACTCACAGTTCACTTGCATGCACATGCCTGCTTGGTGCTGCGTCCCCCAGGTGAGGGGTCCAGCAAACTCTCAGGTAGATGGAGAACACCCTTCCTCACCTCCTTTCAGTATTTGCCTTTCCTGGCCGTCTCCCTGTGCTGATTTCCTCCCTCCTGTCCAGCACCTTAACGAGCAGTGTCCCAAGCCAGCAAACTTGGATCTTGTCGGGCATAACCTCTAGGTCCCTGGATCCTATGTGTCTGCCTTTTCAGCGCATAATTGTGGATTTGGCTGCAGCACTTGCAATGCTCGTAGCCTCTGGTTGAACTAGCTGAGTCCGTTGTTCACTCCACTAGTTTTAGGGCCAGTCCCTATACTGTGACTTGATCCCTCCACTTGATGTTAGCCGGTGTGGAGCGAGCCCCATGAACAGTATGGTCACTGCCCATACCTCTAGGATCCCTTCCCTCTTCAGGGTGCTTCCTACTGTCTCTTCCTTACCTGCAGCTCCTCCTGACAGGAAGCTGCTTCACACATGTCTTTTCACTTCCTCCCCTCCTTCTTCTCCCACTCTCATCCTACTAGCTCCACCCACCTCCCAACACCCTTTACTACCCAGGCAGGGTTGAGATCCTCCTCCCATAGGGTACATCCAGATGCCCTGCTGCTATAGGGTGTGTGTTGGGTGCAGGTGTTAGAGTCCTGTGAGGTGCCTCCAGCTTACCTGGGGAGTGGGGCACCACACCTCTATGTGAGGTGCAGTATCTCTGTGGTGACTCGACTCCCCTGGGGCACCACAGATCCATCCTAATAAAAGTTGGAAGGATAAGAAGATCTGCTACCCAGCAATGAGAGTTACCGTCAAGCAGTGGGGGCGCTTCTGTACATAACAACCACAACTCGTCCGGATATCACAGCCACAGTTAGAATTCCATGCAAACGTGTAAGCAATCCACGCTAAAGAGACTGGAATGCAATTAAGAGAATTCTTTAATATCATAAAGAAACTCAAAGGCTAAATTTTAAGATATCTGCATCAGGAGATCTCGCTCTCAGAGGTTGGGCTGGAGATTCAAGTGATTGTGAATCAACAAGTGGTTACTTGTTCAAGTTGGTAGAAAATTCAATTTCTTTGTCCAGCAGAAAACAACAGTCAGTGGCATTATCTTCTACAGAAGCAGAATATGTGTGTGCTGCTTATGCAAGTCAAGAAGTAATTTGGTTGAAACCACTTTTGGAACATTTTGGTAAGTTATTAGCTCAACCAACAGTTATCTATGAGAACAACCAAGGATGCATTAAACTTGCCAGGAGTGGGAAGATTAGTACAAGGACTAAGCACATTCATGTAAAACATCACCACTTACGTGACTTAGTGGAACATGGTGTGATCGAGTTTGTTTATTGCGAGTCTGACATGATGATAACTGATGGTATGACAAAGCCATTATCAATGGCATAGGTAAAGGGGAAAAGGAAAATAGTCAGCTCACAAGTTTTCTGCAGGTTTCTCTGATTGAGCACGCACGGAGCCACCTTGATCAGAGGCGTGGTTCACAATGAAAAATGGAGGAGGAAAAAAAATCTCCAGCGTGTAAGCCAATAAAATCAATTCTTTTATTCAAGACATATTAAAATGTATGTATCAAAAATACAGAACAAAGGATGAACAAAGGAAAGGAAGGATGGGGTCCCCATAACAATCAACGCGTTTCAACCTCTTGCGGTCTTAGCACAGATAGAGGCACACAAATGATTTATTCCTGATCTATTAAGCTTATCATATATTGTTCCTGTTTGTTCCTGAAAAAAGAAGCTTTGTTGTCAGACGCTTGGAGAGTATCCTGAATAATCCACAGCCAACACAAATTTAAAATGACCTGTAAATAAAATTAAAATGCTACACGTCACAGAGCATGCCATAATAAAATTCAAAGTGTTTCTGACACTTTGTTTCAGCAAATAATCAGGGTCTCAACATCTGGACCCCCCTGTTCAAAACAACTGATATGTTGCAGTTTCTAAATATTACCAATTTTCTGAATAATCATGCAACCCCATATAGATTCTACACTAATCAGAACTGTGTCTTTTTTGCCTGGAGAATAATTTTTACCATAAATTTCTTTGAAAAATGGCTAAGCTGAGACTGATGCAAAACAGATATATAAGCTCTAAATAACAAATATACACCGGCGCTACCAAGTAATGATGGATATGTGCAAAACAGCCGCTGCTGGTGAATACCCCGGGTCTGTGCACACCCAAGAAAAAGTGAATAACAAAAACCAAGAATTAAAATGCACCTGCGCTGGCTGACTATATCCTGCAATGATCACCAGAGTGGGTCATGAATGAATAATGTACTTACTTCCCATCATTACTTGGTAGCGCCGGTGTATATTTGTTATTTATATCTTTCATTCTGTGCTACTACACCTAGGCAGCTCCAATGGCTATTAATGCTTTGAAGCTTGATAGGAATCATCGTTTCTCTCGTGTCAAAGAGCAGTTCACGTTGAATCATGATCCTCAGACTATGGATCACCAAGCACGTACTTTGCTTAAATCTCTAGAGAAACTTTTGTTCATAGAAATGAGAGATTTATGGGAAGTAACTACACTAGAAAAATATGCACAGGCCAAAATCATACCTAAAGGGTTGATTATTCATAAGTCTTTGGCTGGGGATTTTGGGGATTCATGTATCCAACAAGAATGGGATACCATGTTTTTCAATTTTTCTTTTAAGACTCTTGAATTTGTGATTAACAAAAGGACGTCTAATTTGAATAAGACAAGTCGTCAGGTGGAGCTGTTATTGGATCAGCTACAAAAATATAATCACTTGACTGATCTTCACAATTTAGTCACTAATATTCTTTCCAGATTAAAGAATAGGGAAAGAGAGATTATCTCTAAAAAAATAAGAAAATTTCAAAGAGATAAAGTACCTAGTGAGAACTATTCGGATTTTTCATTCTCTCTTTCTCCTAGTACTTCAGTACCCCTTACGGGTACACAGTGCCAATCTGGGCAATTTTTGATACTTGATGAATATAACATTACTCCATCGTGTATTACCCCTGATAATTCATTTGCATTTTCAGTGTATGCTAACACTAATTCTACACAGTATACTCCGGTTTCTGTGCATCAAACTAAACGAGATTGCCCAGGGATTTGCAATCCCATTTCACCATCAGTTACTGCTTTACCTGGAATGCCTCCTAGGGTTAGCACAACTTCCAATAGTGCACTTGGTTCCCCTCACATAAGGTATACTCATGAGGGGACACCTCCTCCTCCCCCAGTTTCTAATAGATTCCAACCTTTATTAAATATGGAAATTGATGGGGAATCTCCTAATAATTGGGAGGATGGGGGGCTGTCTAGTTCCCACAGTAATGCATCTGTGGTTACAGAGGGAACCCTTACCACCAATTCCAGAGATGAAATTGAACAGTCTAAAATTCGTTTACATAAAAATACATTCAAGCAATCAGTACAAGCTACTATACCCAAATATATACGATCCAATAAGAACCCAATAACTAGTATCAATCTAAAAAAGGGACCATCTATCCAGCACTCTAAAAAAGGTAGAGGTCCCAACTTTCCCTCAAATCGGGATTTTTTTCGGGTAAAAACCACAGGACCAAGAGGGGCAAGAGAGGCGGGAAACTCGCCCAAAAGAAAATAAAATCTAATTCTACATCTTCAGATCAGCAGATGATATTCAACTTGAGCTCCTACACTTTAACGCTTCATGAAGAATCACTATTAAGAAAAGGTTTAAAATTTGCCCCCACGACCACAGCTAAACCATTTAATCTCTATATCGGTCTCAAGAAGTTTCTACGTAATTTAGCTATCAAAAAATATTTTTTAAAGAAAGGATCAATAGGATCCAATGCAGACCAATTCAGTGTATCTCAGTATGTACACACGAATTTGGCTAACCCCTCCAGGTTTAATCCTATTCAGGAGTATTCTAGTGCATTTTGCACCTTTGAAACCATAGTCACATCAGATCTTAGACGCATTAAGAATAAGAATTATAGATTTTTACCTCATAATTTGACTCCGCAGGAACGTAAATCTATAATGGATCTTCAAAAAAATGAAAATATTATTATACGGCCTGCGGATAAGGGGGGGGCATTGTAGTATTTGACCACAATACATATCATCAAGAATCCTTAAGGTTGTTGGGGGACACAGTCACCTATAAGAAATTAAATGGGGACCCTACGGTTCGATTCACTAAGAAATTAAGTATATTGGCAGAATGGGGCAAATCCCATGGCTTATTGAACAAAAAGGAATTTCAATATATTGTAAATAAATCCCCTAGTATATCTATATTTTACCATATCCCGAAACTCCATAAGGATAGGTTGTGTCCCCCTGGGAGACCTATAATTTCTGGCATTAACTGTCTAACTTCCAACCTTTCTCGTTATGTTGACATACATCTGCAGAAATGTATGCCTCTGGTACCAGCTTATCTTAAAGACACTAGTCATACACTACAAATTCTTGAAAATATTCAATGGCAAAATGGATTTATCCTTGGGACTCTTGACATCAAATCCCTTTACACAGTGATAGACCATCAAAAGGGATGTGAAGCGGCCAGACATTTTTTGGAAAAATTAGATTCTTATACTAATACTCAATTAGATTTTTTAATAGAGAGTATTTCCTTTATTCTAACACACAATTATTTTCTCTATGAGGATCAATTTTATTTACAAACATGGGGTACCGCTATGGGTACCCGTTTTGCACCCAGCTACGCAAATCTGTTTGTAGCCAAATGGGAGGAGACCAACATCTTTCAATCTGGACAACTTCGGTCTGATTTGGTGATGTGGCGACGCTTCATTGATGACATTTTATTTATTTGGAAAGGGTCTCTTGGGGACCTAGAGGCCTTTATTTCAAGCTTAGATCTCAACATGTTTGGATTGGAGTTTACTGCCACCACCAGTACCACCAATATTCATTTTCTGGATCTTGAAATTTATGTGGAGGAAAATAACTTATATACTAGATGTTTCCATAAAGAGGTTGATTCTAATAGCTTTATTGATTTAAATAGTTGTCATTTACCAGCTTGGCTTTTAAATATTCCTAAAGGGCAGTTCACGAGATTAAGACGGAACTGCTCTAAAATAGAGGATTATACTGTTGAGGCTATTAATTTAACCAAGCAATTCCTCACTAAGGGTTATCCTGAAGATCTTCTTAATGTAGACAGAAAAAAAGTTGAACTGTTATCTAGGCATGCTCTAATTCACAAATCTGATTCCGACGTTGCTAAGGTACCCACTATTACTGAGCAAATTCATGATTTACCTATTATCACCCAATATCATTCGGGTCATAAAGAATTTATGAATATTATCCGTAGACATTGGTTTATCCTTCAGGGTGATAAAATAATAGGTAATCTCTTGCCGGAACTTCCAAGATTTGTATTCAGGAGGGCTCAAACGGTGGGCAATTTAGTAGCCCCCACTATTAAACCACTTCTGCCTATTTTATCAGGGGCACGTCCAAGAGGTTTTATACCCTGCGGCACATGCTCTTGTTGCAGTCGTACCAGTTTCAAGAAAATTCTACAGACAGCATTTACTGATTCTCATAATAAATTGTCATTTAGGATTAAGGACCCGATTACTTGTTTTACCACTGGTGTCATTTATCTAATCAGGTGCCCTTGTGAAAAAATATATGTTGGTCGTACCAAACGCAGACTTATGGATCGAGTGAAAGAACATTTTAATAATATAGAGAAAGGCTATAGTGGTCATCCCCTCTCTAGACATTTTAAAGATTATCATAATAAATCTGTCAAGGGAATATCGTTTTGTGGTATCCAAAGAGTACACAAAAACGTGAGAGGTGGTGATTATTTGGCGCAAATGTCTCGGGTTGAGTCGCAGTGGATTTTCACTCTGGATTGTTTGGCCCCTAGGGGCCTTAATCAAGAAGTTGAGTTATATGCCTTTTTTTGATGGATTTTATATTTATTCAAATGGTTACCAACACATTTTCTGTTACTTGTAACATTCATGTTGTTGGTTTCTTTTTTATTGTTTTTAAAAAAAAAACAAAAAAAAACAAAACACTTTTTTACCCATGCGAGGAATTTTTCATTGTACGTATTTAAAGTATACATTTTTTAGGGAGAGCTTTGTTTTAGAGAAGATGGGTACTCATGTTTTGTATTTTTGTATTTTTATCTTTATTTGCATATTATACATATTTTAATGGGATCATATTAAAAATTGGTTTTAAATTATTATTTTTTACATTATCACATTTTCCTCAATAGTGATTTTTTGCATCAATTCCTGATTGGCAGTGGGTAGATGTATTGCCATCTAGCATGCCTCTTATGCTGACAGGGGGGGGAGGTGTGGTTTATGCCACATTTAAGGATAGGCGCAGCAGGGTCTGCTAGCCCTGATGAAGAAGGTCCGTAGACCTTAGAAACGCGTTGGCTTCTAGTTTGGCCTGTACGCGCCCCCGTCCTTCTATCCCCGGTGACGTCACCTGATCTCTTCCCCCTTGCCGCTGCACGCCGGCGGCGCCTCTCGGCCGGAGTGCGCCGCCATCTTTTCAGCGTGTCCAGCGGCCGTCAGCTGAAGGGACGCTCCTGCATCATCGTTTACAGGAGGGACGCCTCCTAGGTGCTGCGTCTTCGGTCTCCATTGGGGCACAGCCATTTTTTCACATGGCACATGCTGGATTTATCTGCAGCCCCTCAGTTCATGGGAAGTAAGTACATTATTCATTCATGACCCACTCTGGTGATCATTGCAGGATATAGTCAGCCAGCGCAGGTGCATTTTAATTCTAGATATATAAGCTCAATATAAGATAGGTATTAATTGAAGCTCAGAAGTAGCTAGGATATAGAGGTATTAGGGATCAGTAATTACAATAACCAGGTAATTCATGTAGTTTCCGTATTGTAAAAATGAATGACCTCTTTCAACCTCTATCCTGTCAAGTCTAAATGACTGATTAATAAATAAAAAGACATTAATAAATGTAAGACTAAGCCAAAAGCATTAGGAAATAAATCTAATAATACGGTAAAATGAAAACCTGTAGCACATCCACTTGACTGGAAATGCCGTTTATTGAAGAAAGTAGGAAAGATTATCAACAATATTGCCACTTGGAAACTGTTCTTAATCTGAGTAATGTTTACAGCATATTTTAAAAAAGTTATGTAGTTAGTGATAAATTTATCTGCTGTTAGACTTAAATTAGCATCACTGTATGACAAGTCATTAGACATTATTAACCCCTTTCTGACATCGGGCATAAATTTCTGCCGATGTCGGACTCCCTCCCTTTGATGTGGGCTCCGGCGTTGAGCCCACATCTTTCCCGGCACTTGTCAGCTGTTTTGAACAGCTGATATGTGCCCAGAACAGCCAGAATCATGATCTACCCGTGGCTATTAACCTGATACATGCTACTATCAAACTCCGACAACGGTATTTAACATGCACTTCCAGAAATCGTGCCAAAAATTTGCCCATAGGTGACCCCATCAGGTGATCTCAGGACATCGTTGCATTGGTATGACAAAGAGAGATATCCTGGAGACCTCTATATTTGCCACTGCCAGATTGCTTTGAGTGCAGCCCGGTGGTCAGCGCACATAGCAAGTGAGGTATGCCAAAAGTAAAAAAAAATGTTTTTAAAAATATAAAAAATAAAAAACATTTAAAAGTTCAAATCGCCCCCCCTTTCAGCTCATTCAAAATAAAACAATAAATAACCAAACATACACATATGTGGTAGCCGCTTTCAGAATTGCCTGATCTATCAATAAAAATAGGATTAATAATCTTTATTTTTATATAGTGCTAACATATTCCACAACACTTTGCACACATTTTCATCACTGTCCCCGATGGGGCTCACAATCTATATTCCCTATCAGTATGTCTTTGGAGTGTGGGAGGAAACCAGAATGCCCAGAGGAAACCCACAGAAACACAGGGAGAACATACAAACTCCTTGCAGATGTTGTCCTTGGTGGGATTCAAACCCAGGACTAACAACTGAGCCACCGTGCTGCCCTGCCCAGGATTAACCTGATTGTTAAACGGAGTAGCGAGAAAAAAGTCAAAATGCCAGAAATAATTTTTTTTTGGTCACCACGACAATGCATTAAAATGCAATAATGAGCGATCAAAAGATCATATCTACACCAAAATGGTATCATTAAAAACTTCAGCTCGGTGTGCAAAAAATAAGCCCTCACCCAACCCCAGATCATGAAAAATTGAGACGCTACGGGTATCAGAAAATGGAGCAATTTTTTCTTATTTTTTTAAGCAAAGTTTGGAATTTTTTTCACCACTTAGATAAAAAAACCGAGACATGTTTGGTGTCTATGAGCTCGTAATGACTTGGTGAATCATAATTTCAGGTCAGTTTTAGCATTTAGTGAACTTAGTAAAAAAGCAAAACAAAAAACAAGTGTGGGCTTCCACTTTTTTTGCAATTTCACTGCACTTGGAATTTTTTCCCACTTTTGAGTACATGACATGGTAAAATCAATGATGTCATTCAAAAGTACAACTCATCCTGCAAAAAAGGAGCCCTCACATGGCCATTTTGACCAAAAAATAAAAAAGTTATGGCTCTGGGAGGAAGCCAAAAAATGAAAATGCAAAACTAAAAATACCTCTGGTCGTTAAGGGTTTAAAGGGGATGTCAGCTACTTTGTTGTGGATGATAATGTGATCAGGATAGGTCATCAATATCAGATCACTTGGGTTCCACATTCGGCACCTCTGCCAATTGACTGTTTTCAGCTTCCCCAGCAGCTGGATGTTAAATGTATGTGGACTTAAACTCCACCACTCTGTAATCTGTTAATCTACCACTGCTGCTCAGCTGCTATTCATTTGAAGATGTCAATGGTAAACTGAAAAACGCTGTGTCAATTCTTTGTGCGGATTCCGCTGTGGTTTCACACCTTCTCAACTGTAGACGTGTGAAACTGCAGGGCTAATCCGCAGGTAAACCGCAGGTATTTTGACCTGAGAATTTACCTGCGGATTTTTCCAAATCCGCGTGAAAAAATCCGCAGGACCTCAAACTACGTGTGCACATAGCCTAAGCGTCAGGGACTTTTCTCAATGGTTAAAAATGTTAAATGTATAGTGGATATAAAAAGTTGATACATGCCTGATAAAACGTATACCTTGAAGAATCATTTCAGAACATTTCCACCTTTAATGTTATCTATAATCTTTACAAATCCATCGAAAAACAACCTGAAAACATTTTGAGGGGAAATCAGAAATAACAAAAATAATGTGGTTACATAAACATGAACACCCTCTTATAATTAAGGATGTGGTTGTGTTCAAAATAGGCCATTGAGGGTATGTGCACACATTGCGAATTCGTCTGCTTTGCGAGACCTTTGATGACGTCGTGGTCTCGGGATTACTGTAGCGGTCCCTATTCCTCGCGAGACCGCTACATTATCGCAAGACCGCGACATCATCAAAGGTCTCGCAAGGCATTACTGGGAACAGAAGCATCGCTGAGGCCCGGGAAGGCTGCGCGGGACACCGGAAGGTGAATATAACACCATTTTTTATTTTTTTTATTATTTTTAACATTAAATCTTTTACTACTGATGCTGCATAAGCAGCCTCAATAGTAAAAAGTTGGTCACAGTTGTCAAACACTATGTTTGACGAGTGTGACCAACCTGTCAATCATTTCTCCAAGTGATGCTACAGATCGCTTGGAAAACGCTAGCATTCTGCAAGCTAATTACGCTTTGCAAATCGCTAGTTTTTCCGTGGGAAAATCGCGGGAATTTAAAATGCGATTTTCCCGCGGAATGGAATTCCGGAATTCTCGCGGTAACTTCCGCGAGAGTTCCGCTACGTGTGCACATAGCCTTACACCTATTCCATTCTAGGAATCTGCAGGTGTAAAAACGCAGGCGAAATCCACACTAAATCTGCAGGAAATCCGCAGTAAATATGCAGGTAAAACACAGGCATTTTGACAAGCGGATTCTGCAGATTCCGCGCAGAAAAATCCGCACACAAAAACAAAAGGAGGCTGCCAAGAGGCCTACTGCAACACTAAATGAGCTGCAGGAATATTGAGCAAGTGTTCATTGTGTACTGCATGTGACAACAATCTCATGCCTTCATATGTCTGAACCGTAGAATAGTACAGCAAGATCAACACATTACAAAGAAAAACATTGAATCCTGGCATGTGAAAAAAATATATTATAGTCTGATGAGACCAAGGTTAAACTTATTGGCCATAATTCCAAAAGATATATTTGGTACAATGCCAACACTGCACATCACCAAAGAAAAACCATACCCACAGTGAAGCCTGGTGGAGGCAGCATTATGCTTTTGAAGTTGCTTTTTAGAAGCTGGAATTGGGGCTCTAGTCAATATGATGAGAATTATGATCAGTTCCAAATATTAGTTAAATTTTGCAACAAAATCTCTGCTAAAGAGTTGAAATTAAAGAGGAATATCACCATTCCTGATGGTAACGACCCTAAACAAACCTGAAAATCAACAAAAGAACGACTTTGCCAGAAGAAGAATGGCACAACTTGAACCCAAACCTTAATACTATTGAAAATCTGAAGTTTGACCTGAAAAGGGCTGTGCACAATTTAAGGTGCATAGTTTTGCCCATATTTATGCCACCACATTTTGTCTTTTTTTCTTTTCTCATGCAAAAGATTTCAGTTTATTTTTCAATTGAATGGTACAGATGGCTGGATATCCTTAAGGACAAAAATGTCCAGGAAGGATGGGAAATCTTGAAAAATGAAATTCTCAAAGCACAATCATTAACAATTCCGAAAAGAGGGAAGGATAGGACGTGTTTAAGGAAACCAGGATGGATGAACACAGAACTTAAGCACATGCTAAAAAGGAAGAAAGAAATGTTTATGAAATGGAAAGAGGGAGGCATATCTAAAGAAGAATATAATGCTGCCTGCAGAACTTGCAGGGCACAAATAAGATTATTAAAGCTGACAATGAATTGAGGGTTGCAAGCAATAATAAAGGATTTTGGGGATATGTCAAAAGTAAAAGAAAAGTCAAAGATGTTATAGGATTTTTACAAGATGAAAATGATGAAATGGTAAGACAGGGATGTTGAGAAGGCCGAACTTTTAAATTCCTATTTTGCATCTGTTTTCTCTCAGAAAGGAAATGTAACATCAACTGTTCTTCACTGTCCTATTAAGGGAATAGAAGAATCCAGGATATCTATAAGCAGAAAGTTATGGAGGAAACACTTAGCTAACCTAAATAAATTCAAGTCTCCAGGTCCAGATGAATTATACCCCAGAGTTCTGAAGGAGATAGCAGAAGAAATTTTTGAACCCCTCTCCATAATCTTTGAAAATTCTTGGAGAACAGGAGAAGTCCCAGAAGACAGAGGAAGAGCAAATGTTCCTATATTCAAAAATGGGAAGAAGGTGGACCCAGGCAACTATAGGCCGGTGAGTCTGACTTCTATACCAGGAAAGATCTTTGAGCAAATTATTAAACAACATGTATGTAAGTACCTGGACAAGAATGAAGTGATTAAACAAGAGTCAGCATGGGTTTGTAACTAATAAGTCATGTCAGACTAACTTAATTTCCTTCTATGTCAGAATCACTGATTGGGTGGATCAGGGAAATGCTGAAGATATAGTATATCTTGACTTCAGCAAAGCATTTGACAAAGTATCTCACACAATCCTTATTGAAAAAATGGCTAAGTATGGAATGGACAAGGCAACTGTTAGGTGGATTCATAACTAGCACCCAAAGAGTGATCATAAATGGCTGCACAGTTGGAAGAATGTCTCAAGTGGGGTATCACAGGGCTCTGTCCTGGGCCCTGTATTGTTCAACATCTTTCTCAATGATTTAGATGAAAAAATTCACCTCTTGTGGTAACGCCGTTCCCATGATGTCGGCACTTGCGATCCTGGGTCTGTAATGAGGTGCAATGACATGTGATGCCCAGCACCCAATCAGCGCTGGCATCACTGTCTCCACCTTCGGACAAACTTAACATGAAGCGAAAGTCTGGGATGAACTGCAGCCTGGACATCCTTTTTATGTTCAGTTTGCCGAAGGTGGAGAAAGTAATGTCAGTACTGATTGGGGGCTGGTGTCGCAACACCGCATCACAGCCCTGAAGAGAGCAAGTTCTGACACCGTGGAAATGGCACTGGCATGGGAAGTGAGTGTGGAGACTCGGGGAGTCAGCAGGTGCCCTAATCTGCTAGCCTAATCCGCATGGACCAGGGATCATCCCAAGGAATGCCTGCTCCCTTTTACCGTGGGCATAATACTACTCAGACAACAATACTTTCTTGAACTGCAAAACAGGAAAATTACACATAGAAGAGTCCCAGCACAATGCCCCAGATTGTGCAGAATTACAGAGTCTCAATCTTCCGCTGACTCACCGGAATAAAAGCAGCTCTGACTTCAGATCTTCCAGGGCTAACTACCCCACTTGTGGCACACACAAAGAAGAGGCAATGACAAGCTTAGGAGGCTGACAGTCCATTGAAGTGCAAGGCCAAGTGACTGAAGGGTCTCATCCTGGCTTTTCTGGACATCTCCAAGGAGCCAGGTGATCAATGGGGCCCAATACTGGCTTTCCAAAATTAATCCATGGGGCTCAGGTGACCGGAGGCTCCAAATCCTGACTAACGCAAATGTATCCATGGTTCAGTGATGGTCAATAGAGCAGATCTGTAGTTTTTCAGCCGGGCTGTGGTCTCCTAAGATAGCATCCTGTAGAATGTCTGTATCCCTTGTGATGGAGCCAAGATCTGGCAGCTATCCTGTAGAGTGGTTTTGTAAAGAGTGGCTGTGGTTTTGTAAAGAGTCTTTGTTTTTTGAATCTATGGATCTTTTGGCTCATCTGATACAGAGGTATATCCCACTTATATAGCTCATAACTGTTGGCCTTCAAGCCAGCATCCAGAGGTAAAGAGCAAGATGTGATGACATTAGCTCACATTGTTTGACTATTTAATCAAATTACATAGTTTTACTCCTCTGTTTTTTTTCAAGTCAACAAGCCACAGGACCAACACAATGGTCATTCAACATATTAAGCCAACAACCATTGTTCAATGAATCTGCATCACTGTCTTGCAAAGATAGCAGACAATAGTAGGAACTGACATAAGAGGCAAGCATTACCCATCAAAAATATAAAAAATCAAAGTTTAAGACTCATGGTTCTGTTTGTATGACTCATGGGACTGTATGGTTCTTTACCAATTGAAGAACAAACTGCATAAATTCAAAAGTCAACATATATATAACAGTCTATTCTTCCTAGCTTACTGAAAATAGATGTTTGGTCAGTGGTAAATTAAGATAAAATGCTGTGTCGTCACAGTGAGTATAGGCTTTATTATTTAATTTTGGCCGAACATTTAGTTTAAGAAGACATTGCCCTAGTAGTGGACAACCCCTTTAAAGAAAATGTGTTTGATGTTTGATAAATATGGATCAATTCAAATAATGCTACTCTTTCCCTAGCATGTTTTTAGTTTGTTACATTGCAACCTGTGTTTAAATATTTTTGTCATCCGATTTGTGTGTGATGCATCAACACTAAATAGTCTAAAATAGTGAAGTGAGAAAAATACAGGCATAAATTTAAATTTATGGGATCAAATAACTAAATTAGCATGTGCATATTTATTCACCCCTATTACTTTGAAGCCCCTATAAGTTTGTAGTGCAAGCAATTACCTTCATAAGTGACATGCTTAATGAAAGGAAGTTCTCCTGTGTACAATGCATGTGTCACATGGTCTGTCAGTATATACACACCTTTTCTAAAAGGACACAGAGGCTGCAACATCACTAAGCAAGAGGCACAACTAACCAAACAACACCATGAAGACCAAGGAGATCTTCAAACAAGTCAAGGACAAAGTTGTTGAGAAGTACAAGTCAGGGTTGGGTTATAAAAAAGTATCCCAATCTCTGATGAATCCCCAGAGCACCAGCAAATCCATTATCATCAAATGGAAAGAACATGGCACTACAACAAACATGTCAAGAGAGGACTGCCAACCAAAACTATAAGCTCAGGAAATGAGGGCATTAACCAGAGAGTAATCTCAAAGACCAAAGGTAACCCTGAAGGAGCTGCAGAGTTTTCAAGCAGAGACTGGAGTATCTGTCAATACGACCACAATAAGCCATACACTCCATAGAAGTGGCCTTTATGGAAGAGTTTGCAGAAAAAAAGCATTTACTTACACATTAAAATTATAAGGCTTGTTTTCAGTTTGCCATAAGACATGTGGGAGACTTCCCAAATGTACAGAGGAAGGTGCTTTGGTTTGATGAGAACAAAATTGAACTTTTTTGTCACCGAGGTAAGCGCTATGTCTGGTGAAAAATCAAGATAACTCATCCCCCCAAGAAAAACTTACCCACAGTGAATCATGGTGGTGACAGCATCATGCTGTGGGGATTTTTTTTCAGCAGCAGGGACAAGTTAAATTGTCTGATTCGAGGGGAAGATGGATGGTGCAAAATGCCAGGATATTCTGAAGCAAAACCTGCTTTTGTCTGTCAGTGATTTGAGACTGGGACTGAGGTTCACCTTCTCAATGACCCAAAGCATACTTCTAAAGCAACACCTGAGTTGTTTAAGGGGAAACGTGTAAATGTTTTGGAGTGGCCTAATCAAAGGCCTGACCTTAATCCAATTGAGAATCTGTGGTCAGACTAGAAGAATGCTGTTCACCTGAGGAAACCATCTAACTTGAAGGCACTGGAGCAGTTTTGCCTTGTGGAATGGACAAAAATTCCTGTGGCAAGATGTGGAAAGCTCATAGACTGTTAGGGCTGGCGGAACGCACCAAATAATAAAATGATAGTAAGGTGGGTTCGCAGCCCAGGGTCCACCGTGCAGAGGTGGTAAACTGCTGCTTAGTAATGGCGGATGTATATAGCGGTGTAGAAAAGGTCACACACGCTTTAACGTCACCCGGTGTGAACAGGAGCGGACTCTGTTACGTCACAGAGCCGCAGTACCATGGAACATAAATGCCATAGCCTGTTAAAACACACAGCACTCGGCAAGAGAGCGCTCAGTAAACGGTCACAGAACTCAGCCCCAAGGACATGAGATCTGAGTCGCTCTAGACATACTAGTGTGCGGTGTCGCACCTGCGGATGCCTCTAATGAACGCTGACCACCGAGGAGTGCAGACTATGTGCACCGTGGCGTACAGACAAAGCCACCAGAGGATGCTGATGCCAGTCTCTGACTCTGCCTCTACCTGGACCTCAGCCTGGGCACTAGCAGGCTAGGCTACACAAGACATGCGTACCAAGGGTAGGGGTTTCATAATGAGTCATTCACCAGAGACATTCATACATGCATACAACACTCACTCCACATGGTCTAATCTTTTTCTATATTAGTGCACGGCCAAGCAGTCGTGCGATCCTTTTATGGATAAAGCCTTCCGGGACCTTCCTGATGGCCCAATCTGAGTTGAAATAGGACCTGAGCATGTGACCTCTGACCTCCAATAAGAGGTCGTCCCATGGGCATGCTCAGTAGGAGAAAAGCAGGGCTTATGCCCAGGAGCGTCTCCTCGCCGCTGACTCATGCATGGTACAATAGCTGAGCCTGGAGTAGCAACCACACGCCTAATATTATCCTGGGCAAGATGCTGGGACCAACGTCTCTGCTGAGCAGGAACCACTGTGGCTGTAGAGGCATGGGAGACTGCAGAAGACATGGCTTGAGATTCCCCCTGTGCAGTGGGAAAACATCAGTGCCTAACATAGACAGTTATCCAAAGTGACTTGCAGCTGTAATTCCAGCAAAAGGAGGCTCTATAAAGTACTGACTTTAGGGGCGTAAATAGCTATGCACAGTTATTTTGCTCTATTTGTTGTTTGCATAACAATATAAATAAATCCAAATGTTCATAACTGCAGGCATGTTCTTTAAATGAACTGTTGCAAACTCTAAAAAAAAGTGAAATTCCAGGTTGAGAGGTAGAAAAACAGGAAAAATTCCAAATGGGGTGAAAAATTACACAAGCCACTGTACATTAGAGATTTGGTATTGTTTTAATGATTGTTAAAAATTGCAAAGATTTGTAAATAAGCAGACAGGTTGCTTATTTTACTGATGATGTTATTCAGATGATTCATCTGAAAGTCAAATCTAATGCTTTTAAGAGTGGGAAACATCTGTTGTAATCTTTGTGGTTATAGCATTGGAAGATGCCCAATTTGTGGTGAGTCTGCCACTTTTGAGTGTCAGTGGCACTATTACCTTGTGGATATTTATTTGACCAGATTGCACCAAGACATTGTGCCAAAATAACCATATAATTTTGCTTAGGTAGTCTCTCATTAATGGCACTTATCCAGAAACAGATGGTAAACATTTACCGACAAGCCTTTGTGTTTAAACCTGGTGCATGCCAAGCTTTGTCATCACAAGCAAATGAAGTAGGGACCACACATTTCTGAGATTTCAATAGCAGAAGCAGGTATAAAAAAAAGGAATAAAAAAAGAGCAGTTTGAGGTGAGGAGAAAAAGTGCACCAGTCACTCATATTGGGATATTTGTGAATGATATATGACTAAATGTGAAATATTTTATTTTTGGTAACATTGCTTTTCGCATATCTTGGCTCTTTTTACCATAAATTTTCCTCTTATGCTCCAACAACATGCAGAGGAAGTTGCCGAAGATCGGGTATCACTATAATGAGTGTGGTTCTCTCACCCGGCTTTTGGATACAGTCCCAAGCTCATTACAGCATTGCCAAGCTGCTCATTCCATTCAAAATATTTTTCTTATGGGAGGGAACTGCTTTTCTTTTGGCTTGGTTGCCAAAAAGGCAAAAACCACAAGCATGTTGTCAATCAAGTAGTTGTACAGGCAGCACATTGAGTTGGTATTGATAGGAGCTGAGGAGCTTGTTTGCCGATTGCCAGCACTGAGAATGACAACTGTACTAATATATTTTGTAAAACCGTGTTTTGAAGTCATTAGAAAAGTCAAAACAGCCGTTCTTCATAACTAATTTGTTTAATACCATTTGTCTGAGAAGCTTACATTCTTAAAATCAGTTCTTCAGTTCAGAGACCCATAATCAAACTTTTTGTTTTATACAGTGTCTTAAGTGTTGACCTGGAGGCTCTTTTCCTAATAATTCATATGAGGGCCTTGACTCTAAGGAAGGAATAGAAACAGGGGATTCCAATTCACACATTCAGTGGGTTTGATTGTAAGCCACATGGTGCCACAGAGACACCAAAATAAAGCACTTTAAAAGTGTGAGGTGAGGAACGTAATATCACTATTCATTCACATGGATTGCAAACAGGTGATGGAATAGACCTTTTTCTGGGCGTGCTGTTGTAAGGCTATGTTCACATGCTCAGGATTTGCAGCATGGATTTTGGACCATAAATCTGTAGCAAGTTTATAACACAATACTAGTGAATGCAATGTGTGGTGGAGTTTTGGCCAAATTTGTATACAAAATTTTCCTCCACATGTGAAGATAGCTTAAGTTTTTAGAGGTATTATTTGCATCATTGAGATTTATCTGTCAATTTAAGAACTTGTGGTTGATTTTAAACTTTCAGTACAGCGAGCTTTAAAAAGTAACTTTATGCCTATACAAAATTAACTTAGAATAAAAGAACACCTATCGCAAAGTTTAAAAATTACTTTGTGCACGTGTAAAATGTAGGAAACATCTAAATTCAGACATTTTTAGTAGTGATGAGCAAATACATTTGGCACTATTCGCTACTTGCACGAATAGTACAGTATTTGGGCTATTCGTTACTCAGTGAGTAATTTGGTATTCACCTTGGTTTATTCGAGTTAAACACTCAGCATGTTGGGCACTTTATTTGCAGCCTATGAACATGCTGGGCTAGCTTTCCAATCACAGTAGTACCGATGCCATCTTTGGTGTGGTATTGTGAAGAGACTGCAAGCACGTAGGATGCAGTAACGTACTGTACACAGACCAAGGTTGAAAGGGGTTTATTATATAGTAGAAACTCCACACAGGGAGAAAACGAAGGGATAATATTCCCTAATACAGCAAAAGGCTAATGGGAATAACTTAAGGAACAGGGACAAGTAAAGTCAACAATACAATAAAATATAACTTATCACTCGGGCACCAGTCATGGTTGAACTTCTGTCTGTTACTGGTGCTGCCTAGATTGCGTCGCAGTGGGGGTCTGTCACAATCCTGAGGTAAATGATGTAGTATCTTTTGATGTTGGTGGTGTCCTCCGGTGGTCCTGACGATGGCAGCGAATTCTCGGGATCCTGATGCAGGTCTTGGGTCCAGCAGATGAGGTGATGAAGAGGGATACATCCTTATCTTCAGCGGTGAGTGTCCCAACAGTACAGAGATTTGCAGCACTGCCCAAACATAGTTTACAATGGTCAGCCCGCTTTGCTTTGCCTAATCGACACACGCCTAAGTCCTGTTCACAGACCTTGTCTCTCACGGTCAGTACTGTCAGCAGGGGCGGCTGTGGCAGTAATTTCAGCGAAGGGCAGTGATGTCGGCTGGGACAGTGGTGTCTGAATGGTACTCGGTCAACGGTCTCCGCTCAAAGCGCTCTGCCATCCCAGGCTCTGCTCTGCCCAGATTCCTTTCAGCTGATTTTACCTCACAGGCGTCCCATGCGCCGGATGTTTCCGCTCAAACTGTCTGGCAACTTGCGCACAGCAGCTCTGTCCCCTTAGCCACACCCCCTTTTCTCAAAGACAGAGAACAATCTGGAGTCTCAAGCTTTCTACCCTGTAATATAGGTGACAGCCCCGATGGTTCCGGACCCTTCACGGAGGAGACATGCCTAGTTAGTTCTTTCCCCTTACACTATTAATGTGAATGTCTGGCCTTACAGCATCATAAAGACTATTTAATGGCTGCCGGCACCATCTTGCAAAATCAGCATACGGAGAGTGTAGTTTGAGCGTAGGGAGAGTGAAAGAAGCCTATAAGGAGAGTTATTAACTCCAAAAAGCTCTTTTAAGAGCTGAAGATTGTGAAGATTAGTTCTTTGTTAGGTTGTTAGATGGGAATAGTGTTGCGCCCCAGCGTTTCAGTCACCACAGTGGTATTGCACCTCATCCAGAGGTGTGGTACCCCGCTCTCGGGTAAGGAGAGGTCACTACCCAGGATTATGACACTTGCTCTCAACACCAGTCCTCTCATGGCCAGTGGAGAGCAGGATAGAGGGTGTGGGTGGAGATAGAGGAGTTAGGGAAGGAGCTTGTGGTGAGTGAGTAGTGAGAGTTGAGAGAAGGACAGTCAGTCAGAGCTGGAGACTTGAGCAGTAAGAAGCTCGTCCCAGCTGCAGACGACAAGAAAGAGTGAAGAAAGGCAAGAAAGTCAGAAAAAGAGGCTAAACCGAGAGTGAGAGAGGAAGAAGGGGTCCTAGGGGCACGGGTAGTGAGAAGACCACCCGTGGGGCCCGTATCCAAGCTGACTGCTGTCAGGTGGAGGGACCAGTTCGCAGTTAGGGGACCGGTCTCAAAGCTAGTGGAGAAACTAGGGACTCAGCTAAAAAAACGGAGGCTGCAGTATCTGCACGTGTGACAGCCAACCCCACATACATTCGCTGAAAAGGCAGATGGATATAGGATCCAGGGGACCTAGAGATCATCACCTGCCAAAATCCAAGGCTGCTGGCTTGGGACACTGTATGTGAAGGCGCAGGGCAGGAGAGGAGGGAATCAGCGCAGTGAGACGGACAGGAAAGGGACATCTGAAGGGAATCCTGGTGATCTGGCTGGACCACAGACCTGGAGGACACAGCACCCCGGCTGGGGACTGTAACAACAGAACTGTGAGTAAAAGTGTGCACCCTGCTGTGTTCTCAATTTATTTGCTGCATCATCTGCCCTGCACTACAACCACCATTAACTTCAACACCATAATCTGCCCTGGGGAATAGTTCTGTCTGTGGAGAGCTGAACCAACTCTGCCGAATCAACAACTGCCCCAGTGGACTGAATCTGCAGCGTTGGCTAACACCTTACTTGTCGAGTACCACAATGTCACGGGGGCTTAGTTCCACTAAGGCTGTAATACCCGGGGCCCCTGTGATGTCCCTATAACTAGGGGAAACCCTGTCTGACCCTCAACCCAGGGTTTTTGCTGATGGTGCAAATGCCTGAGCCTCCAACCTCTCCTTGTCTCCTGCTCAGCCCTGCACTTAACCCTCCACCCTCCACCCAGTGAGGAGTCACACCACCAAAGCCCCCACACAAATTATGACAGACAGGGAGAACTTAAACTGCACTGCGCCGCACACACACAGGAATATACAGTAATGTGAGCAGGGCACAACTAAACACAAATATGGGAAGGAGAAAGGATAACAACGGATCATACGCCACCAGATATGAATCTCTCTCTCTGCAACACCTCCACTCCAGACCGGAACCACTTGGTATGAAACACAAGCTATAATCGGCGACGCCCATAGGCCAGCATGACTATTTAAAGACCGAGGGCGTGACTAACCATCCAACCTGGTCTCCAGCTGGATTAACCCCCGAGAGCCTGAAGATCAAGCCGGCGCCACTGAGGCTATAGTGGCTGGAGGTGGAACTACCTCTGCCTGCCGGACGCTGTGGTGTGAACAGCGTCCGACATGACACACAGATAGCATCACAAATCTCTTATAAACTTTATTACCCTTTAGTCATCATTTTCACTGGACACCCAGGGTCACGGACTGGGTCACTGCTGCCGTGACACATCCCCTTAAGAACCGGCCTGGTACCGAGTACCCCACGGACCCGGCGGGTGCGCCAATGGCGTAGGGAGAGATTTAATAGGAGGGAGAATAAAAGGCAAGCACCTGGGTGTTTTATCATCATTGCAAGTACATGCTGAAGATCTCTGCTATTTTCCACTCTGTTGTATAGTAGTTAATATTAGGAACAGACTTGGGTGAAATAGGAAGATTCAACTACAATAATATACAAATCAGATCTTTTTTGAGCCAAATATTATTAGTTAGTACCAGCACATACAAAACCATTTTATTTGGAGCTGCATAATAATCCTGTGTAGAAGCCTATAAGATATTTTTTTACAGCTATATAATATTCCTCAGTGACAGTGTAGTAACGTGTGCCGACTGGGGGTGGTCCCTTTCAGCTGCGGAACAGACTGGAGACAGACGCAGAAATCCGTTCAATCAGGTCCACTTTATTGGGTGTCTTCTTTGACATCCACAGCAACACGACAGCTTCTGCACATTGGCCCAGGTACCTATCACCTCTTCCTAGTCCTGTTGGCGATGATCCCCTGGGTTCACTCACCGTGGCAGCCGTTAGGCCCATGGCCACCTCGCTTCCCCTGACCGAGTCTGCCCGCTGCAACACTTACTACCCCTTTATTGTCCAGCCGTCCGGTACCTGAAGACTCCTTTGTCCTACAGCCTTCGTTCTGCAGCTGTCCTGTCAGGGCCTCCCCCCGACTATCCGTATCTCTCCTCTGTCTTTTCCTGAGCTCTGCTTCCTTCCATCTTCTCCTGAGCTCTTCTGTCCTCTGTCGCCTCCTGAGAGAGAGATCTCTCTAACCCTGGGACTCGCCTTCCCTTTATCCCCTTTGCTGGGAATTCCCCCCCATTGTCCTCGTAACTCCGTCCACCATGACTTGGCATATCCTAGCTTCAGCTGCTGTTAGGTTCCTCTTCTTACTATCCTTATGTCTCCATCTAGTGGCCAAAACCCAGTACTACACCATATCTAACACATTCTAGCTGTTGTCCCACACATATACAGTACATACAAGTCGTAATAAAGCATTGTACACATCACATTTTACATTTACTCTCCTCAATCAGACAGGTCCGTATATCAGTCCACCCTCGTACAACAGCATATAGTAACATCCTTTTTAAAACCTAATTGCTAAATAATATTTATCATCTATTGCTTAAATAGCTAATATTTATCTAGCAATTGTTCAAATAGCGCAAAACCTGCTGATATACGGAAACATCACTATTTACCAGTAATTTCCCTGAGTCTGCTGTTGGCGTGTCTCAAAAAGGCAATCTAAAAAATCCCCCAAAATTTCTACTGCTTATATAAATATAATAAACAGGTAAAAGACATAATATATGTGGGGGCAAAAAGTAACTAGCCCAAATAGATTCAAAAATCATTTGAACAAAATATATTCCCACATACATGTTGATATAAATATAGGACTAAGCAGGAAAACTGCAAAATACTAAGATAACACCAATAAGAGAAGCAGTCAGAAATCCATAAAATTTATCATTTTATTGAAATTACATATACAAAAGGACACTACAGTGCATGGAATGGGGAGGAAAAATATCCTACATGAATGTGCACAGTGGTACAGAGGATCAAGCACACCGTTTTTACAATCCCAGGAATAATCATAGAATATGCAAATAATCAATAGATGTCCCTGAAAAAGGGTTAAGGCAGCTCATCATGGACACACCAATATATAGGCTAAAAGCTCAACCATTATTGTTGCCCATAAATCCCTAACAAGGCATAACAGAGATACATACAGAGCAAATGCTCAAAACAAGCGCCATGTCATCAAGGTCAATGCTAAAGCAGCATCAGTTACCCAAATCCATGGTAAAGGAACTAATGCAAAGCAAGTACTAGAGATAAATATCACAGCAACAACTCAAATGCTGCAGTAGCGTCATTACCTGGGTGCAGTAAGGGCGGTGTGATAGATCCTATCCCCGACGTGCGTTTTTGAGCCGCAGCTCCTTCCTCAGGGGGTGTGGTGACATCCAATACCAATGCTTGATGCTCTTTCCTGTTGACCTGGAGAAGTCTTGCGATTTTATCGCAAGTCACACTTGTGGTCTGTTTTCAATGCAATTTTTAATCGTATCCATAGACTTGCATTGGCGAATCCGATCCAAAAATCGGTGATAATCGCAGCATGCTGCGATTGTCTCGGTCCGAGGAACGGATCAGAAAAAAAATGGATGATGGGAGCAGCACCATAGAATAACATAGGGACGACTGCAATGCGATTTTTTATCGCAATGCATTCGTCCAATTTAATTGCTAGTGTGACTCCGGCCTAAGAGTAAAAAGATCATTAGAAAGGTCATTGTACTGTCCCCGCATATATTTATACATTGTAATAAGATCACCCCTAAGCCTTCGATTTTCCAAGCTAAATAACCCCAAGTTTAATAACCTGTCTTGGTATTGCAGACCCCCTAGTTCCCTAATAACCTTGGTCGCTCTTCTCTGCACCCACTCCAGTTCAGCTATGTCTTTCTTATACACCGGAGACCAGAACTGTACACAGTATTCTGTGTGGTAGCACTAGTGACTTATAAAGAGGTAAAATTATGTTCTCCTCATGAGCATCTATGCCTCTTTTAATGCATCCCATTATTTTATTTGCCTTTGCAGCAGCTGCCTGACACTGGCCACTAAATGTGAGTTCGTCATCCACCCATACACCCAGGTCTTTTTCAATGACAGTTTTTCCCAGTGTTTTACAATTAAGCACATAATTATACATCTTGTTCGTTCTACCCAAGTGCATGACCTTACATTTATCCCCATTAAAGCTCATTAGCTATATATTAGCCCAAGCTTCTAGTTTACATAAATCCTCCTGTAATATAAAATTGTCCTCCTCTGTATTGATTACCCTGCAGAGTTTAGTGTCATCTGTAAATATTGAAATTCTTAATGAATGGAGAATGGTTGAAGAGCATTCAGCGCGAAACGGCTGTTGTCCGTCTCACAGCACTTTGTTCATATGCCAATGCCTATGCCCGATGTACATGAAATAAAGTGATTTGATGAACGGTGAGTGCCATCCTATTTTTTCTCCATTCATTATGAAGTTTGCTGCTTTTTTCTACACAGGATTGAGCACTCGTTCAATAATGGATTAAGGTGTTCTATCTTCCCGACAGAACGGTGCCGGGTATTTATTTTCTTTATTGTGAAATATTGAAATTCTACTCTCTATGCCCCTTACAAGGTCATTAGTAAATATGTTAAAAAGAAGCGGGCCCAAAACTGACCCCTGTGGTACCCCACTGCTAACTGTGACCCAGTCCAAGTGTGCTCCATTAATAACCACCTTTTGTTTCCTATCCCTGAGCCAGCTCTTAACCCAACTACACATATTTTCCCCTATCCCCATTGTTCTCATTTTATGTATCAACCTTTTGTGTGGCACCGTATCAAAAGCTTCATTCCCTTGGTCCAGTCCTGAACTTACCTCTTCATAAAAGCTTATCAGATTAGTGTGACAGGAACAGTCCCTTGTAAACCCATGTTGATATTGGGTCATGAGGTTATTCTTCTCCAGATACTACAGAATAGTATCTCTTAGGAAACCCTCCAGGATTTTACCCACAGTTGAGGTTAAACTATCTGGATGTGACTCTGGAAGAAAAAGCCGAGGAGTTTGTCCGTTTTTTCCAGACCTACACCTTAGAGTTGTGTCCATTTTTCAAACAGTTTCGTATATCTGCTGTTTGCTTACAGTCAAAACTAGACAGAGATAGCGTATGCTAGTCCGTATACAAATACACAGAGCTTGACAATTTTCCATACAGACACCGTCTAGCGGTGTATGCTCCTCACACACTACCGTGTACCGGCTGGTATCACGGACAAATAGAAGCTATCTGGGTGTGACTCTGGAAGAAAAAGCTGAGGAGTTTGTCCGTTTTTCCAGACCTACACCTTAGAGTTGTGTCCGTTTTTCAAACAGTTTTGTATATCTGCTGTTTGATTACAGTCAAAACTAGACAGACAGCATGTGTCAGTCCGTATACAAATACATGGAGCTTGACAATTTTCCATACAGACACCGTCTAGCGGTGTATGCTCCTCACACACTACCGTATACCAGCTGGTATCAGGGACAAATAGAAGCTATCTGGGTGTGACTCTGGAAGAAAAAGCTGAGGAGTTTGTCCGTCTTTCCAGACCTACACCTTAGAGTTGTGTCTGTTTTTCAAACAGTTTCGTATATCTGCTGTTTGATACGGTCAAAACCAGACAGAGACAGCGTGTGTCAGTCCGTATACAAATAAACGGAGCTTGACAATTTTACATATACACACCATACAGCGGTGTACGCTCTTCACACACTACCATGTACCGCCTTCTAGCACGGACAAATAGAAGCTACCTGTGTGTGACTCTGGAAAAAAAAGCCGAGGAGTTTTTCCATTTTTCCAGACCTACACCTTAGAGTCGTGTCCATTTTTCAAACAGTTTCGTATATCTGCTGTTTGATAACGGTCAAAACTAGGCAGAGACAGCGTGTGTCAGTCCGTATACAAATACACGGAGCTTGACAATTTTACATACACACACCGTACAGTGGTGTACGCTCCTCACACACTACCGTGTACCGCCCTCTAGCACGGACAAATAGAAGCTACCTGTGTGTGACTCTGGAAAAAAAACTGAGGAGTTTTTCTGTTTTTCCAGACCTACACTTTAGAATCGTGTCCATTTTTCAAACAGTTTTGTATATCTGCTGTTTGATAACGGTCAAAACTAGACACAGACAGCGTGTGTCAGTCTGTATACATATACACGGAGCTTGACAATTTTCTTTACACACTTCATATAGAGCTGTCCGATTCTCCAACAGTATTGTATATCTGCCGTTCGCATTACAGTCACTTTTATATCTAGTCAGCTTGTGTGTGTGACACTCCGTAAATACAGTACACATATGGAGATTGTTAGTTGCACAAAAATCGTATACAGCTGTACACTTGTGCTACAGTTCCGTATATCTGCTTGTTGGATTACGGTCCAATACTTACTGTGTGAGCGTCTGTGACTAACATAAATATACGTTGATTTAATTTGTTTAATACACCTTACACAGCTGGATGCTCCTCATAGAGTACCATTTCTCTGCTGGTATTTTTGGTACATTTTCCCAAACATGAGGAAGTATGGTGGAAGAGGCCGCGGACGTGGGCAGGGGGGCGCAGCTGGTACTGATGGTGTTGGTGCATCAGCTGGTTCTGGCAAAAGTACAATAGCAGCTAAGGCAGGAGGAGTTGAGCCTCATCCTCTAGCCCAAGAAGGCCTGTAAGGTTGCCTTTTCTTGGAGTAGGAAAACTGCTTTTAAAGTCGGAGCATCAGGAACAGGTTTCGGCGTACATTGCCGAAACAGCCACCAGCTCTATTGCCTCCTCTCCTGAACGGTCGAAACCTTCAAACACGGAGTCATCAATGCAGGGTTCTGGTCATAAAAAAACCCTTTCCTTGTGTCATTCACCCCCACCAAAATTTAAGGATGCGGCAGCCCACACTTCAGATTAGTCTATGGAGCTCTTTTCACATACCATGCTTGGGTTATCCAGTCAAATCCTGAATTCCCCAGTCCAAGATGAATCTTACATGAAGTGCACTGATGCACAGCCACTGCTAGATGATTCTGCTGGTACATTGACCCACAGCACTACATTGCCCTCCGCAGTCTATTGAGCCAGAATCTGAACCTGATGAATCCCAGGTGCCCCTTCCCACATACTATACCACCTTACACGGTGACACAGAGGAATGTAAAGAGGAAGGTGCAGATGACTTTGATGAGGAGGTGATGGATGACCCAGTTCTGGACCTGGATTAGCATCCATTGGGGGAGGAGGGTGGCGCTGGCAATAGTTCAGATAAGGAGAAGGATCCGCAGCAGGCATTGACATCGCAGCAGCGGTTATCTAGCAGGCCCGTAGCTGTCCTAAAACGTGGCTTAAAAACTAAAAGAGTTGCAGGACAGCTTGACCAGATGGTCAACTTAGCACAGCGTGCAAGGCCAGAAAATGTTTACCATAGTAGGAAGAGTGCAGTGTCGCACTTCTTTGTCCAAAATCCTACTGATAAGGCAAAGGTTACCTGTAAAAAGTGTGGAAGGACCTTTAGCTGAGGTAAATAACTCAGAAATTTGAATACCAGTTGCATGCTTACACATTTAATCAACATGCACTTGCAAGCGTGGACGGACTACAAAACCTCAGGTAGCACATGTGCACCTGCTCCGAATGAAGGTAGCCAACAACACTCCATCGCTACCCCCACTGTAAGACCTCCGCCACTATTAAGCACACCACCAGCACTAAATGTGGAGGTGTCGTCGCAAGGCAAAAGCACTCAGGGAATCACAATGGTTTTGCAACACAACACTGAATCTAGCCCATCACCACCAATACCATCACCAACCCCCTCTCACTCCATCCGGTCCACCGCTACTTCCCCCATATGCAGCTCTCCAGTCCAGCTCACCCTACCAGACACTCTGAGTAGGACAAGAAAGTACTCATCCTCTCATCCGCGTACACTGTGTTTGAACGCCTACATTGCCAAACTAATCTCATTAGAGATGATGCCCTGCCGTTTGGTTGAAAGTGAAGCTTTCCATGACCTCATGGCCTACGCTGTCCCACGCTATGACCTACCCAGTTGGCACTTCTTTTCTTGAAAAGCCATCCCTGCCCTCCACCGGCATGTGAAAGACCGCATTGTCCATGCACTAAAGCAGTCAGTGAGTGGAAAGGTGCTTAATGGGCTAGTGTCGTGGATGCAGGCTCCACTGGGGACAGCGGCGGTGGAACAGTGCTGCCTAGCCCACGGTTTAGGAAACAGTTGGCTGTAGGCTTTCGCTCCTCCTCATCTATCAGCGAAAGCTCGTCCACAGAGCGCAGTTGCATGAGCACTACATCCGCAGCTGGCAGTGTTGCACACGAGGTGTCCCACTATTGAACAGCTAGTGGTAAGCGTCAGCAGGCTGTGTTAAAGATGATGTCTTTGGGCGACAACAGACACACCGCGGAGGTACTGGCTGACTACTTGCAGCGACAAACAGAGTCATGGCGGGGCAGTCTACATCTTGAGGCAGGCAAGGTAGTCAGTGATAATGGCCGTAATTTTGTGGCAGCCATAGCCCGTGCAAAACTCACACACATACCTTGCCTGGCTCACACTTTGAACCTGATGGTGCAGTGAGTGCTTCCTTAATAATTATCCGGAGTTAACATCCCTGCTCCATAAGGTGCGAAGACTGTGCTCGCACATCCGTCGCTCGGCCGTACACTCCAGTCGTATGCAAAAGCTGCAGCGATTGCTCCACCTCCCCAGGCACCGCCTAATTATACAAGTTGCAACAAGGTGGAACTCCACCCTGCACATGGTTGGGAGGCTGTGTGAACAGAGGCAGGCTGTCATGCATTTGTGGGAGGACACACGGGCAGGCAGTTTGAGGGAAGACATGGAATTGTCGGGTGTGCAGTGGTCAAAGCTGAAAGACCACTTTAAAGTCCTTCAGTGTTTTGAGGAATGCACATGGCTGGTAAGCGCAGACGACGCCATCATAAACATGAGCATCACACTTATGCGTCTGCTCATGCAAAGTTCGACGCACATTAAGGATCAGGTGTCTGCAGCGGAGGAGGAGGGAAGCCTTGATGACAGTCAGCCATTGTCTGGTCAAGGAACTGTCCTGTATGAGGTGGAGGAAGAAGAGGAAGAGGAGAAGGATGAGGAGGAGGGGGATGATTATTTTGGGCAGGAGGATGTGTCTCAGGGGGCAAGAGAAAATGTTGGCGTTCCAAGGTCAGGGTCAGTGTTTGTGCATGACTGTAGGGATGTGGATTTGCCAGAAACTGCTCCTCCACCAACCACGGGCAGTGCATCATTGACACCTGGAACATTGGCCCACATGTGTGATTATGCCTTTCGGATCCTAAAAAGGGAACCCTCGCATTGCCAAAATGATGAGGGATGACGACTACAGGCTGGCCAGCATCCTCGATCCACGCTACAAAGGCAAATTATCCATCATCATGCCACAGGAGAACCTAAAGATAATATTGGCAAATAAACAAGCAACTCTGGTAAACCGTTTGTTTGAGGATTTCCCAGCACACAGCAGCGTTGCAGGTTCTCCCACGAGCCGTAGTGGGCACAATGGAAGAGGTGTTCATGGTGCACACAGCAGAAGTGGCAATGGAGACAGGGGTTTAATGATCATGTTGTGGAATGATTTCTCAAGCATCGCTCACACGACTGCTAATACTGCATCGATTAAAAGTGACAGGAGGCAGCACTTGTCAACTATGGTTACAAACTACTTTTCCTCCCATATCGATGTTCTCCCTCACCGGTCATTCCCCTTTGACTATTGGGCCTCTAAACTGGACGCCTGGCCTGAATTGGCACAATATGCCTTACAGGAGCTCGCTCGCCCTGCTGCTAGTGTGTTATCTGAAAAAGCCTTCAGTGCTGCTGGATCAATCCTGACAAAAAAAAGGACCCGTCTGTCGACCCAAAATGTTGATGGTCTAACCTTCATTAAAATGAACCATGCATGGGTTTCAAAGGACTTTGTCCCACATTCCCCTGATGACACATAGGTTACCAGAAAAGTGCCTCGGTTTTTTCCTCCTCTTCCTCGGACTTGCCCAATTACGCCCTTTGCAGCAGCTGAATTTCCAGCCAGCACATCTACATATGCCAATTTTTAAACCTCCCTAACTGGGCTGCCCACCCCTCCCCCAATGGCTGGGGTCAAGACCTGGCGCACTCGGACAAGAGCCGTTGCTTTGAACAGGTGGATGGGCCCAATGATGGCCGATGGCAATGGCACAGGGCCCCTCATAGTACAATACAGTGTCTCAGATGGTGGGAGGGCCCACTCACCGTCAGACACATCAGCGTACTATGAGGGGCCCTGTGCCAGTACCGTTGACCACGATTGTGCCCCCCCTGCTTGGTCATGGCCACAGCACTTGCAAGTTGCAATACTTACCTCTCCCTGCTCCACCGCTGTGTAGTCTGGGCAGTTAAATCCTTCACAGGGATGGCCACTACAAATTTGGTGTATTGATCAATGATGGTTAAGATGTAGCTATGGCATGTCCTGCTGGTCTCTACCTTCAGATGATCAATGGCTACCTTTTGAAATGGACGTCAATTATTAAACAACATGTATGTAAGTACCTAGTTAAGAATGAAGTGATTAAACAGAGTCAGCATGGGTTTTTAACTAATAAGTCATGTTAGACAGACTAACTTAATGTCCTCCTATGACAGAATCACTGACTTGGTGGATCAGGGACATGCTGTAGATATAATACATCTTGACTTCAGCAAAGCATTTGACAAAGTATCTCACACAATTCTTATTGAAAAAATGACTATGGAATGGACATGGCAACTGTTAGGTGGATTCATAACTGGCTTAGTGATCGGACCCAAAGTGTGGTCATAAATGGCTGCACATCCAGTTGGAAGAATGTCTCAAGTGGGGTACCACAGGGCTCTGTCCTGGGCCCTGTATTGTTCAACTTCTTTATCAATGATTTAGATGAAGGAATTGAGGGTAAACTGATTAAATTTGCTGATGATACAAAGCATGGAGGGATAGCTAATACTAGAGAAGAGAAAGAGGATACAAAAAGATATAAATAAACTGGAACTGTTGGCAGCAACTATCAGAATGGTGTTTAACAGGGAAAAATGCAAAATACTACATCTGGGTAATAAAAATCAAAAAAGCATATACAGAATGGTAGCAATAGGGCTAAGCAACAGCACATGTGAAAAAGACTTGGGTATACTAATAGGTCACAGACTGAAGACTGAACATGAGTCAACAGTGTGATGCAGCAGCAAAAAAGGCAAACACAATTCTAGGATGTTTTAACAGAATCATACAGTCTAGATCACGTGAAGTCATTATTGCCCTCTACTCCTATTTGGTCAGACCTCATCTGGAATACTGTGTCCAGTTTTGGGAAACACATTTTTAAAAAACATCAACAATCTGGAGCAAGTTCAGAGAAGAGCGACCGGAATGGTGACCGGTCTGCAAACCATGTCCTATGAGGAACGGTTGCAGGATTTGGGAATGTTTAGCTTGCAAAAGAGAAGACTGAGAGGAGACTTAATAGCTGCCTACAAATATATCAAGGGCTGTCACATTGTAGAAGGATCATCTTTATTCTCATTTGCACAAGGAAAGACAGCAAAAACAGTCCTCAAAGTTGGGGAACATTGCCTGAGCAGAAGAAATCAACTGTTTTTCCAGGATAACCTTGTATGCAGCTTGATTCATGCGTCCTTCGCAAAGATTAACCTGCCCAATTCCAGCCTTGCTGAAGCATCCCCAGATCATCACTGATCCTCCACCAAATTTCACAGTGGGTGCAAGGCACTGACTTGCACGCCACTCCGGGTCTCTGTTTATCCATTAGACGACCAGGTGTTGGGCAAAGCTGAAATTTAGACTCATCAGAGCAGATTACCTTACTCCAGTCCTCAATGGTCCAATCCTTATGGTCTTTGGCAAACATCAGCCTGGCTCTCCTTTGCTTCTCATTGATTAAAGGTTTTTTTCTAGCTTTACATGACATGAGCCCTGCCTTTAGGAGCCTGTTACGAACTGCTCTTGCCGTGCACTTCACCACAGTTTCGATTCCTTTTGTAGGTCACTTCAAGTCATCATGCTGTTGCTGAGTGACATTTGAATAAAAAGATGGTCATCCCGGTCAGTGGAGAGTCGTTTTAACCCTCTGCCAGTCTGTAGCTTTGTTGTCCCCAATGTCTGCTGCTTGTTGTAATGGAATGACGTCTTAGAAGTTTTAAGGATGGAGGCAATATGACGCTCACTGTATCCTTCTGCTAGTAAAGCCAGAATTGAGTCCTTCTTTTCCTCACTCAAGACTTTTCTTTTCAACTCCTTTGGCATAGTTAAAAGTTATTTTTTCATTCCTATTACTTTTGGGATATTACTAGCACTCACAGAAAAATCATATTCACCATTTGTCAGCATACCTGTGCTTTCAGGTCCAGCTACTTTGGATTCCCTTTTCCGCTGTGGGAGATCCTCTCCAAAATGGTCAGAAGAAACTGAGACACAGTCCAATTCAACTTCAACAATAACATCTTTACTGGTTTCTTTGCACAGCACATCCAGAGATGTCACATTCTTTATAACAGGCTTCACCAATGTTCCTTTTCTTTCGCTGCACTACTTTCATGGTCACAAAGCGCGGGCCTGGATTGGACCGTCCCTGACGGTTCCTCAATGGATTCTCTGTGCAGCTTTACTACAGGTATGCTTCCCTTGGTCTGTTTCGCCCCAGACACAAGATCATTAATCTATAAAACCACTGTAAGAGACTTCTGCTCTTCTGTGCTGCCTGCTAACTTTTCACCACATCTTTACTGTATGCTGTCACTGCTTCTGTGGGGTCCCTGGATTGTTTTTCCCCGACTCCCAGGGTTTCTGCCCAAGCAATGAGGTGCCACATCCTGAACCTTCTCCAATTGTTCTAGCCTGCTGATTTTCCATTACCGTAGCTGTTGATGGCTGGGGTTCTCTTTACTACAGGTTGCATGACTGCTGCGGCATCCTGGGCCTATAGCCCATGTGGATGGTTCGGGCGTCCCTAGCCCTCTGATCTTAACTTTTTCCTGTGTAGCATTACCGAAAAGCATATGCATTATTATAAGATAAAAGACAAACAGTGTAACAACAAAATTTCTCTATCCCCTTGCATATATATATTCCTTGCACTTCCTTACTTTTTTCTCTCTTATATTCATTCCCTTCTTTTTCCCTGCTTTTCTTCAACCTTCCCTCCTTTCATCCTTCTTTAGTCAGTCTATAATCACTCTTTGGTGCTAAAGATATACCTTCCAACTTTTGAAGAACAGAAAGAGGGACAAATTATACAGAGCACGTAGAGTGCCACGGCAAATTTGGCCATGCCCCTGGTCACACCCTAATCCACACCCATTTACCCTTTCTTTGTACCCTGGCAGGAGGTAATGTCAGAGGGGCAGTGACAGTGAGTGAAATTCAGCGACAACAGAGCCTGCAGGGCATAGACCCAAATCCAGGACTGTTCACTGTATGTGTGAGCAGGTTAGCAGATGCAGTGACAGTCAAGAGGCAAACCAAGTGTTAACAAGTTTTGCTTAACAGGGTATTATTCCACGTAGGGAGATAGGGAAAACGTGAGGTAAAATGCAGGCAATATAGGGAATGCAGAGGAGACAGCCCTGACAGTTCCGGACCCGGCACAAGAAAGGCACCCCCAGCCCATTTTATCTTCTTACATATGCAGAATTGTTGGAACTAGAGATGAGCAGATATATTCACTGGACTCCGATTCAACATCCAGGTCAGTCGTACCTGGCATTTGGATGGGAGGCCGTGAATCTGTGGCGCCCCCAGGAGTACGGTCACCACAGTGGCATTACCTTCCTCCTAGGGAGTGTGATGTCATGCTAGGAAGCAATGAAGGGTCTCTCTATCAGGTAATTCCAGCACACAGCACAGTTCCTACTCCAAGCTAGCAGAAGGAGCTCTGAACATAACTGCTCAGGAGCTGCTCTCTGTGGTCGGGAGGAAGTTAGTCAGTTCGTGCACAGAGAGGGAAGAGTGTAGACGTGTGGAGACGAGCTGGGGAGTACTGAGCTGAAGGCAAGCTCACCCCTAGCTGAAGCGCATTTACTGGATCCCGGCATCCGAGGTTGTGTGGATACTAAAGGTCCCACAGCAGAAACTGGAGGAGCAAGAGGCTGTAAATGCTCTGTTCCCACCTAAGACTTGAAGTCACAGCAGCAATGTGTGTGAGCCAGAGAGAGAGGGCTACAGCTGCCTGCCATGCGAGTGGAGTTCTAAGAAGAGCAAGCAAGAAGAACTTGAGTGTAACTCATAACTGCAAGTACTTCAGATTAGCACTAGAAAGGGGACTACACAACCCATCTGCATAGAGAAATTCCCAAGTTGTTTCCAGGCTGACCAACTCCTTTACCATCTGTAATATGAATCCTGTACTGAACCTTCAGTAAAAGATAAAGGAAACTGCACTCTGTCATGTTCTTTGAATCCTTCCTGCAACCCCTTCAGCACTGCTACATCTCTGTGTCTAAACACTACATCATCTACTTCAACACTTACTACTACTGCCCTGGGACTACAGCTCTACCTGTGGAGAGCTATTACATCTTTGCTGCCTTACACCATCTGTCGCAGAGGATCTTCACTGTAGCATCGGCTTAACACCTTCATTGCCGAGTACCACAGGTGGCGTCACAAATGATCTACCTATAAACTTTATTCAGCTTCATTCCACCTATTTTACATGGACACCTAGGGCCACGGACCGGGTCACCACCACCGTGACACTTCCCCTAAGAGACACCGGCCCGGTACCAAGTAATCCCACACCTGCCCAGGGGGTGATCCAAATCTCTTACCCTACCTGAATCGTCGGACTGACCGTGCCAGGTCAGTCCATGCACTGCAATGCAATCCTTGCATGAGAAATATGGCCGTCTGCTTGCACCCTTAGCAGTGTACACCTTTCTGAGGCATTCGCAAAAGCTTGGTTGATTGCACTTTTATGCCCACATCACAAAGGTGGACACTGCTGAAGCTGAGACCAGACAGCACAAAGTGTCTAAGCCCACAAAAAACACACAAGCTTTTTTATAATTCTAATGTTGAGGTACACTCTACCATCTGATATTACATCTGGTATTACATTTGGTGTGAAGAGATGCTACTGTATGCTTGGCAGTAGAGTTAAAGGAGTTGTCCGCTACTCATACAACTCCTTCTCAATTACTATATTTCACCTTGTAAAATAATAACAGTCTATTTTCACCTTGGGTGCTGGCATTCTTCCAGCATTGTTGGCGCCAGGTCTCATGTGACGTTATGCTATGTGAGTAGCAATTATACCACTGCAATCTCACTTTCTTTGTCCGACCCTTGGGCAAGCAAAGTAGTGAGAGGGCAGCAGCATAATAGCAGCCACTGATTGGCTGCAGGGTTCTCGTGGCATAATGTCACATGACCCTTAGGAGACACAACACCAACCTAACTGGAACTGTATACTGTCGGGTATTTTTATGTATTTTTATTTTACAAAAGGGACTACTGTATTTCAAAAGGGGTGTTCAGGTAGTGATCGACCCCTTAAATATATAGTTTTTTCTTAAAGGGGTTATCCAGGCTTAAGGTTAACAACAGACTTTTAAATCCTTACAGTGCCTGCACTGTGTGCTGTAAGGATTCTCTGGTGCCGGGAATGGGCCATGTGACTGCAAGTTTGTGATTTACATACTTGCAGTCATTTGCCGACTAGATGGACACAGCCTCATTCAATGCAAGTGTATTGAGTGAGACCAGACACATCTAGTCAGATTGCGGTTGGAAATCTGAAAATTGTATATACAAAAACTACATGAACTACTTGAATATGAAAATTGCTTACTAGTCGTCACATGACTGCTCGCTCCCAACAATAGAGAATCCTCATAAAATGTAGTGTGGTTGCTGTGAGGATTCAAAAGTCTACAGTCATGTAGAGTCACTGCAGACTTATACCTCAAGCCTGGACAGCCGCTTTAATAAACAGAATCAAAATTATGTGGAGTAGTTACAGGGAGAAGTCACTAGCAGCTCTGAACTGGGTGTGCTAGGACCCAGCAGCTCTGATCTGCCAAGCAGGCAACAATGTGATTGCATGGCCTAATAGAAGCATGGTTGATGCTTCTAATCTCTCCGTAGCACTGACCAAGTAAAAACAAACACCCCAAGCAGCAACGCCTGTGTGCTTCGTCTTGCTTGCTCTCAGTCCTCCGTGTGTCTGCTTTTTTATGGCTGTGTCTAATGCAGGCCTGCAGGAACTTTGTGGAGCAGATGTAAAGGTCGGGCAGGGCGGAAGTCGTGGCTGTGGTTGTCGGCCATTTTACACCCTTACCCCCCTCTACATGAAAATGGTACCTTTTCTCTTGCATGTTACATTTGGTACTCACGGTGCTGTCAGTGTCTTCTCCGCTGTGCTGACTTGTAGCTGGTCCTGGATTCCAAGAATAGAGACACAGACCAGGGCAAATCTTAACTAAACATTTTTATTTACTTTAGGACACAGCACATCCACGTAGTATCCAGCATTTTCATGACAGTAAATACGGCACATTACTTCATCTTTCCCTTCACTGTTTCTTGCGTCACAAAGTGTTTCTGCAGGAAGGAGTGTCTCATACGACTCCTCAGTGTTCTCCAAGTGAAACATCACCACGGTAGAGCGTTCTCCCATCTGCTTCACCTCAGACATCAGAGATGCAGCCCACGAGGTGATCCAGCACATCCTGGAGTGACCTGCCCGTACACTTTTACAGTGACCTTCAATCTTCCTCTACATCCTTCTTCTCTAAGTTCCCCCATGGATGACTGGGAATACCCTTTAACGTTATGGGGTAGTTAGGCAGCCCGGACATATAGCCCACCCAAGCACACAGGGGTCAGTCCTGACTAAATATAGGAAGACCTTCCCGGCTATTCCCCAACTAACTCCTCCTACAGTTAATTCTAATATTACTAACTCTACAGTGGTGACCTCTATGCCCCCATCTAACGGCCTCAAGCCAGACTGCACTGTCCCTGTAATATACATGGTGCAATAACATGGAGTTTACACATGTAACACGGAATTATGAAACAGCAGTACAAATATATACATGTATATATAATATATACAATGAGGGTTTAAAGGGGTAAAACCTCCAACCCCATATCCAACCCCTTACACAGACACAGGTTTATCGCAACCTGTCTCTTCTTGTGCAGGCATACGGGGACCGAGGAGCAGACACAGGTCTATTGCCACCTGTGTCCTCTGGTGCAGGCACACGGGGAACCTCAGATTTGGACTCAATTTTATCGCCACCTGTCACCTCTGCTGCAGGCACATGGGGAATCTGAGGAGCAGACACAGGTTTATCACCACCTGTCTCCTCTGCTGCAGGCACACAGGGACGCTGAGGAGCAGACACAGGTTATTGCCACCTGTCTCCTCTTGTGCAGGCACACAGGGAACGAGGAGTAGACATAGGTTTATTGCTACCTGCTTTACAGACATTATCTACTACTTGCAGATGTTGTCCTTGGTGGGATTTGAACCCAAGCTTTAAGTCTACAGTGCTAACCACTGAGCCACTGTGCTGCACTACATGGGAAAAAAGTCATAATCTTAAAATACAAGTTCATAGATGGTGCTCATATACCACAAAGACGATGTGCAGCAGGATTACTCTGCTTTGTTAGCATAGCCATGTATCATACAATTTTACAAGATATGGATTTTACATGTGTATAGGATCAGAATAAATAATGGCACAGAAAAATATTGCCAGAACTCCCATCAGTACAGAATCGCAACATCACAGTTCTCATCGATACAGGAATACATCACCAAAACCACCATCAGTGCAGGAATATATCACCACCATTAGTACATGAATACAGCACCAGAGCCACAATCTGTACATGAATACATCATCAAGCTTCATACAGCATTCAATTGTAATATGATATTATTGGCTGTTTCAGAAATAATCACTATCAAACGGTGGATCATACATTAACCACAGTACTGATGAGCCATAGTCAGTATCACAAATAAACATTTAAATCCAGGTACTTAATAAATGACATCTTCTCTGATAAGAGTTGTTATTGTTATCTTTCCTTTTTTCCCCATCTTGTTCAGATGTCAAGATGACTTTGGATATCCTCAGCTTGTCTCTGCAGACGTACATCATGTCTGTCAGCTTGACAGCTGACTCAAAGAAAGGCTGAATCCCATTCTGGGGGCAGTAAAATTCAGCTACGTGGGAGACACCTCGAACCGACACATCAGCTCGTCCGATGGTGCCTACCTTTCAGCTGCATCTGGGGAAAATGCTCTTTCTGTCCCCCAAGGATGTGTATTTGTAAGTTTTCAATAAAAATTGTAAATTACTTGAAACATTGTTTTGCCCTTGTGACAATAATCAGATGCAAGTCCTTTATTGGAACAGTAACCATGAACCTTTTATTCTGCCCATACAGTATATCATACTTGCTTTATGCTAAATGCACTATAACAAGGAAAGGTTTGTAGTGGAACAACTTGAAAATGCTAAAAGGAAATTGAGTATTTAATGATATTTAAAAATTCCGAGCCAATATACCCAATGTCAAAAGAACTTCATGTCTTTGGGCTACAGCCAGTCACATAACCCAGCACCCAATCACATTTAACTCAGTAGTAGTGAATCTTTTAATAGTATTGCAATAGCCATAATGAATGAATCCTTGGCTAAACCATGAAAGAAGGGACAGTGCTATGAATAACAGAAAAAATAAGAGAAGATGTTAGTTTGCAAGGTAAACTTTCCTTCTTTGCACTAGTTTATGATTTTTCTTTGAGTCTAAATTTTGTAACAGTGCCTCTTGATAGCTCATGTGTGCCAGGCACTTGACTTCTCTGTATTTTTTGAATCCTGAGCCAATACCCCGAATCTTAAATCTGGAAGCTAGTACCTGAGCCTGCATCTAATGTCCTAAATATGAGCCTTCGGAGACCCCACTGCTGATACCATTGACTTGGCTAAGTTGCCATATATGCCTGTAACAGAATTTTGAGTGAATATCCCAAACTCTGAATCTGAGGCTATACGCAAAGTTCTTGATCAGGGCCTGTGAGATCCTGAATATATATCTCACATCTGAATTTGTATATGAATATCCAATCTTGATCCTGTTGTAAGGGTATGGACTGCACTATCGTGTTCCTGCCCCTGAAAACAACAATCGTGTCATGTGAATAATATTGTGCGATTTTATATATACAGTGTATTTGAAGTGCAAACTATGTCCAGCAGTTTTGAAATGTATTAGGTAGTCATATGAATTAATGTGAATTGCTATGTATAGGTAATGTAAAGGTTATTCTTAGGCTGGGTTCACATGTGGCTTTTTTTTGCGTTTCAGCAGCGGTTTTTACTGCGCGATTTTGCCGCGAAAACGCAAAAAATAAGCATCCCATGCATTCCTATGGGATTCCGCAATGCTGTGCTAATGCTGCAGTAAAAAACGCAGCATGCTCATTAATTTTGTGGAATCGCAGTGATCCCGCACCCATAGGAATGCATTGTTCTGCTTACATTCCGCATGTGGCTGTGCACACCATGCGAAAGTAAGCAGAACATTTGCGGATAGTACCCACGGTCCAGAGGAGAGGAGACTGTCCTCCAGGCTTTGGGTATCATATCCCTGTAAAAAATAGGATTTAAAATAAAAAATATTGTTATTCTCACCTTCCGACGTCCCGCGCAACCTTCCCGCCTCTCTCCACGCTCCCGATCCCAGTAAGCCTTTGCGAGCGATGACGTCCGTTCTTGCGGGATCGCGACGTCTCGCAGTCATTTGTGTGATGTCATCGCGAATGACCGTGAGACGTCGCGATCCCACGAGAACGGACGTCATGGCGGTAATTGTCGCAAAGGATTACTGGGACCGGGAGCGTGGAGAGAAGCGGGAAGGCTGCGCGGGACGTCGGAAGGTGAGAATAACAATATATTTTTTTATTATTATTATTTACATTCTATCTTTTACTATTGATGCCACATAGGTGGCCTCAATAGTAAAAAGTTGGTCACACTCATCAAACACTATGTTTGACGAGTGTGATCAACCTGTCAATCAGTTCTCCAAGCGATGCTACAGATCGCTTGGAAAACGCTAGCAATTCTGCAAGCTAAGTACGCTTGCAAAATGCTAGTTTTTCTGCGGGAAAATCGCGGGAATTTAAAATACGATTTTCCCGCGGAATGGAATTCCAGAACTCTCGCTGTAATTTCTGCGAGAGTTCCGCTACGTGTGAAACCAGCCTTAATGTAAGTGTAATATGCTTATTGTACAGAAATGTAAGGTATAGTGTTTATGAGCAAGATCTGCGATGCTATAAACTATAAGGGTAAATATAGTTAAAGTTCAGAACTAGCCCATAGTGTGAGGGGTAAGTCCCAGTAAAAAGGGGACTGCTTCCTGATAGTTTCTTAGATAGGGAATTTCTTATCTAATGTGAAAAGGTCAAGTACAAGGTGTAGTGGGCTTATAGTTAAAGCGAGAACCTATTGTTCTGGGCGACACAAGGCTTTATAAAATCCCTGCTGACATTTCTGCAACATGCAAACATCAAGGCTAGATACATGTGCTTCAAAGAGCATCTTATCCCTTAGTGTACAGACGAAAATGAAAGTGGAACCTCATGTGGGGAAGGTAATAGATCTTGGGTGTACTGTAGAACTGGACTTGGAATCCCTTTAGCTGATAGGATCAGTGAGCATATGGATAGTCTGGGAAGAACAGATAGAAATGCGAAAAATGTACTGTATTACGGAAACAAAAAATGAAAAGTGTTGTGCCCCATACTGCGTATTACAATTTAATGAACTTCAACTGTCCGGTAAACATTTGTGTGTTGAAACGAACTGGGTGTTCCTTTAAAAAAAAAAAAAAAAAATCTTTATTTTTATATAGCGCTAACATATTCCGCAGCGCTTTACAGTTTGCACACATTTTCATCACTGTCCCGGGTGGGGCTCACAATCTATATTCCCTATCAGTATGTCTTTGGAGTGTGGGAGGAAACTGGAGTGCCCGGAGGAAACCCACGCAAACACGGGGAGAACATACAAACTCCTTGCAGATGTTGTCCTTGGTGGGATTTGAACCCAGGACTCCAGCGCTGCAAGGCTGCAGCGCTAACCACTGAGCCACCGTGCTGCCCTTTATGTGCGGAGGCTCCTGGAGATGAATGGCTAGACACAATGGAGGCCTGTGGCCTACAAGTGAGCACATTGGGATTGAGACAATATTTTTCTGTAAAGTACCAGGGCATCATGGAGCAGCAACTCACCCACGGCTACCGCACTTTACATGGTGTTGTTAGCTTGACCCTAACATTCCTGATCTGTATCTAAGCTCTACTGAGATACCACAACCTAATGCAGTACTCACACATCTGTGTGTCACAGTCTGGGTCTGGATGGACTGTTCAGGTCAGAGTATCCAAGCACAGTCCATTCTTCAAGGTCCATAATTACATGGATGTGTCACTGAGGTATAACACTGGAATTGCTGATTGGTTTCTTCATAGCTGTCTTAGTACAGTAGACTAATTAGCTGCATTTCCACTGCCAAATTCGTGGATATCAGATAGCTTCCTGATAGTTGTCCCAATGCTGCAGGCTGGGCTGTTTTCAGCCTTACCTGTTGAGCCCCGAGTATGCTTAAATTCTTGTTCTCTGAGTTTCACCTACTTGACTTTTCTCCATTTTTGACATTGAACTTCAAACTTTGTTTATTTGGATTTTTATTAAGATCTAAACTGTATGATTTTTCACTCTGAACTTGTATGTGCATTGCTGTAATCCGTCTGTTACACCAAATCCCATTGTGGACTAGATTCCACCATCAGTAAAAAAACAAAGCAGTAAAATACAGTATATTGGATAAAGGTAAAAATATTACACAGCATATTTCAATTGAGAGAAAATTAAAAATAATCATTAAATATTAAAAAAGGAAAGAACAAAATACTCTTTTTAAAAAGTACGAAAACAATTGCACATAACAGTATATCCACAAGTCAAGTAATCTTCAGGCAAATCAGTCTGTCCAAAACACCACAAAGAGAAAAAGGTCCTCCAAAGACACTTAATAAAAAGGTATTTATTGTATTAATAATGTAAAAAAATAAAAAGAGACAGTTAACCATACAGAAACTGTACAATAGCTTGACACTGGATGAACATGGGATATAAGTGGCTGCTGCATGAATCAAAATAAGTACAACACATGACAAAGCATGCAAATTTGTACATGATAGTTATAAAACATTATATAAAGTGCGAGTGCAACAATGGAGTAGAAAAAATTGGTCACCTATTCCACACAGCTAAAGGTATATGAAACGTGTAAAAAATTACTAAATATGCTGATACAATGATAGAATAATTACATATTTATAGCTAAAATAGTTCATTATTAATCCCCATATTACTAAGGAGCTTTTTCTCTTTGTGGTGTTTTGTGCTTGGTTTCACGGTCCTCCGTGTTGTAACCTCTTTGCATTGTGAATATATGAGTCTGTCCAGTTAGGAAGCATAAGTGATTGTAAATCAATTATACCTGCTTTGGTTTCTATTGATGGTTGATAGATAATTTGGTTATGAATTAATTACAAAATATTTAACAGTAAGCTCTTCATCACACATATCATATTCATCCAGACTAGATATGTGTTTTAAAAGGGTCCTCCCATCTCCAAGACCCAATCCAAATATATAGTATGTGTAATAATAATATTAGCAAATCCCTCCAATTACAAATGTTGTATAGTTCTTCTGAGACTGTGTCATTTACCCCATGTGCAGGGCATTGCAGTAGCTCTAAAGTATCCATGGTTTCGACCACTTATAGTGACAGTTACAAGTGCTTCTTACAAAATTAGAATAGCGTCAAAAAGTTAATTTATTTCAGTTCTAATATATATAATATATTATATAGAGTCATTACAAACAGAGTGATCTTTTTCTAGTGTTTATTTCTGTTAATGTTGATGATTACGGCTTACAGCCAATGAAAACCCAAAAGTCATTTTCTCAGTAAATTAGAATACTGTATAACACCAGCTTGAAAAATGATTTTAAAATCCGAAATGTAAATTCACTCAATACTTGGTCCGGGGCTCCTTTTGCATCAATTACTGCATCAATGCATTGAGGCGAACTGAAATAAATTTAAAATAGAGAGATTCTATCCAGCTTCCAAACAATCCAAAATATTTTATTAATTCATGTATAAAAATATAAAGCAGTGATGGACAAGTTCACATGACCCTCAGGAGATTTATGCGTTTCGAACACACTAAGGCGTTCTTTCTCAAAAGCTACACTGTGACGGATATGGCATGTGTTTAACCCCTTAGCCCCCAAGGGTGGTTAATGACTGGGCCAATTTTTACAATTCTGACCACTGTCCGTTTATGAGGTAATAACTCTGGAATGCTTCCATGTATCCCGGTGATTTTGACATTGTTTTCTCATGACATATTGTAAATCATGTCAGTGGTAAAATTTCTTTGATATAACTTGCATGATTTGTGAAAAAAATGGAACTTTGGCCAAAAATGTGAAAATTTCACAATTTTCCAAATTTGAATTTTCATGCCCTTAAATAACAGAGATATAGCACACAAAATACTTAATAAGTAACATTTCCCACATGTTTACTTTGCACCAGCACAATTTTGGAACCAAAATTTTTTTTTGTTAGGAACTTATAAGGAAATAATAATTTGACCAGCGATTTCTCATTTTTACATCATTTTTTTAAGGACCACATCACATTTGAAGTCACTTTGAGGGGTCTATAGGATAGAAAATACCAAAAAGTGACACCATTCTAAAAATTGCACCCCTCAAGGTGCTCAAAAGCACATTCAAGAAGTTTATTAACCATTCAGGTGCTTCACAGGAATTTTTGGAATATTTAAAAAAAAAATGAACATTTAACTTTTTTTCACAAAAAAAATTATTTCAGGTCCAATTTTTTTTAATTATACCAAGGGTATCAGGAGAAATAGCACCCCAAAAGTTATTGTGCAATTTGTCCAGAGTTCGATGATACCCAATATGTGGGCGGGAACCACTGTTTGGGCGCATGGCAAAGCTCGGAAGGGAAGGAGCACAGTTTAACTGTTTCCACGCAGAATTGGCTGGATGCCATGTCGCGTTTGGAGAGCCCCTGATGTGCCTAAACAGTGGAAACTCCCCAATTCTAACTCCAACCCTAACCCCAACCCTAACGGGAAAATGGAAATAAATATATTTTTTTAAATTTTATTATTTTTCCCTAAGGTGGTGATAAAGGGGGGCTTGATTTACTATTTATGGCGTGCTTTTATGTTTGGCAGTAGTCATACGCTAAAAGACACTTTTGATTGCAAAAAATAGTTTTGCATCACCACATTATGAGAGCTATAATCTTCCATATTTTGGTCCACAGAGTCATGTGAGGTCTTATTTTTTGTGGGACGAGTTGACGTTAAATACCATTCTGCGTGTGATAAGGCGGTTTCATTCTTCGGGTCAGTACGATTACAGCGATACCTCATTTATTTTTTTTATGTTTTGGTACTTTTATACAATAAAAACTATTTTATATAAAAAATAATTACTTTTGCATCGCTTTATTCTGCGAGCTATAACTTTATATTTTTTCAATGATGATGCTGTATTGTGGCTCGTTTTTTGCGGGAAAATATGATGTTTTAAGTGGTACCATGGTTATTTATATACGTCTTTTTGATCACATGTTTGTTCGGGGGTATGATGATAAAGCATGGTTTTTTGCCTTGATTTTTTTTTCAAGGGGTTCACTAAAGGGGTTAACTAGAGGGACAGTTTTATAAGATTGGTCGCTACGGACATGGCAATACTAAATATGTGTACTTTTATTGTGTTTTTTTTTTATTTACATAAAGAAATGAATTTATTGGAGAATATTTTTTTTCTTTATTTAGGAATTTTTTTAAAATTATTTTTACACATTTTTTTTTTTACTTTTTTACATTGTCCCAGGGTGGGACATCACTATGTAACGTCAGATCGCTGATCTGACACTTTGCACAGCACTGTGTCAGATGAGTGATCTGACAGGCAGTGTAGGAGGCTTCTTGGTGCCTGCTCTCAGCAGGCACTGAGAAGCCACCTCTCTGCAGTACTCGGAAGGACCCCGCGGCCATCTTGGATCCGGGGTCCTGCAGGGAGGAGGCACTTGGATCAACGCGAGCACATCGCGTTATTCTGAGGGTCTCAGGGAAGCACGCACGCAGGAGCCCCCTCCCTGCGCGATGCTTCTCTATGCCCCGGGAACACTGTGATGATGTTTGATTGCAGTGTGCTGGGGGTTACTGTGCCGGGGGCGGTCCATGACTGCCCCTGGCACATAGTGCCGGGTGTCAGCTGTGATAATCAGCTGACACCCGGCCGCGATCAGCTGCGCTCCCCCTCTGAGCATATGATGTACTATACCGTCCATTTGAATTAAGTCCCAGGGCACATGGACAGAATAGTACGTCATTTGTCAGAAAGGGGTTAAATTCACCAAAAGCCAATAGAATTTTTTCAAACAATCATGTCATCAAGCATAATTAAAAACATACGAATATACTGAAAAAAACAAAATAGAAAACTCAAAACTGCCATATAACATACAAAGCACATCAGATACCTATAAAAACAACCATTAAATACATATAATGTATTGAATAATTAAATATACAAAATCAATAATGATACATGATTTCCCTGTGCGCATTTAGACCAGCAGGATGACATGTCTCCAAGTGAAAAATCCAGAATGCTTCTTAGGTCATCAGCTGCTTTCTTACATGCAGGACCGCCATCAGGGCATTATTAGCCTTACTGGTGTAAGGGGCCCATGAGCTGGAGGGGCCTGCGCTCAGAATTTTCATAAACCGGAGCGCTGTGTGTGTGGAGGGAGCAGGAGTCACTGTGACTGACAGCTGGGAGAGGCAACCAGTGCTGAGCAACAGGAGGGCGGGACTTTCCAGCATCCAATCCGGGCTGAGCATGGGCTTAGTGCAGTTACAGTATTCTCCCCGTCACACAGTCACTGAGCAACAGGAGCAGCGCTGCCCCGGCCGGTGAGTGTCTGAGCCTGTGTTGTTTCAGTGTATGCACGGTATTCTGCCAGGTTCCAGTCCAGTCCCTGAAGCAGATGGATCATCAGTGAGTCGGCTGTGTGCTCAGTGACAGCGTCAGTCAGCACAGCAGCCGCTCACCGAGGACGCTGCTATGTCCTGAGTCTGACCCCTGTCTGTATCATGAAAAGGGCAGAACTGAGCGCCCCCTTACCTCCTTCAGAGAAGAATAAGACTCTGAGCCCAACCTGCCCTCTGACAGGACACAGCCGCCCCCCTCAAGATTCCCTGCATTTACTCTCCAAACTTCTCTGAAAAACTTCAGTCTTCAGAATGGAGCTGTGCTGTCCTGTCAGGGGGCAGAGGGGACACAGTAGCATATCCTTTTCTGTTCTCTGGGGGAGGCAGGGGGTCAGTACACTGCTCAACAGGATTTATAGCTGATGAATAGGCTCACCTCCCAGAGATGTTATGTTACACAACCACACACTACATACTGTACATCTATATATATATATATATATATATATATATCTCTATCACAAACACAGTATATGTTAGGGTATGTGAACACATTGCGGATCTGCTGCAGATTTTTCCGAATCCGTAGGTAAATTGACCTGCGTTTTACCTGCGGATTTCCTGCCGATTTTGTTCAGATTTTGTGCGGATTTCGCCTGCGTTTTTACACCTGCGGATTCCTATAATGGAGCAGGTGTAAAGATGCTGCGGAATCCGCACAAAGAATTGACATGCTGCGGATTCAAAACCGCAGCAAAACTGCACAGAATTTTCCATACCATGTGCTCAGCGGATTTGGTTTTTCATAGGTTTACATGGTACTGTACACCGCATGGAAAACTGCTGTGGATCCGCAGGGCCAAATCCACTGTGGATCCGCAGCCAAATCCGCAGCGTGTGCACATACCCTTAGGGTGCATACACAAGCGTATAACACGGCTGAGTGCTATGTGATGTTTTATTGCATAAAACTCGGCACAGTGTTATACTATGGAGCATCGCAGATCTGTGATTGTTTCTACAGACTGAATTCGTCTGTGGAAAAATAATCTGCAGTATGCTGCTAGTGGCTCTGGAATTCGGATCACACGGACCCATTGAAATCTATGGATGCGTGAGAAACATCAGTGCAGTCCAAATCCACGACCTCAGACAATGGAGAAGATGGAGAAATTAAGTTCCCTGTCTAATCAATGTGCTCCGATTATCTCATGCAAGAGAATCAGATGACACTCGGATGAGAGTTTGAGCCGAGTGTCAGTAGCATAATTGAGACGATTCTCTCACATGAGAGAATCATCACTAGTGTGACCCCAGCCTTACACTTTTTTCAGCTGGACAATTCTTTTATATACCTTAATTATTCCTAATATTCCGGAAGATTTTATAATATAAGTATCCTTCTTCCCAAACCCACTGACCTAAGCAGGGCCGCTATCAGGGCATTACTGCCCTTACTGGATGGGGCCCGATGAGCAGGGGGGCCCGCAGTGGGGCCCCGGTCACTATGTGGAGGTAATATGTGGTCTGGTCATGGCGTGATGGTATTTGTTCCTTGTATGTGGGATTATAGTTTACCTTGTGGTGTTAACATGTGATTCGGTCATGGTGCGGTGGTATTTGTCCCTTGTATGTGGCATTATTGGTAATTTTAAAAATTGAAAAAATAAAAATATACCGAAATTGTACTGGATATTTTAGCAAATGTTTAGTAATTTACAGTAGAGCAGGGCCCAGCCAAAAGAGTCTACTTTGTCGTGGTGGCGGATTAAAAAATCTTTTGGCCAAAACAAAAGCTGTTGGCTATGTGTGTGATCTGGTGAGGACGTGGTGCAGAAGTGGAGTTGTTCCAAGAGAGAGCGGTGGGACTTTGGAAGGTTCGAAGGGTAGAGGCGGAGCTGGGGTGGAGCCTGGGCAGAGTTTCAAGGGGTCCCCAAAATTTTGCCAGAATGAGGCCCCGAAATCCCTAGTGGCAGCCCTGCTTACATCTCCTCCCCATGATGACATGGTGACTTTCTCGATCCCAATACTGTAGCTTTAATTGCTCCAATATTCCTCTGATGGCAGGTCACAAAATGTTTAGATGCAAATGACATCAGCCTGTTGGTACTTGTAAAAGAGATAATATCGGTAATGTGCTCAGAGATTCTGGTTTTTAAGTGTCGTGTAGTGCAACCCATATATGTATTAAATGACATTCTATGCAAACAATCAGATACACCACATTTCTGATATTAGGCCGGCATCACACTAGAGAAAAATATGGAAGAGTGAGAGGTGTAGAAACCACGCATTGCACATGGACCAATAATTCTCTATGGGTCAGCTCCCAACAGGCGTATATTTCTCAGCCGTATTGTACGGTCCGTGCCAATCGCAGCATGCTGCGATTGTCAGCGTATTCCACCCGCAATATGCCAATGCAAGTCTATGGGTGCGCAAAAAAACACATTACACACAGACCAGATGTGTGACTTGCAAGAAATGTGCACCCGGTGTCCTTTAGAAAAGCCAGCAATTCAGTGCGCGATACAGTAAAATCACACTGACAGGTTTAATTAAGAAACGAAAGAATAGATATATACACATAGAATACATATATCTAAATATATATATATATATATATATATATATATATAGTGGTGTAGTGACCACTGTGTCCGCTAGGGGGCACTGTGTGGGTGTCCCAGGATGAACTGATAGCCTTGTCCAGAATGGTAACAGGAGCAGGGTGCTAAAGGATCGTTATGTATGTCAAGGTGGGTGGCCTTGGGATGGAGGCTTGCTTATGTGCTGATCAGCAGAGCTGATCTTTCATTCCAATGTGTCAGGGAGAAGTCTCCAGGTAGCTGGTGAGATGGGTGAGACCAGTTACCTACAAACCCACCCAAGGGTGTGTTTAAGAATGCTATTGTAAAGTGTGTATGAGTGGCTGAAGGACCTTCAATGCAAATAAACTAAAGGAACAAAAAGCGCAATAGGGTCTTATCCGGGTTATTGTTAGAAGAATAAATAAAAATTCACTCACCCTTTCCAGGAGGGGTTCAGGCATGTAAGATCCGCAGTCAGTTTGCTGCACGTCCAAAGGTCAACTCCGTGACCGCCAGAACCTCAGATTTTTATAGAATAAATTTATGGACTTCAGTTCGCTGCTTGACAAATTCACGAATCCAGGTTATGAGAAAGATTAACTGTTTATTTACCAACGCGTTTCAAAGTGTATACCACTTCTTCCTCAGGGGATGACATATATGACATATACTGTATGTCATAAATTTATTCCATAAAAATCTGGCTGAAGGACCTGTGATGAGGTCATAGCCATGTGACCCAGTGGGCGTGGCTACGGACCATATAAGGTGGCCAGGGTAGGTCACATGGAGTGATTGCTGGGACCTGGTTGGTCCATTTTGGAAGGTCCCGTCTGAGAGAGATAGGGCTGTCTTCCTGACTGCAAGTGAATGCTGTGTTTAATGGCTGCACGTGCCTGATAGTTCCCTAGAGGGAATCGACGTTTGCAGCGTGGTGAAGTGGCCATAAGGTAAACCCAGAGAGGGGATATATCTGTGAGGTGGAAGAGCCTGCGTATGGACATGGCACACAGGGATAACAGAGTGAAGCTCTGTCATGGATGCTATGCTGTTAATATGAACTTTATGTTGCTGGCCTTGGTTTATGATGCCTAAATAAACCGCATGGAATGTGATTGTTTTTATGGAAAACCTGTGCCGGATGTGATTTATTGGCATCCCTATTCCCTTTGCCCTGTAGCGGTGGCAAATGGGTTAATATTAATGGGTTAATGTCATCTTGTAATTTGAATGTGACATTAAGCCGATTAATAATGGAGAGGTGTCAATTAGACACATCCATTATTAACCCTAGACTATTAAACTGTTAAAAAACACACACAGACATTAATTAAAAATTATTTTAATGAAATAAAGACACCTAGTTTTTGACAAGATTTATTGCTCTGGTAATCCAAAAATAAACCATCGACCTGTAACAAAAATAAAACAAAAAATCAACCATATCCTTACCTCTCCGCTGCTCAGTCAGGTCCCCCACTGCAATCCATCAGAAAGGGTTAAGTGGTTTACACAGGGACCGGTGCTAATGCGACCAGCCCCATGTAAACCACTGCCAGAATGAATTATTTCATCTCTGCGCAGCCTCCCTGGCTGCCCTGAGATGAACTAATTACCGTGGGAAAGTTTCTTCCTTTTTGTCCCACGCTCATCAGTTCACCTCAGGTCAGCCAGGGGACTCCGGGCAGCCTCACTGACGTCACTGGCTGACCTGAGGTGAACTAATGAGCGTGGAAAAAAAGTATTCAGACCCTTTTACAATTTTCACTCTGTTTCATTGCAGCCATTTTGTAAATTCAAAACAGTTCCTTTTTTTCTCATTAATGTACACTCTGCACCCCATCTTGACTGAAAGAAACAGAACACATATGGCCAAGGAGCACAGAGACAGAATTGTGGCAAGGCACAGATCTGGCCAAGGTTACAAAAGAATTTCTGCACTACTCTAGGTTCCTAAGAGCACAGTGGCCTCCATAATCCTTAAATGGAAGAAGCTTGGGACCACCAGAAGTCTTCCTAGACCTGGTCGTCCAGCCAAACTGAGCAATTGTGGGAGAAGAGCCTTGGTGCGAGAGGTAAAGACGAACCTCAATATCACTGTGGCTGAGCTCTACAGATGCAGTAGGGAGATAGGAGAAAGTTCCACAAAATCAAGTATCACTGCAGCCCTCCACCAATTGAGCTTTTATGGTAGAGTGGCCCAATGGAAGCCTCTCCTCAGTGCCAGACATATGAAAGCCTGCACAGTGTTTGCTAAAAAACACATGAAGGACTCCCATACTTTGAGAAATAAGATTCTCTGGTCTGATGAGATGAAGATAGAACTTTTTGATGATAATTCTAAGTGGTATGTGTGGAGAAAACCAGGCACTGCTCATCACCTGCCCACTACAATCCCAACAGTAAAACATGGTGGTGGCAGCATCATGCTATGGGAGTATTTTTCAGCTGCAGGGATAGGACGACTGGTTGCAATTGAAGGAAGATATCCTGGTTGAAAATCTCTTCCAGAGCACTCTGGACCTCAGACTTGGCCAAAGCTTCACCTTCCAACAAGACAATGACCTTAAGCACACAGCTAAAATAACAAACAAGTGTGTGACCATTCTGGACTGGTCCAGCCAGAGCCATGACCTAAACCCAATTGAGCATCTCTGGAGGGACCTGAAAATGGCTGTCCACCAACGTTCACCATCCAACCTGATAGAACTGGAGAGGATCTGCAAGGAAGAATGGCAGAGAATCCCCAAATCTAGGTGTAAAAAACTTGTTGCATCATTCCCAAAAAAAACTCATGGCTGTACTAGCTCAAAAGCATGCTTCTACTCAATACTGAGCAAAGGGTCTGAATATTTATGACTGTGATATTTCAGTTTTTCATTTTTAAAAAATTTGCAAAAATTTCTACATTTCTGTTTTTTTTCAGTCAACGGAAACGGATATGCCTGCTGTTTTTGACTGTTCTCAGAGAAAAAGCACACCACAACTTTCTCAATTCACCGTAACATCTCCGCCTGCTCCTCCCTCACGGCCCAGCAGTTTGTCTGGTTCACCGTACTCTGCCCTCTCTCAGTCCCCTTTAAATACAAGTGATCATGTCTAGTTATGAGCAAATATGTTCGGAAAATGATCACCAAACATAAATTCGGCACAACCGGATTCATGATCAGACACATGAGCAAAATTTTATAAAATCAGGAAAAATCAGTAACATTGGGTAAAAAGTGCAGGAAAATATTTGCATTGAAACAAAAAGTATTTTCAGCACTTTTGCAAAGATAATGGTGGTGTATCATGAGCGTGAGGCATGTGTTTGATGAAGGGAGGGGATTTGCAAGGCTCAGAGGAGCAGCGTTCTTGTAAACAGCAATTTTTTTTTCCTTACTTTATGTGTGCACATTGCGGGTAGCCAATCAGGGTGCAGAAAACATCCTTAATGTCCTGACATTGTATCATTGGCTGCTGAAATCACATGTTCCTCTCCACATGAAGAGTAGACATCTTGTTTTAGTGCCATTTTGACACTGAATTTGCGCAGAGAGGCTGCTGGCAGCATTAGAGTCCTAATCCACAGGCACAAAAAAATTATTCTGTTACTAACGTCATAAAGTAGGGGACAGCTCACTTTCAAATTATTTGTAATATCTAGTCTGTTATGGAAGCCTAATCCACAGGCATCAAAAAAATTATTCTGTTGCTAACGTCGTACAGTAAGGGACATCTCACTTTGAAATTGTTTGTAGCATCTAGTCTGTTATAGACACCTGATCCACAGGCCCCCTAAAAATTCTTCTCTTACGAACGTCATACAGTAGGGGACAGCTCACTTTAAAATTATTTGTAGTATCTAGTCTGTTATGTCAGAGGCCTTATCCACAGGGACCAAAAAAAAATTCTTCTGTTACTAATGTCATACAGTGGGGACATCTCACTTTAAAATTGTTTGTAGTATCTAGTCTGTTATAGAGACCCTATCCACAGGGACCAAAAAAAAATTCTTCTGTTACTAATGTCGTACAGTAGGGGATATCTCACTTTCAAATTGTTTATAACATCTAGTCTGTTAAAGAGGCCTGACCTATTTGCTCCAAAAAAATTCTTCTGTTACAATTGTTGTACAGTAGGGGACATCGGACATCTCACTTTCAAATTGTTTGTAGCATCTAGTCTGTTATAGAGGCCTGAAAGCTCTAAATGCTGTCCCAGACCACGATACCTCATGCACGGCTCATTTCTGCAGTGGCATACTGCAATTTGTACTGTTGGTGAATTGAGGCCACTTTCCTGGTGTCTGTCCCTCATTTGATGTGTTTTGGCAGCTTTTGGGGCAATTACAAGGTGTTGTGCATGCGTTTGTTTTTGCCTCCCATTGACTGTTCAGTTATTTTCAACGAATATTTGACGAATAAATCGTCGAATATTGCAAATTCGCAATCGTAATCTGAACTGGACATTGAAATATTCGCTCATCTGTAATCAAGTCCATTTATGTGCTTTAAAACTAGGGATAATCAGAGGAGGGGACAATAAACAGGATATCTCCCAGATCATTCACGCCCCCTGAACAAGTACAATTGTGAAACGTGCGTTGGAGTTCCTCCTGTCCACATTCCATTGAGGTTGGTTTCTGTCCTTATTTTTATATGGCTGGTCACATGATCTTTGGATTCATCTAGACTCTGTCATTGTCCTATATTAGGTAGTGGATTCACAAGTGTTTCTTTTGTATTCAGGAACCTCATTTGTTTTTTATATATTAAGGATTTTTTCAGCAGGTCTGTTTTCTGACCAAGTTTTACTGCATTTGCACTTTAAAAAGGGGTGTGGCAAAACCACAGAAATGACAAAAAAGACCCAACTATAAGAAAAGGTTTTCATTGGCAAATTAGGACAGAAACAGGGAAACTCATGGGGAACATGTGCAAAAAACATACAAAAAAGTGTGACAGTGCAAAAAAGAGGGCGCAACGACCATTGGATCACCACTAAAGTCACCACATATATAATATTGTCATGTGGAAGCCACCCATACAGTTAAATTGAGCATTGGAGGAAAAATCAATGAATAAAAAAGCCAGAGTGCAATAGCCCTGATTCGGGGCTATTCTGTTCACTGTTATCCACCCCCACGCGGTGTCCACAGCCGACTGAATAACCACAGACATCAGGTCTCGGGGATAACAGCTGCTTTACTTCAGCAGAACGAGGAGCTGTAACATGGAGTAATGGTAACAGTTCGCGTGGGGAATCCACAGCCAACAGTTCAGGATTGGATTCTGACACAGAATTGAGGTTCTGGAGCTTTAAGAACCTGTTTTAGTTAGGAGCAGTACTTGCAGGTAATTATAAGAGAGTTCAGTCTATTGGTGGCATAAAGGCAGAACAGGGAATATATGGCAATATATACAGACCTGAAATCCCATATTCATTTCCTCAGCTGGTCACCGTACATGCAGAAATATACTTGAAGTAAATAACACATAATTTGCGGTGAGGTGGGGGACCCTCAAATTCCTCAACACTCAGAGCAATAGGTTCTTCTGTACACCGACCAATAGGATAACACTCAATTCTTGTGTCAGACTTCACATTGTGAGAATAATATAAATCAAGAATATATGAGATTAGTGAGTAATGGATTCATTGAAACCATATAACAGTAAAAGGGATAACTTAGGGGTGAGTTGAAGTACACAAAAGCTACTCCCAGTCCAGGGTTACTTAAAGGGACATACCCAGTCTGGACCGTGTCACTACAATAGTACCTTATAATAATATCATGACCATAGACCATATGGGACCACTACCTAAAATTAGGCAGGCTACCAGTATATATAAAAAAGGTTTTTCAGATATCTGATCTACATGTATCCATTCATAAATACTCTTCTCACACCAGCAGAGTAAATACTCTGTATGCGCCCAATATGACAAGCTCACCAGTATCTATAAACAGAATCTCACAGGAGATTGGTGCCTCAGTATTGGTTATACCAGGGGAATAGTTGAAGCAGGTCACAGAGGAACAGTGCCTCAAAGACCGCGGTAACACCAAACTGTAACAATAATCAAAGAACTGGAACAAGTCAGGATAATCTAAATCATATTACCTCAAAATTGGTGGCAGTGTATGCGGCGGGCCAGGTCAGTGCGTCACCCCAACGTGCGTTTTGGAGACGGACTCCTTCGTCAGGGGAGGTGATAATATGTGAGACCGCTGGTTTAAATCGCCATCACCCGGATGTGACGACACCACAAACCGGATGTGACGTGTCCACGGCCATGTCAACCCGGGATGCTCGATGACGTCGGCGTCATGTGGCAGGCAGCATCAGGTGGATACCCGAGACCAGCCTCCACATACAGACGCAGCAAACCATCGGGCGTGTCGGGGCAGGGCACGCACATGTGCAGGGCCGTGGTGTCTTCAGATCCTCCCTCTTGTAAATGACAGCAGGAAAGATATACACCTAAAAATCTACATCTAACAACTGGACCTAGGAGAACTCAATTATGGCACCTGCCAGAAGCAAATTATCAATATATAATCAAAATATAATGATAATCATGTCATACATTTCCCATATCCGGATATTTTAATGGGCTATCAATCAATGTTTAAAAAATTAGGAAATGCTCACAAATCATCCACTATATATACCATGGGTATTACATATCACTATAAATGTCATGCAATGCATTATTTGAGACAGAATTCCAAAGTGAATATAAATATAAATATAAACAACTATACAGAACATATGAAAGAACATGGTTTTAGATCCATAACATATTATAGCAGGTTCCAACCACAATAGGCTCCAGAAAAATGTGAAAATCCCGTGTATCAGAGGTGCGGCTTTAATCCAGACGGAAATGTAATCTAAAAAACAGATAAAAACAATAATTAAAAACAAGCAGAACGCCCCATTATATGTAAATGCACCGCTCCAAAGTAGGAAGGCAAATCACAAGAAGGGCACGTAACTAATATTTTCGTTAAGTCCATGAGGATGGACTGTATTTAGAGCCCAGATCAAACGAGTTTCTGTTTGCGCTAAACGTTGTGAGATCTTACCCCCCCCCAATCCCAAAATCAATCATGTCAATCCCTTGGTGTCATTAATTCCCTTGTTCTTATGGTTCATAATAAAAAATTGTTTTATCTATATGCAATATTGTATTAATAAAATTTGAATATCATTTTTTTCTAATTTGCTCTTTGGTCCATTTTTGTTTTGGGGTATTTAAAACTAGGGAGAGGAAGGGACAATAAACAGGATATCTCCCGGATCATTGTGGTGTGTTAAAATTTGTGCCAAAACTAAAACAAATATGGGCTAGGTAGGTGTCATCAACAGTATAAAAATATTTTCTCTATAGAATTGGTATGTTACAGCAATCCTTCTGTCAAAACATATTTTTAAATATTTTTAACATGCACATTTATTGAGGATTCCTTAAAAATGGACCAAAAAGTATTAAGTGGAATTTCATGAAATATATTTATAATATTACTGGCAGGCAGGAGAGACACACCTTCCCTGCACTGAATACGGTCCTTTATTTGAGGTACAGAATGTTCTCCCGGGGAACATATCACTTAATCCTTTACAATCATTTCCAGCCTAAATTCCTTAATATTAAAACATTGGAAATACTGCTATTAGTAGAACATACGGTGTCAGAAAAGGAAGAGACAATATTTTGGTGTAATTAGGGTAAGACAGTCTTGAAATTTGGCTCCACTGCATATGTGTAACTATAACTACCCATGTAGTAGGCATAGTTGCTGCTATGGAGCCTAGTAACCAAAAAATCGTAACACTATGTAACAAATTTTTATTTCTTTTTTGTTCCAGGGTCCAAAGTGTGTTTTCCTAACCCATTATGCCTAAAACAAATAGAAGATAGTTGTTGTTTCACAAAAACTTTGGTTTTGTGATCAGGACTAGAGATGAGCGACTTTGCCTTTTTTCTGGTCGAGTCGGGTTTCATGAAACCCAACTTTCGCAAAAGTCGGGTGGAACGAAATCGGCCGATTATCATGAAAAGTCAAAGGCCGACTGAAACACGAAACCCAATGCAAGTCAATGGGGAAGCAAAGTCGTCAGGGAGTGGAGGACAGGAAACACACCTACAGTGCCCTTTTGAATGCCAAAAACATCAATTCTGATTACTGAAGCTTTTCAACCTTAATTTACTTCATAATACTAGTTACGCACTGAAAAATGGGGGTTATTTGGCTAAATTTGTGGGGGGGTAGGGCTGGCTCCAGGTTTTCATGTGCCCTGGGCCAAAGAGCGCCTCTTTAACACATACCACAACTCATGATGCTCCGATACCACAGAGAAATAGCGGCATACTACAATGAAAAGTACTTCACTTTTACATCTCATGACTGATATCCATTTTTAATAGCTCCAAAAACGGACAGTATATTACTCCACACAGTATTATGGCCACCGCATAGTACGCTATACAGAGTAATGAGGCCCATCTATTTCTCCATACAGAAGCATTGGTCCCATACAATGTTTGAAACAGTATATGATGAGCTCCACATAATGCTACAGTATATGTTGGTCCCCATGGATGAAGCTCCACTGTTTAATGGGCCCAAATAATGCTCCATACATAATGGGCCCCATTTCTAATGCTATAGTGTATAATGTGCCCTGTAAATGCTGCTCCAGTGTCTGCTGTCCACCTTTGGAATGCTCCTGTGTATGGTGGGCCCCATATATTATTCTCCAGAGTATAGTGCTCCCCAAAAATTACTGTCCCAACATTGAAAACAATTAAATAAGTCTCCTCGCTATGGAATCCCTGTACTAGTCTGGACTCCTCGTCATCCCCACCATCAGAGACACTTGATTGCACTATGAGGGACCCTGTGCCCGTGCCCGAGCCCAAGAGTTGGCCCACCCACCTGTCCAGGGCAACGGCACTCACACGGTTGCGTGCGCTAGGTGGTGACGCCGGCCATGGGGGGGAGGAGGCAGCCTAGTTAGGGAGGTTTACAAAATGACATATGTTGATGTGGGACATTCACCTGCTGCTAAAGGCGAAATTGGTCAAGTCCCAGGAAGAGGCGGACCAAAGAAAGACATTTTTCTGTCAACCTATGTGTCATCAGGGTAAGGTGTGACAAAATCCTTGGAAACCCATGCATGGTTCATTTTAATGAAGGTTAGATCATCCACATTTTGGGTCGACAGACAGGTCCTTTTTTCTGTTAGGATTGATCCAGCAGCACTGAAGACTCTTTCCGATAGCACACTTGCAGATGGGCAAGCGAGCTCCTGTAAGGCATATTGTGCCAATTCAGGCCAGGTGTCCAGTTTAGCTGCCCAATAGTCAAATGGGAATGACCTGTGAGGGAGAACATCGATATGGGAGGAAAAGTAGTTTGTAACCATAGTTGACAAGTGCTGTCTCCTGTCACTTTAAATTGATGCAGTATTACCAGTCGTGTGAGCGGGACTTGAAAAATCAGTCCACAACATGGTCATGAAACCCCTGTCTCCAACGCCACTTCTGATGTGTGCACCACCAACACCTCTTGCAAGTTGCCCCCGGCCCCTACGGCTCGTGTGACAACCATCACCACTGCTGTGTGCTGGGAATGCCTCAACCAACCGGTTTACCAGAGTTGCTTGTTTGTTAGTCAATATTAGGTTAAGGTTCTTCTGTGGCATGATGTTTTGGAATTTGCCTTTATAGCGTGGATCCAGGATGCTGGCCAACCAGTAGTTGTCATCGTTCATCATTTTGGCAATGCAGGGGTCCCTTTCTAGGATCTGCAAGGCATAATCTGACATGTGGGCCAATGTTCCCGGTGTCAATGATGCACTGCGAGTGCTGGGTGGAGGAGCACTTTTAAGAAAATCCACATCCCTCCAGTCACGCACAAACCCAGTACCAGACCTTGCCATGCCAACATTTTCTCTTGCCCCACGAGAAGCATCCTCCTCCCCTAAATAATCATCCCCATCATCATCCTCCTCCTCCTCTTCTTCCTCCACCTCGTCCACGACAGTTCCCTGAACAGACAATGGCTGACTGTCATCAAGGCTTCCCTCCTCCTCTTCCTCATCATCCTCGGCTGCAGATGCCTGCTCCTTGATGTGCTTCAAAGTCTGCATGAGCAGACGCATAAGTGGGATGCTCATGCTTATGATGGTGTCGTCTGCGCTTACCAGCCGTGTGCATTCCTCAAAACATTGAAGGACTTTACAGAGGTCTTTCAGCTTCGACCACTGCACACTTGTCAACTCCATGTCTGCCCTCAAAGTGCCTGCCCGTGTATCCTCCCACAAGTGCATTATGGCCTGCCTCTGTTCGCACAGCCGCCCAACCATGTGCAGGGTGGAGTTCCACCTTGTTGCAACGTCGATAATTAGGTGGTGCTTGGGAAGGTGGAGCAATCGCTGCAGCTTCTGCATAAGACTGGAGTGTAGCGGCGACTGGCGGATGTGCGAGCACAGTCTTCGAACCTTATGGAGCAGGCCTGTTAACTCTGGATAATTAGTGAGGAAGCACTGCACCACCAGGTTCAAGGTGTGAGCCAAGAAAGGTATGTGTCTAAGTTTTGAAAGGGCTGTGGCTGCCACAAAATTCCGGCTGTTATCACTAACAACCTTGCCTGCCTCAAGATGTAGACTGCACAGCCATGACTCAGTTTGTTGCTGAAAGTAGTCGGCCAGTACCTCCGCCGTGTGTCTGTCGCCCAAACACATCATCTGCAACACAGCCTGCTGACGCTTTCCACTAGCTGATCGATAGTGGGACACATCGTGTGCACCACTGTCAGCTGCGGATGCAGTGCTCATGCGACTGCGCTCTGTGGACGAGCTTTCGCTTCTGGAGGAGGAGGAGGGTCGAACGCCTACAGCCAACTGTTTCCTATACTGTGGGCTAGGCAGCACTGTGCCATCACAGCTGTCCCCTGTGGACCCTGCATCCACCACATTAACCCAGTGCGCAGTGATGGACACGTATCGGCCCTGGCCATGCCTACTGGACCATGCATCAGTTGTGAGGTGCACCTTTCCACTCACTGATTGCTTGAGTGCATGGACAATGCGGTCTTTCACATGAAGGTGGAGGGCTGGGATGGCTTTGCGAGAAAAGAAGTGGCAACTGGGTAGGTCATAGTGTGGTACTGCATAGGCCAAGAGTTCGCGGAAAGCTGCGCTTTCAACCAACCGATAGGGCATCATCTCTAACGAGATTAGTTTGGCAATGTAGGCGTTCAAACCCAGTGTATGCGGATGAGAGGATGAGTACTTCTTGTCCTACTCATAGTCTCTCGTAGGGTGAGCTGGACTTGAGAGCTGCATATGGTGGAACTAGCGGTGGACATTGCAGACTGAGAGAGGGTTGATGATGGTGATGGAGTTGGTGTTCTTTCTGATGGCCTAGATTCAGTCTTTCGTTGCAATAACAGTGTGATTCCCTGACTGATTTGCCCTTGCGACGACAATTCAATATTTGCTGCTGGTGGTGTGCTAACCAGTGGACTTACAGTGGGGGAAACAATGTAGCGTTGCTGACTACCTTCTTTGGGAGCAGTAGCACATGTGGTATGTGAGTTTTGGTAGTCAGTCCACGCTTACAAGTGCATGGTGGTTAAATGTCTTAGCATGCAACTGGTATTCAAATTTCTTAGATTTTTCCCTCGGCTAAAGGTCTTTGCGCACTTCTTACAGATAACCTTTGCCTGATCATTAGGATTTTGTTCAAAAAAGTGCCACACTGCACTCTTCCTACTATGGAAGACATTTTGAGGCCTTGCACGCTGTGCTAATTTGACCGTCTAGCCAAGCTGTCCTGCAACTCTTTTGCTTTTTGTAACCCGTTTTTGGACTGCTCCGGGCCTGCCAGATAGCAGCTGTTGCGATGTCGATGCCCACTGCGGATGCTCCTCCTCCTCTTGTGAGCTATTGGCAGCGGCACCCTCTACCCTCAATGGATGCCAATCTGGGTCAACAACTGGGTCATCCATCACCTCCTCTTTAATGTCATGTGCACCTTCCTCTGTGTCACCGTGTATGGTGGTATAGTGTGCGGGAAGGGGCACCTGAGTCTCATCAGGGTCAGAATCCGGTTCTGTACAATGCGAGGACAATGTAGTGCTCTGAGTGAATGTACCAGCAGAATCATCTATCAGTGGCTGTGCATCAGTGCACTCCATGTCAGATTTGTCATGATACCAGTGCTCGGTGACCGGCACTTCTGGGGTTAATGTTCTGATCGCAGTGCAGACTCTCACCTGCACACCTGGGACCTATTAGGGTGGCCTCTTATTGGTTCTGGGGAGGCTTCTTATAGCCTCAGGAAGCTCCCATCCCCCGTCAGTTATACTTTTGCCCTTGGCATTGTGTGGTGACCCCTGAGTGTGTTAGTGCTGTGTTCTGGTTGCTTGATTCCTTTGTGTATGACTCGGTCTGTTCTCTGGATATCGCTTTGGATTCTACTTGGTACCTTCTATGTCCGTTTGGTCCTGACTGTCCATTCTGTCTCATCCCTGGTACTGTATTGATATCTTGTGTATGACCTTTGGCTTTGTCTGACCTCCCATCTGTTTATCCCTCCTGTACCTCGTTTGCCTGTATTCTGCCTGACCTCTGCTTTGCCCGACTCTGAGTTTTCTTCCTCCTCTGAAAGCAGGATGCTAAGCCCCGCCCCCTGGCAGTCACATGACCGTTCACATGACCGTAGGTCCTGTGCCGGCTTTCTAATATTCTACATTCAGGTCCCGTGCATCTTTATTGTCCAGCTGTTCTTGTCCCCAGGGGTCCCTACGGTGCGGGTGAGTCCCTGCTTAGCGGAGGCTGTACGCCGGCGCTGTCAGGACCCTGACAAGATTCATCCTTGCCTGGGTAATTCACGATTTGACTTGATATCCCAGGCATGGTATGTGAAAACAGCTCCATGGAGTAATCCGTAGTGTGGCCTGCCGCATCCTTCAATTTTGGTTGAGGTGAAGGACACAAGGAAAGGTGAGGTTCATGAACATGAGCCTCCAATGATGACTCAGTGCTTTTATTATTTAAAACTTCAGAAGAGGAGGCGATAGAGCTGGAGGCTGAGTCAGCAATGTAAGCCAAAACTTGTTCTTGAAGCTCCGGCTTTAAAAGCGGTTTACCTGCTCCCAGAAAAGTGAGCCTTCGAGGCCTTGTGGAGCCAGACGATGACGCAGGCTCAACACCTCCTGCATTAGGTGCTATTTTGCTTTTGCCACTACCAGCAGATCCACCACCAACACCATCATTACCAGCTGCCAACCCCCGCCCACTTCCAAGGACTCTTCCACCACACTTCCTCATTTTTGGGGAAAATGTACCCAAAAAACCACCAAATATATGGTACTGTAAAACAAGTTACAAGGTGTATATAGTAGTGGGGAGAAGTTGAATCTCTCTAGACTTCAGGACACAGTTGGATTCTGTCAGGCCCTGTTTATTTTACACCGCAATGTGACAGGCAGATTATGGATGGTGTAATAAATGTGGATAGAGAACTGTTGAGAATTGGAATCTCTGTAAACTTCAGGACGCAGTTGAATTCTGTCAGGCCCTGTTTATTTTACACCGCAATGTGACAGGCAGATTATGGATGGTGTAAGAAAGGTGGAAAGAGGACTGTGGAGAATTGGAATCTCTCTTCACTTCAGGACACAGTTGGATTCTGTCAGGCCCTGTGTCTATAACACTGCAATGTGACCGGCAGAAATTGCCTAGTGTATGACAAACTACAAGGTGTATATAGAATTGGGCAGAATTGGAATCTCCCTAGAGTGTAGGTCTGTAAGAACGGACAAACTCCTCGGCTTTTCCTTACAGAGTCACACACTTAGATAGCTTCAATTTGGCCGTGATAACAGCCGTTACACGGTACTGAGAGAGGAGCGTGCACGTACACCGCTGTCCGGTGTATGTAAAATTGTCAAGCTCCGTGTTTTTGTATACAGACTGACACACGCTCTCTCTCTCTAGTTTTGAATGTAATCAAACAGCAAATATACTAAACTGTTTGAAAAACGGACAAAACTATAAGGTGTAGGTTTGTAAGAACGGACAAACTCCTCGACTTTTCCTTACAGAGTCACACACGTAGATAGCTTCAATTTGGCCGTGATAACAGCCATTACACGGTACTGTGTGAGGAGCATACACCGCTGTGCGGTGTGTAAAAAAATGAACGCTCCCTACCTCACCAGGACAAAACAATACAATTTGGATTGCTTTTAAAAAAGCAGTTTGAACACCAGTGTGCGCACAGCAATGCAGCTAGCCTTAAAAGGCAGGTTAATCACCACCAGCGCTGCTGCACAAAAGCAAAAATCTTCACCTTTCACTGCACAGTAACTACAGTGAAAAGCGCTAGCAGCAGAAGCAGTTTTTTTTCTTTTTGCCTTCCTAATGCTCTCCCTACAGAATCAGAAGCTGCAGCAGCTCTCCCTATTCTGAGATCAGCATGAGTAACATGGCGGTCGGCGTCCCCGCCCTTTTATACTCCCTGTGACGCCACACAAAGCAAGCCAATCACTTGCATGCCCTTCTCCAAGATGGTGGTGACCGCTGCCTATGTCATCACGTTGCCCACAGTGTCCGTTCTTCCTGATTGGCTGAAAAAGGGCGCTAAAGCATCTTTTGAAACGTGACTTTGGCGCTAAAGTTGCCGACCTCATGGCCGACCGTACGCTTAGGCCGGGTTTCGTTTCATGAAACCCGACTTTGGCGAAAGTCGGCGACTTTTGAATTTTTTCGACCCATTTCGCTCAACTCTAATCAGGACAATGAAATTTTGAAATGTGTCTGTTTTTGGGAAAATTCTAGATTTGTATTCAATACTGAGTAGTCTTCTAGAACAGGGTTCCCCAACTTCAGTCCTCAAGGCCCACCAACAGGTCATGTTTTCAGGATTTCCTTATTATTGCTCAGGTGATAATTGCTTCACCTGTGCAATACAAAGGAAATCCTGAAAACATGACCTGTTGGTGGGCCTTGAGGACTGGAGTTGGGGAACCCTGTTCTAGAATATTATTAAACTGCTAGAATTGTGCAGATGTTTCTACAATGTTCCAGAATTATCTAGACGTTTCTAGAAAGTTTTAGAACTTTCTAGAATGCTCTCGGACTGTTCTATAGTAGTCGTAAAAGTATGAAAGCACAGGTGACTCGAAACCAACATTTCGGTTTATGTTATCACTGAGTAAGAGAATAACGAATCAATTATTTGTTTTAGATGCATCAAGAGGTCGTTTGCGCCCAGCAGATTCATTTTGCTACGTATGTGGACAATTTATAAAGACAAGAGCGAGAAAGTATTTTGTGAAAGCATGTCGTATGATGTTCGAGGTCTACAAGTCATATTTCGGCATGCCTGTCGGGCATCAAGACAAGTCCTGGGCACCTCATTTCACATGAAAATTTTGCAAGAAAACTCTTGAAGGTGAGGGGAACAATTTCTGCTCGTTTAGATGGCAGTGCTTTATTTTGTAGATTTTCACCGATTTAGATCTAGTACAGTTTAAGCAGGGGCGGACCTACCGCCCGTGCAGCTGTTCATTGAACAGGGGCCCCAGGGGAGAGGGGGCCCCTTCCCTCCAGCACCGCATGGCTAATTATTTCAAAATTCAAATTAGCCATGTGTAGCGCAAGGAGGAGAGCAGTGCTGCGTGAGGCGGCGGGAGCAGGTCTGACTCCTCCTGAGCAGGGCCGGCATTAGGGGCAGGCACCTGCCTAGGGCCCCCACTCCCCCAGGGGCCCCCAGCCAGCAGCACATCACGCAACTGCTATGGGGCCCCTATGAGGCAGGGGGGCCAGTCTGCCCCCAGCACTGACTCCACCCCCCCGCATTGAAGAAGGCAATGATGGAGCCTGGAGGAGAAAGCGTCAGCTGATGCTCCCTCTCCCATCATTCCCCGCTCTGCCTCTGACACAGCGGGGGTGCAACGTCATTGCGCTCTCACTGTGAGCCAGACAGAGCAGGAGGAGACAGAAGCAGCCAGCAGTGCAGGGACGAGGAGAAGGTGAGGAGTGTGTTGTTTTTTTTTAAATCAGTGAGTACTGGACTGTGGGGCCATGCTGGGGGGCTATATACCATGCTGGGCTGTATTATACCATGCTGGGGGGGCTATATACCATGCTGGACTGTATTATACCATGCTGGGGGGGCTATATACCATGCTGGGTTGTATTATACCATGCTGGGGGGGCTATATACCATGCTGGGCTGTATTATACCATGCTGGGGGGGCTATATACCATGCTGGGCTGTATTATACCATGCTAGGGGGGCTATATACCATGTTGGGCTGTATTATACCATGCTGGGGGGCTATATACCATGTTGGGCTGTATTATACCATGCTGGGGGGGCTATATACCATGCTGGGGGGCTATATACCATGCTGGGCTGTATTATACCATGCTGGGGGGCTATATACCATGCTGGGCTGTATTATACCATGCTGGGGGGGCTATATACCATGCTGGGTTGTATTATACCATGCTGGGGGGCTATAAACCATGCTGGGCTGTATTATACCATGCTGGGGGGCTATATACCTTGCTGGGCTGCATTACATCATGCTGGGGGGGGCTACATACCATGCTGGGCTGTATTATACCATGCTGGGGGGGGCTATATACCATGCTGGGCTGTATTATACCATGCTAGGGGGGCTATATACCATGTTGGGCTGTATTATACCATGCTGGGGGGCTATATACCATGCTGGGCTGTATTATGCCATGCTGGGGGGGCTATATACCATGCTGGGCTGTATTATACCATGCTGGGGGGCTATATACCATGCTGGGGGGGCTATATACCATGCTCGGGGGGGCTATATACCAAGCTGGGCTGTATTATACCATGCTGGGGGTCTTTATACCATACTGGACTGTATTATACCATGCTGGGGGGCTATATATCATGATGGTCTGTATTATACCATGCTGGGGGGCTATATACCATGCTGGGTTGTATTATACCATGCTAGGGAGGCTGTATACCATGCTGGGTTGTATTATACCATGCTGGGGTGGCTATATACCATGCTGGGTTGTATTATACCATGCTGGGGTGCTATATACCATGCTGGGCTGTATTTTACCATGCTGGGGGGGCTATATACCATGCTGGACTGTATTATTCCATGCTGGGGGGCTATATACCATGCTGGGCTGTATTATACTATGCTGGGGGGGCTATATACCATGCTGGGCTGTATTATACCATGCTGGGGGGGCTATATACCATGCTGGGCTTTATTATACCATGCTGGGAGGACTATATACCATGCTGGGCTGTATTATACCATGCTGGGGGGGGCTATATACCATGCTGGGCTGTATTATACCATGCTGGGAGGGCTATATACCATGCTGGGCTGTATTATACCATGCTGGGGGGGCTATATACCATGCTGGGCTGTATTATACTATGCTGGGGGGGCTATATACCATGCTGGGCTGTATTATACCATGCTGGGAGGGCTATATACCATGCTGGGCTGTATTATACCATGGTGCGCGGGGCTATATACCATGCTGGGCTGTATTATACCATGGTGGGGGGCTATATACCATGCTGGGCTATATTATACCATGCTGGGGGCTATATACCATGTTGGGCTGTATTATACCATGCTGGGGGGGCTATATACCATGCTGGGCTGTATTATACCATTCTGGGGGGCTATATACCATGCTGGGCTGTATACCATGGTGGGCTGTATACCATGTGGTGCTGGGCTATGTACCATGTGGTGCTGGGCTATATACTATGCGGCTGTGTTATATACCATGGGGGGTACATTTTACATTATATTCTATGGGGAGGTGGGCTGTATTATATTCTATTTGGGGCTACATTATATTCTATAGGGGGGCTGTATTATATTTATTATATTCTATGGGGGCTGTATTATACTATATGAGGAGGGCTACATTGTATTCTATGGAGGGGCTACATTATACTATATAAGGGGCTGCATTATATCCTATGAGGAGGTTGCCATATATTCTATACAGATATTATATCCAGCCCTGCATAGCCTCAATATTAGATAACAACAAATAACAAATAACTTTGTTGCCCTATGAAGGGTGGGGGGGCAAAAAATTTCTTGCACAGGGGCCCACTACAGTCTGTGTCCGCCCCTGAGTTTAAGGAGTTGCAATTGACAAAATTTTCACATATGTTAATGCACTATAGTAAAATATGTATTAAGTAATGTGCAACATTTCATGCTTTTAAATTTATATAATTATTTATATCTGCTATGTTACAGGTTGCTACAGGGAAGAAAAGAGAGCCATGAAGTTGGCTATCCTGCGAACTTGGCAGCACTTGACCGACCACTCAAGCAACTGCTACTCCTGCATGGTGGATCCTGCCAAATGTCGCACAGGCAAGAATGCGACTCAAACAGTTTATTCAGACATTCCTTCTTCCATTGCCCCAGTACAATAAATACTAAATTTTTCTGGCCTGTGGTCATAAAATCAAAGTTTGTGTTGAATGTAGTCATTTTTCCATAGTCTTTAAACATAAGCAGTTGAAATATTACACTTGGAAGCCAGGAACAAAATTGTGTTACATAGCGTAATCAAAACAATTTCAGATATGGTCTAAGGTAGTCATTAATAGTATTCTCATCTTAAAATAAAACTAATTATCATAGAGGTCCTAAGGTAAAAGGAACTCTCATCTGTCCTACAATAAAATCCTTCCTTTCTTTATAAATGAATTGTCTTTCAGATTTTTTTTTTTTGCATGAGCCAATCATTGTGATTACGAGACAGATTTTTAAAGGGTTTTTCCACCTTAACAAAATTGGTGCCAAACAATTGCATACTTATAAAGGTGATACTCCTGCTCCCCTGGTCTGGCACCCTTTTTTCCTCTCACTACTTCTCCAGTATACAACACCAATTCATCATTGCTGTTTTTCGAGTTTTCCGGTGATATGTTTTCCTTTTCAGTGGCTTTAGTATTTGTGCCTTACTCTCTAGAGATTTGCACCACTTTTTAACGCCTTTACGACCTATGATGTATATACACATCATAAGTCGTGTGCTTGCACACCTTGCCTATTCCGGCATTGAGCCTGCATGTTTTCCGATGAAATCAGCTGACGCGTACCCCTAACAAGCACAGGTGGTTGTGCGAGTGTGAGTTAGTGTGAGCTAACAGACATAGAGCAATAACGTGTGGGTCGCGGCCACATGTTGCAATAATTACAACAACCATCAGTACTATACAGTAAAGAGATTTCAGGTGAATCTAGATATTGAGCTCAAGCTAGCGTAGAAAATTTTCATACCTATGCTAGCACAAGAGCGCTACAAAAACTAGGCAATAGCATAAGCTTGTCACTGAGTGAGATGTTATTTATGTTTTAAATTATACTAATTTTGAATACCGAAGCTGGTTATAGTGCTTTATTTGGAAATACTATTATCATTCAAAATATCTTATAAAGATTACCTCTATAAAGTAGTGAAATCTCATGTAATAAAGTATAAAATAGTCTAATGATCTCACACTATTTGTGGTTTTAATAGAGCCTTATGTATTATAATTAAAATTAATAACATTTTTTCTTTACTTTAGACATCTTTAGTTAGAAATCTTTTGCCTTAGGTGTATGTTGTGAATTCTGTTTCTGGGCTCCCTCTGGTTGTTACTGAAGGTAGTGGAGCTGGTCAGATTGACAGAGGCTTGCCACCTGATAATGATGATGACGATTGGAGATCTGGGGTTTCTGACTGGAGTATTTAAGACAGCTGACTTCCTTCAATTCCTGCTGGTGATTTTCTTCCTGTGCCTTCTGAGGTCTGATGTCTCCTGCTCTGCTCCTGCATGGTTCAGCTAAGTGGTTCATTTGCTAATCTTTTTGCATTTGATCTGGTTTTGTCTATCTCTGTTTTGTGCGGGTCAGCTTGCTCCTGCTGGGGCTGTGCTGGATCACCGCCCATATGTTACTACTTGTGTAAGTTTGTTTTGTCCCCTGTTATATTGGTCACTTTTTGCTTTGTTTTCAGTATATACCAGAGTGCTGATATAGTGGGGGCAAAGTCATGTGACTTCAGTGTTTTTTGTGTATCAGACGTGTTGGATTTTTCAGGGTGTTTTGCATGATTTCAGAAAGTGTCTTTCCTTTCCTGTCCTGTCTAGTCAGTTTGGGCCCCATCATTTGCTCAGTCTGTTTTTCTGCCTGCGTATGTGTTTTCATCTTGTCTCACCGACAATATATGTTTGGGGGCTATCTATTCCTTTGGGGTCTGCTCTGGGGCAGTTTAGATTTCACCTTTCTTGCTTTAGGCTGAGTTAGCTCTCTGGCTGTGCCAAGGCGTCTAGGGCATCGTAGGTACACTCCATGGCTACTGCTAGTTGTGTGGATAGGATCAGGGGGATCAGGGGTCTGCAATCGGCTAGTTACCAACCTCTCTGGTTTTCTGGTGGCTTAGTTTGGTCCTGCTATCCTCCTCAGTGACCCATTCATAGCAGATGTATGTGTAAGAAAATGAGCCAGAACAGAGACAGCGGTGTCATGGTTAGGACATGGTTAATGTCCTGTTTCCTCAGGGTTAATTTTGCTGGCCTCCCTTTGGATCTGGGAGGAGTATTTATACTCACTCCAGTCTAGGATTCCCGGTCAGCTATAATGGCAGGAACACTGCACTGTACTTGCTCACTGAGCGCGTGTCCTGAGTACAAAAGATACCTGTGGAGCGGGGCAACATCGGTGAAGATGCGTGCTTCAGACTAACAGGACCTGAAGCATGTGACTGCTGGGGGCGTGGCCTAAGCTCCACAGAGCTAGGAGCAGAAGGAAAACTCCTAGAAAGGTAACTACGGGACAAGTTACAAAGGGGCATAGGCAGAGACAGAAACCAGATCAAGCCGGGGTCAAAGCACGAGATAGCACAACAATACCAAAGGGTTAGACAGAATGGATAGTCAGGACGTAGCAATAGATCAGAAAACCAGAACGGGCAATAGACGGTACAATAGGGACAAACTGTAACGGAGTAACAATAGCCAAGCCAGGAGGTCAGAACTGGAGAAGACAATAGTACCTAAACGTGAGACAGAGAACAGAGTGAGGGGACAGACCGGGTCATACATGGGAAGCAAACAAGCAGTGCAGTATACACACACACTATGTGGGTCAGACACACAGCCAGAATAACAGCATAGCTGACAGGGAATCCTAGTCTGGAGTGAGTATAAATCCTCCTCCCAGATCCAAAGGGAGATCAGCAAAATTAACCCTGAGAAAACAGGACATTAACCATTTGCTAACCATGATAGTACCCCCATCTTAATGGGGGGCCACTAGACCCCCAGGTTTCTCAGGGTATCTGGCATGAAAAGCCTGCACCAGTAGATCAGCGTGCACTGAACTGGCCGGAACCCATGACCGATCCTCAAGGGAATATCCCTTCCAATGAATAAGGTACTGAAGTCTCTGGCGCACCCACCGTGAATCAATGATGCGCTCTACCTTGTATTCCAGTTGACCCTCTACCAATACTGGTGGAGCCACGGATGAGGGATCTTCTCTAACTGCCTCCACATGTTTTAATAGGGACCTGCAGAAGATGTTAGATATTTTGAAGGAGGTGGGCAACTGTAATCTGTATGCCACCCGGTTGATCACCTCTACAATCTTGTATGGGCCAATAAATTTGGGGCCCAACTTTATAGAGGGTAGCTTAACTTTGATATTACGGGTGGACAACCAGACTTTTTCCCCCACTGTTAACGCAGGACCCAACCCCCTCATCCTGTCCGCAAAATGTTTGTATTTCTTCTGGGCTTTGGAGATGTTCCCCTGCACCTCCCTCCAGAGGGTTTTTATCTGTTGTACCTTCCCCTCGGCACTAGGGCAATCGGAATCCATATGGGAAAATTCCCCAAACAGCAGAACAAACCCATAATTGACCTGAAAGGAGACTTTCCGGTAGACTGATTAATATGACAGTTGAATGCAAATTCTGCCATGGGTAATACCTCACACCAGTCTTCCTGTCTGGAGGAGGCCAGGCATCTCAGAATCTGCTCCAACCACTGGTTGGTGGGTTCAGTCTGTCCGTTGGATTCCGGGTGATAGGCAGAGGAGAATGACAACGTGACCCCCAACTTCATACAAAACGCTCTCCAAAACCTGGCCACAAATTGCACACCCCTGTCCAACACCACGTTCACAGGCACTCCATGCAACCGAACAATGTGCTGTATAAACAAGCGGGCCAAGGTTTCAGCAGATGGTAACGCAGGTAAGTTGGTTTACTTAGAAAATCTATCAACCACTACCCATACCACTGAGTTGCCCTTGGAAGATGGAAGATTAGTGATAAAGTTCATGGACAGTTGTGTCCATGGTTTATCCGGAATTGGCAAAGTAACCAATTCCCCAGCCGGCCGGACCTGAGAGCTTTCAAAGCGAGCGCACACCCCACAAGTATTTACAAACCTTTTTATATCAGTACCCATAGAGGGCCACCAAAAACCCCTAGCTACTGCCCCCCGGGTAGCTGCAATACCAGGGTGTGCACTTAACACAGAATCATGAAATTCTTGAAGGAGTGTGAGATGGAATTGTTTGGGTACAAACAATTTACCTGGGGGTTTATTCCTGGGAGCTTGTGCTTCCAGAATCTCTCTCTGTAACTCAGAGGAGACTTCGGCTACAACCACTCCCGGTTGAAGAAGGGAGGTAGGAGGCTCTGGAGGGGACACAGAATCAAAACTTCGGGATAAGGCATCCGCCTTAACATTTTTAGATCCTGGTCGGAACGTGATGGTAAAATGAAATCGAGAAAAAAAAGTGCCCACCGAGCCTGTCTGGGGGTCAACCTCTTAGCAGACTCGATATAGGCCAGGTTTTTATGATCAGTGATGACCATAGTGGGATGAGCGGCCCCCTCCAAAAAATGCCTCCATTTTTCAAAGGCCAATATAACCGCTAACAATTCCCTGTTACCGACATTATAATTTCTCTCGACCAAAGAGAACTTCTTAGAGAAAAAGGCACAAGGTTTGAGGTTAGTCAGGGTAGAGGGGCCCTGTGACAATACTGCCCCCACCCCCACCTCCGAGGCATTGACCTCGACGATAAAAGGTCTTGACGAATTGGGTTGTACCAACACAGGGGCTGTAGTAAAACACTTTAATGTAAGGAAGGAATTTTTTGCGGCCACGGACCAATTTTTTACATCTGCCCCTTTAAGAGTGAGGTCCGTCAAGGGTTTCACCACTTGCGAGAACCCTTTAATGAACTTCCTATAATAGTTATCGAAGCCCAGAAATCACTGTAACCCCTTCAGGTCATGAGGCTGCACCCAATCTGTAATGGCCTGAACCTTCCTTGGATGCATGCGGAATCCCTCCCTGGATACAATTACACCCAGAAAAGATAGTTCTTGCATAAAAAAATAGCACTTCTCCAGCTTAGCATATAAATGGTTCTCCCGGAGTCTCATAAGAACCGTACGTAGATGGTGCAAGTGTGACTGACTGTCCTCAGAGTATATCAAGATGTCATCCAGGTAAATGACTACATAACGCCCAATCAAGTCAGAAAAAACAATATTAATAAAGTTCTGAAAACAGCAGGACCGTTAGTGAGGCCAAAGGACATAACCAGGTTTTCAAACAGCCCCTTAGTTGTCAGAAACGCTGTTTTTCATTCGTCTCCCTCCCAGATCCTTATAAGGTCATAAGCCCCTCGTAGATCGAGCTTAGAAAACAATTTGGCCCCCGTGAGTTGGTTGCATAGATCAGGAATCAACGGGAGAAGGTACGTGTTCTTAACAGTAATTTTGTTCAGTTCCCGAAAGTCGAGGCACGGTCGCAAAGAAAAACCCCACTGCCACGGGTGAGACCGAGGGCCGAATATGCTCCTTGCGAAGGCTCTCTTTGATGTACTCTTTCATAGTTTGGCGCTCAGGCCCGGACAAATTAAACAAACGAGCCTTGGGTAACTTGGCTCCAGGTACTAAATCGATAGCACAATCATATGGTCTATGTGGTGGGAGCGCCTCAGTCTCGCTTTCAGAAAACACATCTTCAAAGTCTCTCAGGTACTCCAGAATACCCTCCAGACCGACAGACGACACAGATAAAAAATTGGTTGTGAGCTAATTTTCTCGTTCACCTTTGATGTCCGATGAACTCCCTCTGCTGGTGAAAGGAGGTGGTGAAATTGATTTGGATGGGAGAAACCTGTCACCAGAACAGGTGGATTGCGATTGGACATCCGGAATCTCTGAGTGGATGTAAGGCAGCCGACGCCCTGTAGGGTTGCTGGTGATTTCTCTGCTCTGAGCTCTGGCCTCCAGTTCAGTTCCTGTCTTCTAAAGCTAAGTTTTGCTTTGTTATTGTTCCATAAGATTTTGTCTGATTTGCTTAGTTTTGTGTTCTGCCAGCCCCGGCTGGGGCTCTGCTGAATTTCCATTTTTGTCCCTGATCGGTTAAATCTCTTTTGCTCTGTCTTCAGACTTCTGTCCTTTCCTATCTAGTTAGTTGGGCCCCATCGTTTGCTCTGCCTGTGTTTGTGTTTTCATCTGTTTTCACCGACAATACATGTTGGGGGCTGTCTATTGCTTTGGGGTCTGCTCTGGGGCAGTTTAGATTTCCCCTTTCTTTCTTTAGGCTTATTTAGTTCTCCGGCTGTGAAGAGGCGTCTAAGACCACCTTAGGAACACTCCACGGCTACTGTTAGTTGTTGTGAATAGGATCAGGGGTTTGCAATTCGCTAGCTACCAACCTCTCTGGTTTTCTGGACTTAGCTTGCATTTTTGTTTTTTCCTTCTCCGGTGACTCATTCATAACAGAATCACCAGCCATACCACAGATTCTAGGGTACTCAATAGCAGGAAAGAATTGTAAAAAAAAAATAAAAATAAAAAAAGTGTCACAATTTTTTTTTTTTAATGTATATTTTTTCCTCTTTTTCTCTGGGGCCGTAGAAGGAATTTTTTCTTAATGGAGATTAAGCAATTGTCTGATCGCGTGGAGCAGCTCGCTGCTGAAGTGCGGGGAATTTCCGCCTATCTTGCTCATTCACATGCTGGTGAACCAAAGATCCCTACTCCTGATGTGTTTTTTGGGGATCGGTCTAAATTTTTGAATATTAAGAATAATTGTAAATTACTTCTTGCCTTGAAGCCTAGCTCATCGGGGAGCTCTGCGCAGCAGGTTAAAATTGTCATCTATTTGCTGCGCGGCGATCCCCAGGATTGGGCGTTTTCTTTGACACCTGATGATCCTATTCTAACTAATGTGGACGCATTTTTTCAAGCCTTGGGGTTGTTGTATGATGAACCTAATGCTATTGATCAAGCTGAAAAAGCCCTGTTGGCACTGAGCCAGGGTCAGGATTCTGCAGAGTTGTACTGTCAAAAATTCTGACAGTGGGCGGTCCTTACTACCTGGAATGATGGTGCCTTGGCAGCTCTCTTTCAGAAGGGTTTGTCAGAAACCGTAAAAGATACTATGGTGGGATTTCCTGTTCCCTCTGGCCTTGACAATTCTATGTCATTAGCCATTCAGGTTGATCGGCGTTTACGTGAACGTAAAATTACACGAGAAATGTTGCCACCTGTTGAACAAATGTCTGAACCTATGCAGTGTGATAGAGTTTTGTCTAGGGTGCAAAGTCAGGAGTTCAGAAGGCGTAATAAGCTGTGTTTTTTCTGTGGAGATGCCTCTTATAATATTTCTGTCTGCCCTAAACGAGAGAAACGTTTTGCACACACATTTGCTGTGGGTGGTATACAACCTAAGTTTCTTCTGGCAATTACTCTGATCTGCTCCCTGTCCACATTTTCCGCTAAGGCTTTTGTGGATTCAGGAGCGGCTCTGAACCTGATGGACTTGGATTTTGCTAAACGTTGTGGGTTTCCTATGACACCTCTGCGGACACCTATCCCTTTGAGGGGTATTGATGCTACTCCTTTGGCGAAGGATAAACTTCAGTTTTGGACGCAGGTGGTAATGCGGGTCGCCCCAGACCATCAAGAAAATTGCAGATTTTTGGTGTTGCATAATTTGCATGATACCATTGTTCTGGGGTTTCCCTGGTTGCAAATCCATAATCCAGTTTTGGATTGGAAATCTGTGTCTGTGGTGAGTTGGGGTTGTCAGTGTGCTCTTAGTGACACTCCTGTTTTCTCCCCCTCTCCCAAGTCGCATGATGTTCCTGACTATTTGGCTGATTTTTATGATGTATCTAGTGAGAATAAGTCTGCGTCTTTGCCTCCTCATAGGAGTTATGACTGTGCAATTGAGCTGAGCCCTGGGTGTAAATTTCCCAAGGGTCGACTTTTCAATTTATCTGTACCCGAGCATGAAGCTATGCGATCTTATGTTAAGGAGTCGTTGGAGAAGGGTCATATTAGACCATCCTCTTCACGCTTGGGTGCTGGGTTTTTTTTTCGTGGCCAAGAAAGATGGTTCATTAAGGCCTTGTATTGACTATCGTTCCCTCAACAAAATTACTGTTAAATATCAGTATCCGTTACCCCTGATTTCTGATCTATTCTCCAGAGTTAAAGGTGCTTGCTGTTTACCAAGCTTGACCGTATAATCTTATTCGCATTAAGCATGGGGATGAATGGAAGACGGCGTTTAATACTCCGGAGGGACATTTTGAGTACCTGGTGATGCCTTTTGGGCTCACTAATGCCCCTTCTGTCTTCCAGTGCTTCATGAATGATATTTTCCGGGACTTTGTGGATACATTTTTGATCATCTATCTGGATGATATTTTGATCTTTTCCAGGGATTGGGACTCTCATGTGGAAATGTTCGGACTGTGTTCCAGATTTTGAGGGAAAATTCCTGGTCGAAATGCCTTTTTGGTGTACAGAGGATTTCATTTTTGGGATTTATTTTGTCTCCGTCAACTATTGAAATGAACCCGGCCAAGGTACAGTCCATTTATGATTGGGTTCAGCCCACTTCTTTGAAGGCCCTCCAGAAGTTTTTGGGTTTTGCTAATTTTTATCGTAAATTTATAGCTAATTTTTCTGGTTTTGCCAAACCATTGACTGATTTGACTAAGAAGGGTGCTGATGTGCTGAATTGGTCTCCAGAGGCTGTTTCTTCCTTTCAGGAGCTGAAGCGGAGGTTCACTTCTGCTCCGATTTTGCGGCAACCTGATGTCTCTCTCCCGGTTCAGGTAGAGGTGGACGCTTCTGAGATTGGTGCAGGAGCTGTTTTGTCCCAAAAAGATCCGGTAACATCTAAAATGAATCCCTGTGCTTTCTTTTCCCGAAAGTTCTCCCCATCTGAACGCAACTATGATGTGGGGAATCGGGAACTGTTAGCCATGAAATGGGCATTTGAGGAGTGGAGACATTGGTTGGAGGGAGCTAGACTTCATGTCGTGGTCCTCACTGACCACAAGAATTTGATTTACCTTGAGTCGGCCAAACGCTTGAATCCTAGACAGGCTAGGTGGGCCTTGTTTTTCACATGTTTTGATTTTGTGGTCTCTTATTTCCGGGCACTTAGAATGTCAAGGCAGACGCCCTCTCTAGGAGTTTCTTTGCTGATTCTCCTATTGTGACCAAGCCTGCTACCATCTTAGGTGAGGGGGTGGTTCTTTCTGCCATCTCGCCCGATTTGATACGTGCTCTGCAAGAGTTTCAGGAGGACAAACCTGAGCGTTGTCTCATTGGAAAATTGTATGTTCCTGACCAGTGGAGGAAGAGAGTAATGTCTGAAGTTCATTGCTCCGCATTGGCTGGTCATCCAGGTATTTTTTGTACTAGAGATTTGGTGAGTCGGTCTTTTTGGTGGCCCGCCTTATCTCGTGATGTCAGGAATTTTGTGCAGTCCTGTGGGACTTGCTCCCGGTCTAAACCTTGTTCTCGCTCTAGTGGGTTGTTGATGCCTTTGCCGGTCCCCAGGAGGCCATGGACCCATATTTCAATGGATTTTATTTTATTTATTTCTGATCTGCCTGTCTCTCAGAGAATGACTGTTATCTGGGTGATTTGTGATAGATTCTCTAAGATGGTCCATCTTGTACCACTCACTAAGTTGCCATCTTCCTCAGAGTTGGTGCCCTTGTTTTTGCAACAGGTGGTTCGCTTCCATGGGATTCCTGAGAAAATTGTATCTGACAGAGGAGTTCAGTTTGTCTCTAGATTTTGGAGGACTTTTTGTTCCAATCTGGGAATTCAGTTGTCCTTCTCCTCTGCGTTTCACCCTCAGACCAATGGGCAGACGGAGAGAACAAACCAGACTTTGGAATCTTATTTGAGATGTTTTATCTCTGCTGATCAGGTCTCATTTTTGCCCTTGGCCGAATTTGCTTTAAATAACAGAGCTAGTTCTGTCACTTTGATGTCACCTTTTTTTGTAACTTTAGGTTTCATCCTCGATTCTCTTCAGGGCAGGTGGAGTCTTCTGCCTGCCCAGGTGTTGACACTGTGGTGGAGAGAATGCACCTGATTTGGGACCAAGTGGTTAATAAGTTGTCTCTCTCCCAGGAAAAGGCCCAGCGGTTTTCCAACCGGCATAGGACCATTGGTCCCCGGTTTAAGATGGGTGATGTGGTTTGGTTGTCATCAAAGAACATCTCTTTGAAGGTGGCTTCTCCAAAGTTTAAACCTAGATTTATTGGACCTTACAAGATTTTGGAGATTCTTAATCCGGTCTCTTTTCAATTGGCTCTTCCTGTTATATTTAAGATCCATAACGTGTTTCATAAGTCTCTGTTGAAGAGCTTTGTCGAGCCAGTAGTTCCTGTGGTGGCACCTGCTGACCCTGTATTGGTTGAAGGTAATGTGGAATATGAGGTTGAGAAGATACTGGATTTTCGTCTGGCTAGACGGAGACTCCAGTGTTATGATTGAGTCACCATAGGAGGCAAAAATAGAAATGCTAGCTAAGTCCAGAAAACCAGAGAAGTTGGCAGCTATCGGATTGCAGACCCCTGAACCTATCAACACAACTAGCAGTAGCCGTGGGGGGCTCCTACGATGCCCTAGGCCCCTCGATCACAGCCGGAGGACTACATAGCCTAAAGACAGAAAGGGATATCTAAACTGCCCCAGAGCAGACCCCAAAGCAAAAGGCAGCCCCCCACATATAATGACGGTGAAGCAAGAAGAAAGAACAAAACACAGACAGAAAGAGATACTGAGCAAAGATGGGGCCCAAGCTAGCTTAGATAGGAAAGGACAGGAAGGCTGCTGTCTGCAATCCGTGAAAAACCCTATGAAAATAAGAGCCAACAAACTGACAGTAAAAAAGGCCCTGAAGACGCTAGGCTTTAAAAAAGGCTATGTCAGTACTCAGGAATATTCTGAAGACAGAGCAACAGGCAAAAGGAGATTCAGCTCACCCCAGCAGGGAATGGCAGAATCCAGAAAAGCAAGGAAAACAAAACAGTAATGCAAAAAGGCAAGCAGAAATCTTAGCTTTAGATGAGCAGGAATCAGACTAGTTTCCTAGAAGTCCACAGAGAAATCACCCACAGGCCAGAAGGGCGTCGGCAGCCTTATATCCAGTCATTAACTCCACTCAGCCAGTCATCATCATCAGCCCCAGGTGTTTGACAATCAGGCTCACTACCTTTCTTCACCAGAAGAGGGAGTTCCTCGGGCCTCAGTAGTGAAGGGGAAAATGAACTCACAACACTCCAGTATTTGGTTAAGTGGAAGGGTTATGGCCAGGAGGATAGTTCTTGGGTCTCTGCATCTGATATTCATGCCGAAAGATTGGTTCGTGCTTTTCATCGGGCCCATCCGGATCAGCCTGGTGGCGTTGATGAGGGTTCGGTGACCCCTCCTCAAGGGGGAGGTACTGTTGTGAGCTCATTTTCTCGTTCACCTTTGATGTCCGATGAACTCCCTCTGCTGTTGAAAGGAGGTGGTGAAGTTGATTTGGATGGGAGAAACCTGTCACCTGAACAGGTGGATTGCGATTGGACATCCGGAATCTCTGAGTGGATATAAGGCAGCCGACGCCCTGTAGGGTTGCTGGTGATTTCTCTGCTCTGAGCTCTGGCCTCCGGTTCAGTTCCTGTCTTCTAAAGCTAAGTTTTGCTCTGTTATTGTTCCATGAGATTTTGTCTGATTTGCTTAGTTTTGTGTTCTTGCAGCCCCGGCTGGGGCTCTGCTGAATTTCCATTTTTGTCCCTGATTGGTTAAATCTCTTTTGCTCTGTCTTCAGAATATATCGGAGTGCTGATATAGGGATTTTGAAGTCTAGTGACTTCAGGGCCGTTTTTCCTATCAGACGTGTTGGGACATTTTTGGTAGGGTTTTTGCGGATTGCAGCCAGCATCTTTTCTGTCCTTTGCTATCTAGTTAGTTGGGCCCCATCATTTGCTCTGCCTGTCTTTCTGTCTGTGTTTGTGTTTTCATCTGTTTTCACCGACAATACATGTTGGGGGCTGTCTATTGCTTTGGGGTCTGCTCTGGGGCAGTTTAGATTTCCCCTTTCTTTCTTTAGGATTATTTACTTCTCCGGCTGTGAAAAGGCGTCTAGGACCACCTTAGGAACGCTCCACGGCTACTGTTAGTTGTTGTGAATAGGATCAGGGGTCTGCAATCCGCTAGCTACTAACCTCTCCGGTTTTCTGGACTTAGCTTGCATTTTTGTTTTTTCCTCCTCCGGTGACTCATTCATAGCACAGATTTTATCGGATTGACAAAAGGAACCAGGTTACAACACAGACCATTATCATTACATCCCCATCGGGTGATCTTCACCCATTCAATGAGAGGATTGTGGCTTTGCAACCAGGGAATCTCCAATACCAGTCCTGCAGGCAGATTATTCATAATGAAACAACTTAACTTTTCCACATGAGTGAAACCCACTTTCATAGAAAAAACTTCAGACATAAAGCAAATTCCATCCTGAGTAAGGGGATGAATCCACAGCGACAATTTTAACAGGGTCTTTTAACCTGACTCTCCCTATCTTATTAAGGGTCACAACTTGGGCATCAATCAGATAAATGGAGGAACCATAGTCAACAAAGGCGGTGGTCATAACAGGACTGCCAGCAAGTTCCAATTCAACCTGGAGCACCATCTTTGTACGTGAGAAAAAATGTACCTGGGAGTCTGGACAACCTCCTTGATTGTTGCCCAGACTCAGTTGTTTCTCTGATGGTTTCTTTGAAGAAGGGCAGGAGGGGCAATTCCTTTTCCAATATCCAGAGGCTCCACAGTAAAAGCATAGTAGATTGTCTCTACGGTGCCTTCTCTCTTTCTCCTTAACCGAGACTGACCCAACCTCCATGGGCTCAGATACAGGTACAGTGTCACACAATTTGGGGTACAAGGGAGACTCTTGTTGCATCATTCCTCTAGCATGGAGTCTCTGGTCCATATGGACCGCCTGCATCATGGCATCCTCCAGGGTATCAGGAGGAGGATGTAATGCCATAGCGTCCTGCAGATGGTCAGACAGGCCCCTGTGGAACAACCCCCTCAGGGCGGCGTCATTCAAGGATACTTCGGTGGTCCATCGTCTAAACTCTGAGCAGAACCATTCAGGAGAGTGCCTCCCCTGTGTCACACTCATCAGCATATCCTCTGCCAGACGCACTGTATCAGGCTCATCATAGATGATCCCCAGGGCCTCAAAGAAGAAGTTCACTGATATACGTTCAGGAGCTGAGGAAGAGAGAGAGAAAGCCCATGCCTGTGGAGCCCCCCGAAGTAGGGAAATGTCGACCCCCACCCCCTGGAACTCGTCCCCGGAGAAGCGGGGCCTCAGGGAAAAAGATACCTGTGAAGCAGGACAGCAGCAATGAAGATGCGTGCTTCAGACTAACAGGATCTGAAGCACGTGACTGCTGGGGGCGTGGCATAAGCTCCACAGAGCTAGGAGCTGAAGGAAAACTCCTAAAAAGGTAACTACGGGAAGGGCCGCCATCACGGCACTACTGCCCTGACTAGGGTATGGGGCCCGGTGGGCAGAGGGGGCCCGCATCGGGTCCAATATCATCTGCTCACCGGGCCCCTACTGGCACGCTAAACCGGGCCCTTAGCGGCGCGGCGCTGCGCTGCACTGCGGCAGCTGAACGCTATTGACATGCGGGCACTTCGGCCCACACGTCAATAGTTAACAGCTGCCAACCAATCGGAGGCTGGATGCTGACATCTGCCGCAGCATGTCTGTTGCCAGCGTCTGACATCACGTTCAGTCGCCAGCAAGTGCGCACTTCAGCAGCGTGGAGGGAGCGTGAGCGTCGCCACTGGAGCGCAGCCAGGTAAGGAAGAACTTTTTTTTTAATTGAAAGCGGCGATCCATGGGGCCCGGGACAGAATGGTGGACATGATCGGGCAGATTGCTGAACATGATGGCAGAATGCTGGACGTGATGGGACAGATTGCTGGACATGATGGGGAAGAATGCTGGACATGATGGGGCAGAATGCTGGACATAATAGGGGCAGAATGCTGGACATAATGGGGACAGGTTGCAGACATAATGGGGCAGAATGCTGGTCAGACATGTTGGGGCAGATTGCTGGACATGATGGGGCAGAATGATGGACATAATGGGGCAGAATGCTGGACATGATGGGGCAGATTGCTGGACATGATGGGGCAGAATGCTGGACATGATGGGGCAGATTGCTGGACATGATGGGGCAGATTGCTGGACATGATGGGGCAGATTGCTGGACATAATGGCGGCAGAATGCTGGACATGATGGGGCAAAATGCTGGACATAATGGGAGCAGAATGCTGAACATGATGAGGCTGAGGCAGAATGCTGGACATGATGGGACAGATTGCTGGACATGATGGGGCAGATTGCTGGACATGATGGGGCAGAATGCTGGACATGATGGGGCAGATTGCTGGACATGATGGGGCAGAATGCTGGACATGATGGGACAGATTGCTGGACATGATGGGGCAGATTGCTGGACATGATGGGGCAGAATGCTGGACATGATGAGGCAGATTGCTAGACATGATGGGGCAGATTGCTGGACATGATGGAGCAGAATGCTGGACATATTGGGGGCAGATTGATGGACATGATGAGGCAGATTGCTGGATATGATGGGGTAGATTGCTGGACATGATGGGGCAGAATGCTGGACATAATAGGGGCAGAATGCTGGACATAATGGGGGCAGGTTGCAGACATAATGGGGGCAGAATGCTGGTCAGACATGATGGGGCAGATTGCTGGACATGATGGGGCAGAATGCTGGACATAATGGGGCAGAATGCTGGACATGATGGGGCAGATTGCTGGACATGATAGGGCAGAATGCTGGACATGATGGGGCAGATTGCTGGACATGATGGGGCAGATTGCTGGACATGATGGGGCAGATTGCTGGACATAATGGTGGCAGAATGCTGGACATGATGGGGCAGATTGCTTGACATGATGGGGCAAAATGCTGGACATAATGGGGGCAGAATGCTGGACATGGGAGGCAGAATGCTGGACATGATGGGGCAGATAGCTGGACATGATGGGGCAGATTGCTGGACATGATGGGGTAGAATGCTGGACATGATGGGGCTGATTGCTGGACATGATGGGGCAGAGTGCTGGACATGATGAGGCAGATTGCTGGACATGATGGGGCAGATTGCTGGACATGATGGAGCAGAATGCTGGACATATTGGGGGCAGATTGCTGGACATGATGGGGCAGATTGCTGGATATGATGGGGCAGATTGCTGGATATGATGGGACAGATTTCTGGACATGATGGGGCAGAATGCTGGACATAATGGGGTAAGATGCTGGACATGATGGGGCAGATTGCTGGACATGATAGGGCATAATGCTGGACATGATGGGGCAGATTGCTGGACATGATGGGGCAGATTGATGGACATGATGGGGCAGATTGCTGGACATGATGGGGCAGGTTGCTGGACGTAATGGCGGCAGAATGCTGGACATGATGGGGCAGAGTGCTGGACATGATGGGGCAGAATGCTGGACATAATGGGGGCAGAATGCTGGACATAATGAGGCAGAATGCTAGACATGATGGGGCAGATTGCTGGACATGATGGGGCAGATTGCTGGACATGATGGGGAAGAATGCTGGACATGATGGGGCAGATTGCTGGACATGATGGAGCAGAATGCTGGACATATTGGGGGCAGATTGCTGGACATGATGGGGCAGATTGCTGGATATGATGGGGCAGATTGCTGGACATGATGGGGCAGATTGCTGGACATGATGGGGGCAGATTGCTGGATATGATGGGGACAGAATGCTGGACATGATGGGGCAGAGTGATGGACATAATAGGGGCAGAATGCTGGACATAATGGGGGCAGAATGCTGGACATAATGGGGGCAGATTGCAGACATAATGGGGGCAGAATGCTGGTTAGACATGATGGGGCAGATTGCTCACATGATGGGGCAGAATGCTGGACATAATGGGGCAGAATGCTGGACATAATGGGGCAGAGTGCTGGACATGATGGGGCAGATTGCTGTACATGATGGGGCAGATTGCTGGACATAATGGCAGCAGAATGCTGGACATGATGGGGCAGATTGCTGGACATTATGTGGCAGAGTGCTGAACATGATGGGGCAGAATGCTGGACATGATGGGGCAGATTGCTGGACATGATGGGGCAGATTGCTGGACATGATGGGGCAGATTGCTGGACATGATGGGGCAGATTGCTGGACATGATGGGGCAGATTGCTGGACATAATGGCGGCAGAATGCTGGACATGATGGGGCAAACTGCTGGACATAATGGGGCAGAATGCTGAACATGATAAGGCTGAGGCAGAATGCTGGACATGATGGGACAGATTGCTGGACATGATGGGGCAGATTGCTGGACATGATGGGGCAGAATGCTGGACATGATGGGGCAGATTGCTGGACATGATGGGGCAGAATGCTGGACATGATGGGACAGATTGCTGGACATGATGGGGCAGATTGCTGGACATGATGGGGCAGAATGCTGGACATGATGAGGCAGATTGCTAGACATGATGGGGCAGATTGCTGGACATGATGGAGCAGAATGCTGGACATATTGGGGGCAGATTGATGGACATGATGAGGCAGATTGCTGGATATGATGGGGTAGATTGCTGGACATGATGGGGCAGAATGCTGGACATAATAGGGGCAGAATGCTGGACATAATGGGGGCAGGTTGCAGACATAATGGGGGCAGAATGCTGGTCAGACATGATGGGGCAGATTGCTGGACATGATGGGGCAGAATGCTGGACATAATGGGGCAGAATGCTGGACATGATGGGGCAGATTGCTGGACATGATAGGGCAGAATGCTGGACATGATGGGGCAGATTGCTGGACATGATGGGGCAGATTGCTGGACATGATGGGGCAGATTGCTGGACATGATGGGGCAGATTGCTGGACATAATGGTGGCAGAATGCTGGACATGATGGGGCAGATTGCCTGACATGATGGGGCAAAATGCTGGACATAATGGGGGCAGAATGCTGGACATGGGAGGCAGAATGCTGGACATGATGGGGCAGATAGCTGGACATGATGGGGCAGATTGCTGGACATGATGGGGTAGAATGCTGGACATGATGGGGCAGATTGCTGGACATGATGGGGCAGAGTGCTGGACATGATGAGGCAGATTGCTGGACATGATGGGGCAGATTGCTGGACATGATGGAGCAGAATGCTGGACATATTGGGGGCAGATTGCTGGACATGATGGGGCAGAATGCTGGACATAATGGGGTAGGATGCTGGACATGATGGGGCAGATTGCTGGACATGATAGGGCATAATGCTGGACATGATGGGGCAGATTGCTGGACATGATGGGGCAGATTGATGGACATGATGGGGCAGATTGCTGGACATGATGGGGCAGGTTGCTGGACGTAATAGCGGCAGAATGCTGGACATGATGGGGCAGAGTGCTGGACATGATGGGGCAGAATGCTGGACATAATGGGGGCAGAATGCTGGACATAATGAGGCAGAATGCTAGACATGATGGGGCAGATTGCTGGACATGATGGGGCAGATTGCTGGACATGATGGGGAAGAATGCTGGACATGATGGGGCAGATTGCTGGACATGATGGAGCAGAATGCTGGACATATTGGGGCAGATTGCTGGACATGATGGGGCAGATTGCTGGATATGATGGGGCAGATTGCTGGACATGATGGGGCAGATTGCTGGACATGATGGGGGCAGATTGCTGGATATGATGGGGACAATTGCTGAACATGATGGGGTAGATTGCTGGACATAATGGGGGCAGAATGCTGGACATGATGGGGCAGAATGCTGGACATAATGGCAAGCAGAATACTGGACATGATGGGGCAGATTGCTGGACATGATGGGGCAAAATGCTGGACATAATGGGGGCAGAATGCTGGACATGATGGGGCAGATTGCTGGACATGGTGGGGCAGAGTGCTGGACATGATGGGGCAGATTGCTGCACATGATGGGCCAGATTGCTGGACATGATGGGGCAGATTGCTGGACATGATGGGGCAGATTGCTGGACATGATGGGGGCAGATTGCTGGACATGATGGGGGCAGAATGCTGGACATGATGGGGGCAGAATGCAGACATGGGGGCAGAATGCAAGACATGATGGGGCAGAATGTGACAGTGAGACACAGGAGGGGGCAGAATGGACATGGGGCAGAATGTGACAGTGAGACACAGGAGGTGGCAGAATGTGAGGCACTGGGGCAGAATGTGGCAGTAAGACACAGGAGGGGGCAGGATTATGGGGCAGGATGGATATGATGGAGACAGATGGGGAGATCATATGTGGCACTATGGATACTCATGAGGGCGGGATGGGAGAACATATGGCTGAAGCCAGGACTGATACACATGGGAGCTAGGATGGGGAATATTATTACCATAGGGGCTAATTAAGGGATATTATTACTGCAGTGATGTCCAGTGATGGTCCTGTTACTGCGTAGAGTGACACTATGTCGCCTTTTTTTCTTCATGTGATGTAATATAGAAGTTGGGAAAAAAATAAGTAATGTGTTCTGCAAGCGGAGCTCTAGATAACTGTGTTATTTCCTGCAGAGGCGAGTCCTGGCTGGGAGACGTGATGGTGGTCTGTGCTGGATGAAAGATGAAAAGCAAAGATGAATGACTTCACCTAGATGCATCACTGGTAAGTTAGTGTGTTACCTATACACTGACACTATATACTGTATACTATATACAGAGGTCCAGTGTATAATGTCACCAGTGATTACTGTATTACCTGTATATTATATACAGAGCTCCTGTGTATAATGTCATTGATCACTGTATTACCTGTACACAGACACTGCATACTAAGTACAGATCTCCTGTGTATAACGGCACTTATGGTGATGGTATTGTGTTTTTTTATTACTGATCAGCATTGTAGTATTTAGTCACTATGTGGTGGTAATATGTGGTCTGGACATGGTGTTGTGGTATTTGTCCCTTGTATGTGCTATTATTTGGTCACTTTGTGGTGGTAATATGTGGTCTGGTCATGGTGCGGTGGTATCTGTTCCTTGTATATGATATTAGTCGGTCACTTTGGTAGTAATATGTGGTCTGGTCATGGTGTGGCGGTATTTGTTCCTTGTATGTGGTATTATAGGTCGCTATGTGGTGGTAATATGTGGTCTGGACATGGTGCGTTGGTATTTTTCCATTGTATGTGATATTATTGGTCGTTTTAATAATTGAAAAATAAATAAAAATATACTCTACCTAAATTGTATTGCATATTTTATCAAATATTTAATAGGTTACAGTAGAGTAGGGGTCGGGCAAAAGAGTCTACAGTGTTGTGATGGCGGCTTAAAAAATCTTTTGTCCAAAGCAAAAGCTGCCGGCTATAAGTGTGATCTGGTGATGGGAACTGTTAATATGTGATTGGTGAGAAGTGGAGTTTTTCCAAGAGAGTGGTGGGACTGTGGACAGTTTGAGGAGTGGAGGCGGGGCTGGGGTGGAGCCTGGGCGGAGTCTAAAGGGGGCCCCGAAAATTTTGCCAGTATGGGGCCCCGAAAATACTAGCGGCAGCCCTGACTATGGGACAAGATACCAAGGGGCATAGACAGAGACAGAAACCAGATCAAGCCAGGGTCAAAGCACGAGATAGCACGACAGTACCAAAGGGTTAGACAGAATGGATAGTCAGGACGTAGCAATAGATCAGAAATCCAGAACGGGCAATAGATGGTACAATAGGGACAAACTGTAACAGAGAAACAATAGCCAAGCCAGGAGGTCAGAATCGGAGAAGACAATAGTACCTAAACGTGAGACAGATAACAGAGTGAGGGACAGACCTCTTCATACACGGGAAGCAAACAAGCAATGCAGTATACACTCACATCAGGGGGGTCAGACACACAGCCAGAATAACAGTATAGCTGACAGGGAATCCTAGTCTGGAGTGAGTATAAATACCCCTCCCAGATCCAAAGGGAGGCCAGCAAAATTGACCCTGAGGAAACAGGAATTAAGCATGTCCTAACTATGACAAGCGGTTCTCTATGCACTTTAGGGCTGGAACTATCGGGACTGTCACCACTGTTGCCAGGGGACGATTTATCCGAGTGGAGAGGTCCTTTGGACACTAGGGGGCATGGGGGAGATAAAAGGGACTGAGCGCGGGAACAGGGGGGATTTGGCGGGAAGGCGACACGAGAACAAGGTGAAGGTTGACTCCCTCCCCACTGCTCCGACTGAGAATGCTGCATACTCTAGTTCCCTGCAGATTGACTTACCATCAGAGAGCATCCTGACTGAGCTGCCTCCGGAAGTTACTGCACCGGTCCGATCCTTATCGCTCACAGTGAAAGATAAAAGGTCCAACTAGCTCATCTTTAATAATACCAGACCATAACCGTTCCCCACTTCTAACTTTCTGGGGTCCCAGTCGAAGTGGAGGTCTGTGCGGTTACTGATCCAGACACAGGCCCATACATGTAATCTGTCAAAAGTCACTCTTATCTCATCAGTCCATAAAACATTTGAAAAATCTGTCTTCAGATATTCTTGGCTCAGTCTAGACTCTTCAACCTATGTCTTGTTCAGTGGTGATCGGGTTTCATACTTCCTTAGCTTAGTCATGTCTCTGAGCACTAAACACTTTGAAATTCTGGGCACTCCAGAAAGTTTGCAGATATGGAATACAACAATATCAGAGGACAATGGTTCCTGGTTGCTTCACGTTTGATTATTCTCAAATTATTTGGCAGGTAATGTGCAACCCTGTTGACTATTTGCAGCACAGCTTTTTTATGGTTCTGTGATCATGCCCCAGTATTGCAGCAATTATAATAGTTCTGCAACCCTCTGAAAGACATTTAACAACTTTTGAAATTTAAAAGTCAGTTAAATCTTTTTTTGGGTCTTTTTGCTTGAGGAAAACAAGCTGCCTAATAATTTATGGGCTCAAAGGGCTGCCTCGGACAGATTCAGCACATGCCACTCAGTCTGACAAACTCCAGAGAAATCTCAATACTATTAGGACCCAGTGGAATTATTCCATAGAAGGGCTGCTGTCCAGAGGTAGAAATGGCCCCCAAGCAGGGTCAGAGCTGAGAGGTCACATCAAAGACAAATAGTAGGATCAAAATTCTTAGACCTTATGCTATAGGGTGATAGAGCGGCGCTCCCTCGCCTACACGCTGCAGCAGCTAGGCACGGGAGTGCCGCTCTCTCACCCTACAGCATAAGATATCCAGCCAAACCAGGCACTTCACCTGCATTTTTAGGCACCACAATCTGACATATTAGCCTCTGTGGATTCCCCAGGGACTCCTATATCTATGCTTGTGCCTTACTCAGTCACTACTTCTGGAATAAGTGACAATATGATCAAGACCCGGAATGGGTCGAAAAAATGTTTTCGTATTCGCCCTTTTCCACTGTGTATATAAAATATTCTTTTGCTCCCTTATCTATGTGTCCACAATAAATTTAAAGTTTTCTGGAAGATACTACGCTAGAGTGTGTGGTGAATTTTGATCCTACTAGTTATAGGGCCTATATGGTCTGTTATACCAGCACCTCGTAATCTAAGACAGAGGGCACGCTAATCATATACTCTACATCAAAGACAAAAACAGGATACGTAAGAATAGTTAGAAACAAGCCGGAGTCAAAACAGGAATAGACTAAATGAAACAGGAGCAGAAGCCACACGACTAGCCAATAAAACATTAAACTATATCTGGCAGTTACCAGCAGCAAGCTGGAAGCCTTAGCAGGGTGTAGTATTCTCCAATTGGCTAGAGCAGAGATGATAACTTCAGCTGGAAACAGATACAACCATAGTGCCAGACTGACTCTAAACTTAGTGGCTGGACAGAACCCGTTGTCCAGAGCTTCTGGTTCTAAAATTTCTATCACCAATGCTGCCTTCAGAGTGAATATGGCAGCTCATGATGTCAGAAGTAGAAGTCACAGGAGCAGGTTCTGGTGGAAATGTGACTTGTAACCCTTTAATGACCAAGTCAATTTTGACCTTAGTGACCAAGTCGTATGTTATAATTCTGACCAGTGTCACCTTATGAGGTTATAACTCTGTAACTCTTCAAAGTATCCCACTGATTCTGAAAATGTTTTGAGACATATTTTACTTCATGGAAAACAAAAAGCAAAAAACACAAATATCCTGAACTAAAAAGTAAAAAATAAAAAATAAAATGCAAAATGCATTTTATTTTTTACTTTTTAGTTCAGGATATTTGTGTTTTTTGCTTTTTGTTTTCTCTGATTAATGGTCATGTGTTAATATGCACTTACATTGTGCATTAACACATTAACTTACTTTCTCAGTTCAGATTCATTTTTTATTCATTTCATTGTGCATTCAGTGCATATATGGGTGTGACCGCCCTCATTCTGAGCTGGGAAAACCATCCTGTCTGGCCTAAGCTTTTACTAGTGGTTCAGCTGCTTGATCCTTGTTCACATTCACGTCACTTGGCAAGTGAAAAGGTTTTAAATATTAGAGTAGGGACTGTCCCACAAGGGTTGCCGTGACGTGGCAGAATGGCTTGCACATTATTTTGATCAAAATTATGTTTACTAAATACCCTTATTATTATTATTATTACCTTTATGCATTATTTGCAGTATATATTTTTACTTTTTAGTTTAGGATATTTGTGTTTTTTGCTTTTTGTTTTCTTTGATTAATGGTCATGTGTTAATATGCACTTACATTGTGCATACACATTAACTTACTTTCTCAGTTCAGATTCATTTTTTATTTATTTTTTTATATTTTACTTCATGATAGTGGTAAAATTTCTTTTATATGACTTGCGATTATTTGTGAAAAAAGTGGAAATTTTACGAACGTTTTTGACAATTTCACAATTTTCAAACTTTTAATTTGCATGCCCTCAAATCAGAGAGTTATATCCCACATAATAGCTAATAAATAATACTTCCTGCATGTCTACTTTGCATCAGTGCAATTTAGCAGTGTGGCTATTTCAAGATGTACGATAAGGAGGAACTTGAAGAAAAATGGGCTGCACGGTCGAGTCGCCAGAAGAAAGCCAATACTGAGCAAATGCCACAAAGTATCTTACCTACAATACGCAAAACAGCACAGAGACAAGCCTCAATACTTCTGGAGCAAGGTTGTTTGGAGTGATGAGACCAAAATTGAACGTTTTGGCCACAACCATAAATGTTACATTTGGAGAGAGGTCAACAAGTCCTATGACGAAAGGAACACCATACCTACTGTAAAGCACAGATGTGGATTGCTGATGTTTTGGGGATGTGTGAGCTACAAAGGCTCAGGAAACTGGGTCAAAGTTGAAGGAAAGATGAATGCAGCAAGTTATCAGAAAATACTGGAGGCAAATTTGCAATCATCAGCCTGGAAGCTGAGCATGGGACTTATTTGGACGTTCCAACATGACAACGATCCAAAACACAAGGCCAAGTCGACATGTCATTGGCTACAGCAGAACAAAGTGGAGGTTCTGGAATGGTCATCTCAGTCTACTGATCTCAATATCAATAAGCCACTCTGGGGAGATCTCAAGCATGCAGTTCATGATAGACAGCCAAGGAACTTACAGGAACTGGAGACATTTTGCCATGAAGAGTGGGCAGCTTTACCATCTGAGAAAATAAAGAACCTCATCGACAACTACCACAAAAGACTTCAAGCTGTCATTCATGTAAGGGGGGCAATACACAGTATTAAGAAATGGGGTATGTGGACATATAATCAGGGTCATTTGGCTTTCTTCTGGGAACTTGACCATGCAGCCCATTTTTCTTCAAATGTCTTCTTATTATGCATCTTGAAGCCGCACCGCTAGTTTTCAGAGAGTCCAATATTTCAGCTGATGTTATTTATGGGTTTATCTTTGCATCCCAAACAATTTTCCTGGCATTTGTCACAGGTCACAGGTGAGGATGCTACCTTTAGTAGCCATTCAAACCCATTTGTGTCAACTTCTGTGCATGTTATCAGACCAAAATCACCAGGGTATGTAAACTTTTGATCAGGGTCATTTGTATGTTTTGGGTTGTCATTATGGTTTTAAAAGAGACAGCACAGTAGTTTGACAATAAATGGCTTCACCCAACCACTAACCATTAGTGGAGAAAAAGTTTTCATGTTATCATTCATATTCTCTGAAAAAAGGCCAAGAAAGCAAAAATTTTGCCGGGTATGTAAACTTTTGAGCACAATTGTATATTCATTTTGTTAGGAAGTTAGAAGGGTTAAAAGTTGACCAGCAATTTCTCATTTTTCCAACAAAATTTGCAAAACCATTTTTTTAGGGACCACATCACATTTGAAGTCACTTTGTGGGGTTTATATAATAGAAGACACACAGAATTGACATCATTCTAAAAAATGCACCCCTCAAGGTGCTCAGAACCACTTTCAAGAAGTATATTAACACTTCAGGTGGTTCACAAGAACTGAAGCAATGTGGAAGGAAAAAATGAACATTTAATTTTTTCACAAAAAAGTTACTTTAGACCCAAACTTTTTAATTTTCACAAGGGTAAAAGGAGAAAATAGACTCCTATTGTGCAATTTTTTCTGAGTACGCCGAAAATATACTGTTTTGACGCATGGCAGAGCTCAGAAGGAAAGGAGCAACATTTGACTTCTCGAATGTAAAATTTGAAGCAATAATTAGCAGGTGTCAATTGCGTTTGGAGAGCCCCTGATGTGCTTAAACAGTAGAACGTGACACCATTTTGGAAACCACAACTCTCAAAGATTTTATTCAGGGGTATAGTAAGTATCTTGAACCCACAGACATTACACAGAATTTGATAAAATTGAGTCGTCATATTGTATATGTCGTCATTAGTAGAGATGAGCAACTTTGCCTTTTTTAGGGTCGAGTCGGGTTTCATGAAACCCGAATTTCTCAAAAGTCAAGTCGAACGAAATCGGCCGACTATAGGGAAAAGTCGGGGTCCGACTCAAACACAAAACCCAATGCAAGTCAATGGGGAAGCAAAGTCGTCAGGGAGTGGAGTACAGTAAACACACCTACAGTGCCCATTTCAATGCCAACAACATCAATTCTTATTACTTCAGCTTGCCAACCTTAATTTGCTTTATAATAATAGTTAGGCATTGAAAACTGGGGGTTATTTGGCTAAAGTTGTGGGGGGGTAGGGCTGGCTCCAGGTTTTCGTGTGGCCCAGGCCAAAGAGTGTCAGTGGGCCCCTTTAACTTATACCACAATTCATGATGCTCCGATACGGCAGAGAAATATTGGTATAGTACAGTACAATGAAAAATATTTCACTTCTTACATGTCATGACTGATATCTATTTTAAATTCTCCAATAGCTCAAAAAACTGACAGTATATTACTCCATACAGTATTATGGCCACCACATAGTGCGCCATACAGAATAATGAGTCCCATATATTTCTCCATACAGAGTAATTGGTCCCATATAATGTTCCATACAGTATATGGTGAGCTCCACATAATGCTACAGTATATGTTGGTCCCCATGGATGATGCTCCACTGTCTTATGGACTCAAATAATGCTCCATATATAATGGGCCTCATTTCTAATGCTTCAGTGTATAATGGGCCCCATAGATGCTGCTCCAGTGTATGATGTCCCCCATTTGGAATGCTCCAGTATATGATGGGCCTCATGGATGATGCTCCAGTGTATGATGGGCCCAAATAATGCTCCATATCTAATGGGCCCCATTTCTAATGCTCCAGTGTATAATGTGCCCTGTAAATGCTGCTTCAGTGTCTGATGTCCCCCATTTGGAATGCTCCAGTATATGATGGGCCTCATGGATGATGCTCCAGGGTATGATGGGCCCAAATAATGCTCCATATCTAATGGGCCCCATTTCTAATGCTCCAGTGTATAATGTGCCCTGTAAATGCTGCTTCAGTGTATGATGTCCCCCATTTGGAATGCTCCAGTATATGATGGGCCCCATGGATGATGCTCCAGTGTCTTATGGGCCCAAATAATGCTCCATATATAATGGGCCCCATTTCTAATACTCCAGTGTATAATGGGCCCCGTAAATGCTGCTCCAGTGTCTGATGTCCCCCATTTGGAATGCTCCAGTATATGATGGGCCAAATGGATGAAGCTCCAGTGTATGATGGGCCCCATATCTCATTTTCCAGTGTTTGGTGCTCCCCAAAAATTGCTCCCAACCTTTAAAAAATTATATACCTCTCCTTGCTGGGCCCTGCTCTACTCTAGACTCCTCAGCATCAACATCTTCCAGCTCTCTGCACTTGGAATGTTTAGGCAGAGGGCATACAGACGTGATATCATCATGCTCTCTGATCTGAATGTCACTTTCAGGAAACGCGGAAGATGTCATGGCGGTGGAGCAGGGAGGTGTAAGTATTGCAAGTGCTGTGGCCATGAGCAAGCAAGGGGGGGCACTCGTGGCCAACGGCACTGGCACAGGGCCCATCATAGTACGCCGGTGTGTCTGACGGCGAGTGGGCCCTCCCACCGGCAGAGACACTTTTGCGTACTATGAGGGGCCCTGGACTGGTGAATTCAGGACTTGACTTGATAACCCAGGCATGGTATGTGAAAAGAGCTCCATGGAGTAATCTCAATTGTGGCCAACCGCATCCTTCACTTTTGGTGGGGGTGAAGGACACAAGGAAAGGGGTTGTTCCTGACCAGAAGCCTGCAGTGACGACTCAGTGCTTGCATTTTTTTAAATTTCAGAAGCGGAGGCGATAGAGCTCTAGGCTGTTTTGGCAATGTAAGCCAAAACCAGTTCATGATGCTCCGGCTTTAAAAGCGGTTAACCTACTCCCAGAAAAAGGAGCCTTCCAGGCCTTCCGGAGCCAGACCATGCCGCAGTCTCAACACCTCCTGCCTTAGTTGGTATTGTACTTTTTTGGCACTACCAGCAGATGCACCACCACCATCATCAGTACCAGCTAGCCTCCCATGCCCACGTCCACGACCTCTTAAACCATACTTCCTAATTTTCATAAAAATGGACCCAAAATACCAGCAGATATATGGTACTGTATCCAAAGCATACAGATTTATACACTCATAGGATCAGTATGAATTGTAAAATACTATAAAAAGTTGAAAAATGGTACAGTAACACCAGATAGCAGGTATATATAGTCTAAATTAAATATTCTAAATCTCCGTGTAACAACCCTGCTGGCATCACTGCATGGCCTCCCTTCCCCCGCACACCAACATACTCACTGCTACGGGTCATGCTGTGAATTCTGTTTGCTGCCAGTCCTATGCTCTGTGCTCTGTGTCTCTGTTCTCCTGTATGCTTCCTGGCTATGTGTGTATAGGGGGGCGGCGCCAGAACTCTCTGGTTCTTATGCAGTCAGGGTGCACCTGTTCAATCTGTCCCTGACTAATTACCTAGAGCCCTCGACTATTTAGATCCACCACACCCATTGAACATTGCCTGTGCAATGTCTATACTCAGTTAGTATTTTGCTGCTGAGGAAGCCAGGCCCTGTTCTGTGTATCTCCTTCTCTGGAGGAATACTCCTAGCCTTGCTTTGTATTCTTTGTCTGCCCTCCAGGAGGCTGCATATCCTGGTCTCTGTGTCTTGGTCCTAGCTTTGTCTTTACTTGTCCTTCCACCTGCCAGGAGGCAGAATATCCTGGTCCTTGAGTCTTTGTCCCTGTACCTTGTCTGAACTCTGTCCTACCCTTACCTCCTTGTCTTTGGCTTCCTTCCCTTCTGTGTCTTTCCTTGTGTCCTCCATGTCTGAGCCTCTGCACCCTTGCAGCTCTGTCTGAGCCTCTGCACCCTTGCAGCTCTGTCTGAGCCTCTGCACCCTTGCAGCTCTGCCAGCTCCTCTCCTGCTGCTGCAGAACCTCTTGCTGCAGCTTCTCTCCACAGACCTTGTGGTTCAGCTTTGCTCCGCTCCTGCTGCCGCTGCAGAAACTCTTGCTGTAGCTTCCCTCCACAGACCTTGTGGTTCAGCTTTGCTCTGCTGCTGCTGAACCTCTTGCTGCAGCTTCTCTCCACTGACCTTGTGGTTCAGCTCTGCTCCGCTCCTGCTGCCGCTGCAGAACCACTTGCTGCAGCTTCTCTCTACAGACCTTGTGGTTCAGCTTACTCCGCACTCCTGCGGCTCCGCCTATTCCACTCCTTGCTGCCTGTATCCATACCTGCACCTCCTGTGTGAACAGATCCAAACCTGTTCCTCCATATTCCACTCCTTCCTGCCTGTATCCATACCTGCACCTCCTGTGTGAGCAAGTCCAAACCTGTTCCTTCATATTCCACTCCTTCCTGTCTGTATCCATACCTGCACCTCCTGTGTGAACAGGTCCAAACCTGTTCCTTCATATTACACTCCTTCCTGCCTGTATCAGTACTGGTACCCGCTGTGTGAACAGGTCTCTACCTGCTCCCTCATATACCGTGCCTGCTTGCCCTGTGTCTCCAAGCTGTGCCTGCTTGCCCTGTGTCTCCAAGCCATACCTGCTTGCCCTGTGTCTCCAAGCCGTGCCTTCTTGCCCTGTGTCTCCAAGCCGTGCCTGCTTGCCCTGTGTCTCCAAGCCGTGCCTGCCTGCCAGTGTACCAAGCAATGCCTGCTTGCCCTGTGTCTCAGCTATGCCTGCTTGCCCTGTGTCTTAGCCTGCCTGTTCGTCACACCTGTCCAAGTGACTTGTCCCCGAGTGGGATCAGCAGCCACAGCCAGAGTGGCACCCGACAGCTATCTCCCGCACAAGCCTGACCTCACCATCAGAGGCTCCAGCGAAGACCGAGGTAGCAGTCGTAATCACGCCCCTTCCAGGGTAGTGTGGTTTGTGGCACAGTGGGGTCCCAACCCCCCGGCTCGCGCCATTCAGCCAAGGTGCGAGCGTGACAGTTTGCACAGGCCATGGTCCCCGCTGAGTCCCATGTCCTTCCACTCGCAGAGCGTCATGAACTTTTGTCCTGCCAGTATGAGCAACTGGGAGAATTTGTTCCGCCCTGCGTGGTTCGGTTTGTTGAGACTTCTGAACCACTCATTGTCTCCAAGGCCATCTATGAGCAGCTCCTGGCCTATGAAGAGAAGGACCCAGCAGACCCACCTTGGTTCTATGGGGACCCTAAAGAGTGCCAAGGGCTCCTGAGAAAGTGCCTGCATTGCATGCTGCAGAATGCAGCTTGTTTCCCCTCTGACCAGGTCAAAGTGGGATACATCATGTCCTACCTAGCTGGTGATACCTTGATTTGGATCTGTACCCTTTGGGAAGCAGGGGACCCTGTTGTCATGAGCCTGGGGGCCTTCCTGGTGGCCTTCCGTAAAGTGTTCGACATGCCTCGTCCAGCTGCTCCTGAAAAGTCTTCCCCTCCAAGCTTCCAGAGACAGACCAGACAAGAGGAACCTGTGGGTGAATCGTCTCAACCACCTGTGACCATCCCTGACACTCCTGTTCAACAGCATGCCAAGTCGGCCTCCCGTGTAAGATCCAAGCGATCTAAGAAAAAAGGGCTGGCAAGCTTGCAGCCACAACCTGGTCTGGTGAAGGAACATCCTGACGGTCTCTGTCCTGTGAAGCCAATGACTGTTTCTCTGCCTTCAGGGAGCTTTGGTGTGTATAAACCGCCAGCCATACGGAGTCAGTGTGTGGTCTCTGTCATACAGCTCCCAAAGCCGATGTGGGCGTTGTCTCAAGGTGGCCGAGCCCTATTGGAGAACAGTCTAGTCCTACAAGGACAACTACAGCTCCAGGTCGGAGCTTTATGCATGAAGAAGTTCCTCTTCCACTTTTTGACTGGTATGCCCATGGGTCATTCTGAACCTGAAATCCTTGTGCCCATTTACGTTTGGAGACCCAGCAGGGCACCGCACTTGAAACAACCAAGTGACAAGATGTGTCTTGGTTCCCTTGCATTGCATTCAGTCAGCAGGGTCGTCTTCTTCACCGAGTCAAGGTGTGAGGATGCCTCTGAAGAGGGGGAGGCGGTCTTCTGCAGAACCTCTTGCTGCAGCTTCTCTCTGCAGACCTTGTGGTTCAGCTTACTCCGCACTTCATATTACACTCCTTCCTGCCTGCTTGCCCTGTGTCTCAGCCATGCCTGCTTGCCCTGTGTCTCAGCCTGCCTGTTAGTCACACCTGTCAAAGTGACTTGTCCCCGAGTGGGATCAGCAGCCACAGCCAGACACCCCCCTGGAGTGGCACCCGACAGCTATCTGCCGCACAAGCCTGACCTCACCATCAGAGGCTCCAGCGAAGACCGAGGTAGCTGTCGTAGTCACGCCCCTTCCAGGGTAGTCTGGTTTGTGGCTCAGTGGGGCCACAACCCCCCAGCCAAGGCGCGAGCGTGACACTCCGTATATATTTCAGGAGGCAGACACAGATACTCTCAGGCCCACTATGGATTCGACAAGAATATAGAAAGTTGAGAAAGGGTACAGTATCACCTGATACCAGGTATATCTGTATATATTTCCTGAGTCAGAAACAGACTCTCATTGCCTCAGTATGGATTAGACCAGAATATAAAAAGCAGTAAATGGGTAATGTATCACAAGTGTAGAGCTGTATACAGTGTTGGGGTTATTTTTAAATCTACATATATATTTCAAGAGTAACACACAGACTCTCACATGCTCATAATGGATCACACATTAATCTAAAAAGAAGATCCGCAAGAAATAATCACACATGTGGGCCAATGTTCCAGGTGTCAACAATGCACTTAGAGTGGTGGGTGGAGGAGGACTTTCTGGCAGAAAGGGTACTGTATCAACAGATACCAGGTATATATAGTATAGTGAAAATAGAAAAAATCTACGTATGTATTTCAGGAGGCAGACACAGACGCTCTCAGGCCCAGTATGAATTCGACAAGAATGTAGAAACTTGAGAAAGGGTGCAGTATCACCAGATACAAGGTATATATAGCATAGTTTAAACATTCTAAATCTCCTTATATATTTCCGTAGTCACCTTCAGACGCTCACTCAGTATGGCTTTCACTGTAATACAAAATGTCTAACAAAGGTACTGTATCACAAGATAGGAGGTGTATATAGTATAGGGTAAAATTTTTATCTCTGTATATATTGAAGGAGTGAACCACACACGCTCACCCAGTACGGATTATACCGTAAGAAAAAAATTTGAACTAAGGTACTGTATGAGCAGATAGCAGGTATTTATAGTATAAGTGAAAATGTAATTCTCCCTACAAATTTCCTGAGTCACATACAGATAGTCAGCCTGTATTTCTCCGTGATACCAGCCGGGACACGGTACTGTGTGAGGAGTGTACAGCTCTATATGATGTGGGAAATAATGAACGTTCGTTTACTGTGCCGAAAAAAAGAATAAAAGTAGGAGTGCTGTGTAAAAAGCAGTCTGCACAGCAGTGTAGACACAGCAATAGTGCTATAAGGCAGGCTAATAATCAATGCTGCTGCACACAAGAAAATCCTCCCTGTCACTGGCAGGCAGACTAATAACTAGCGCTGCTGCACACAAGAAAATCCTCCCTGTCACTGGCAGGCAGACTAATAACTAGCGCTGATGCACACAAGAAAATCCTCCCTGTCACTGGCAGGCAGACTAATAACTAGCGCTGCTGCACACAAGAAAATCCTCCCTGTCACTGGCAGGCAGACTAATAACTAGCGCTGATGCACAAAAGAAAATCCTACCCCGTCACTCCACAGTAACTGTACACAACAATTGCGTTCTGCACAAACACATAATAACTTCTTTTTACAGGCCTAAGTGTCTCCCTAATGTTAAACAGCGTCACCAACCTCTCCCTACTGTAGTGATGGTCAGAAGAAAAATGGCGGTCGGCGGTGAGGGCTTTTATACACACTCCGTATATACAGTATTTCAGGAGTCACCCTCAAACTAGAGATGAGCGACTTTGCCTTTTTTCGGGTTGAGTCGGGTTTCACGAAACCCGACTTTTGCAAAAGTCGGGTAGAATGAAATCGGCCGATTATCGTGAAAAGTCGAAGGCCGACTGAAACACGAAACCCAATGTAAGTCAATGGGGAAAAAAAAGTGAGTGGAGGACAGGAAGCACACCTAGATTGCCCATTTTAATGCCAAAAACATCAATTCTTATTCCTTAAGCTTGTCAACCTTAATTTACTTTATAATAATAGTTAGGCATTGAAAACTGGGGGTTATTTGGCTAAAGTTGTGGGGGGGGGGTAGTGGTGGCTCCAGATTTTCGTGGGCCCAGGGCCAAAGAGTGTCACTGGGCTCCTTTAACACATGACACAATTCATGATCCTTTGATACGGCAGAGAAATAGCGGTACAGTACAATGAAAAATACTTCAATTCTTACATCACATGACTGATATCCATTTTAAATTCTCCAATAGCTACAAAAACAGACAGTATATTCCTCCATACAGTATTATGGCCACCGCATAGTGCACCATACAGAGTAATGAGGCCCATATATTTCTCCATACAGAATCATTGATCCCATATAATGTTCGATACAGTATATGATGAGCTCCACATAATGCTACAGTATATGTTGTTCACTATGGATGAAGCTCCAGTGTCTTATGGGCCAAAATAATGCTCCATATATAATGGGCCCCATTTCTAATGCTCCAGTGTATAATGGGCCCTGTAAATGCTGCTCCAGCGACTGATGTCCACCTTTGGAATGCTCCAGTGTATGGTGGGCCCCAGATATCATTCTCCAGAGTGTCGTGCTCCCCAAAAATTGCTCCCAAGCTTTAAAACAATTAAATAAGTCTCCTCGCTAGGGAATCCAAGTACTAGTCTGGACTCCTCGTCGTCTCCATCTTCCATCTCTCTGCACTTGGACTGTTTAGGCAGAGGGCGTAAAGACATGTTGTCATTGCGCTCTTTGACCAGAATGTCACTGCCAGGAAAAGTGTTTGGTTTCCGGGGACAGTATGGTTGCAAAGCTGAACCTTAAAGAAATGTCCAGAAGGGCACCACCAGGAGTGGAGCCTGCGGCTTAATTGGACTCAACACAGGCAACCTCAACCATGCCATCCACAAAAAGGCTGCACAGATTGCAAGCTTAATTCCGTTACCGAACGAGACTCTGGCATGCCCCGGCGGTCCGCGTCCAGCTTACTAGAGGGTCACGCGAGGCTCTGGCACTTGAGATCGGTCAATAACAGGTCTGTCGTGCCCTTACATGTCCGGGGCTGCACGCATGCTACAATGAAAGGACCATCGTGTATCGCTTACAGGTGCGGATAACGCGCCGAACCCCGTTAGTGATGGGGATCTGGGATTACAATTCTTCCCCGCGATCAAGCATTTCCCAGTAAGTGCAGGTCAACCGTAATTCCGTAATTAGGCCTAAATGGCATTCCAGAAAGAATGTGAAAAAATTAAGTGTCCAAACCACAGGTGCTGTAGCTTGCTTAACAGCTGGGCTCCTCTGCTGAGTAGCACACAGTTCTTACATAAACAGGCAGCATAGCTTGGTTCACTGGTGGCCAACTCTGCTGAGTAGCATACACAGTTACTAGGCCCAAAGTATTAAGTGGTGTAAATGCAGTCAAAAACTGGTTCTTTCTTAAACAGGTGGCATAGCTCGGTTCACGAGTGGGCTCCTCTTCTGAGTAGCAGACACAGTTACTAGGCCCAAAAGGAATTCCAGGACAATATGCGGTAAAAAAATTATTAGAAACACACACGGAGTAGCTCCTTCACAGGTGTACTACACCACTGGCTATGAGACACCGCTTCTATGCCCTAAAACTGTCTATTATCATTGAAAACCATTATTAATGTGAAAAAAAGATATGCTTTTGTTTAATGAAACGTTCTCGAACGGAAACTCGTACAGCCGAATTTTAATCAAAGCGTTGTAGTTCGACGAACGGATCTAACACCGCTCAAAACAGCTAGAATTTGAACTTGGCCAACAAATCCACTCAAACACCACTCATCTGTAATCAGGAGGCAGACTCAGACGGTCTCAAGCACAGTATGGATTCGACAAGATTGCAGAAAGTTGAGAAAGGGTACAGTATCACCGGATAACAGGTATATATAGCATAGTTTAAACATTTAAAATCTCCGTGTTTATTTCCGGAGTCCGACAAAGACACTCACAGCCTCAGTATGGATTAGACAACAATCTAAAAAGTAGAAAAAAGGAAATGTTTTTGAAGCGTACACCAGTATACACTGTTGGGGTATTTTTAAATCTTCATATATAGTTCTGTCTCAGTAAGACAGTCCAGACTCTCCGCAAGAGGAAACGAGATGGATAAAAGTACAGACATAAAGTCGAGTGATTACAGAAATTTAGGAATTACTAATCAGGGAAAAAACTCCCAGGAGAATTCTCAGAGGCGATGCTGACCCTCAATTACTTTGTGTGTGGAGACAGCGAAAACAGTTCTTTGTGAAGAAAGGGTTGCTGTATCGCAGAACCGTTGATCCCATCACCGTTACTCATCTCCATCAAATTTTGATCACAGGGAGAGATATAGACATGGTCCTCACTGCCTATCATGATCTGTCAGGTAACTTTGGAGTGCAAAAGACAGAAGCCACAGGCTGTAGGCAATTCTATTGGATTGGCGTGAGAGGGCACATTTAAAAATGTGGGTAGGAATGTCACACGTCTGTGAGTAGGAAAACTGTGAAAGCTGATGATAAACCACCACTGCATCTCATTGTGAGTTGACGTCCATAAGAAATGGAATCCATTGATCATCTGAAGCTAGAGCCTGGCCAGCAGGACAGGGCATAGCTACGTCTTAACCATCATCTATCAGTGCACCAAATTTGTAGTGGCAGTCTAAGGGAATGATTTGACAGCCCAGACTACACAGCGGAGGAGCAGGGAGAGGTAAATATTGCAAATGCTGGGGCCCTGCCCAAGCAAGGGGGACCACTCGTGGGCGTCAGTACTGGCACTGGGCCCCTCATAGTACACCGGTGTGTCTGACGGCGGGTGTGCACCCCCACCGTCAGAGACACTTGATTGCACTATGAGGGACCCTGTGCCAGTGCCGGCGCCCAAGACTCGGCCCACCCACCTGTCCAGGGCAATGGCACTCACACAGTTGCGTGCGCTAGGTGGTGACCCCGGCCATGGGGGGGAGGCAGTCCAGTTAGGGAGGTTTAAAAAATAGCATATGTTGATGTTGGACATTCAGCAGCTGCAAATGGAGGAATTGGAGAAGTCCGAGGAAGAGGAGGACAAAAGCGAGCCATTTTTCTGGCAACCTACGTGTCATCAGGGGAAGGTGGGACAAAATCCTTAGAAACCCATGCATGGTTCATTTTAATGAAGGTTAGATCATCAACATTTTGGGTCGACAGACGGGTCCTTTTTTCTGTCAGGATTGAGCCAGCAGCACTGAAGACTCTTTCCGATAGCACACTAGCAGCAGGGCAAGCGAGCTCCTGTAAGGCATATTGTGCCAATTCAGGACAGGTGTCAAGTTTACTGGCCCAATAGTCAAAGGGGAATGACCGGTGAGGGAGAACATCAATATGGGAGAAGTAGTTTGTTACCATAGTTGACAACTGTTGTCTCCTGTCACTTTCAATCGATGCAGTATTACCAGTCGTGTAAGTGGGACTTGAAAAATCAGTCCACAACATTGTCATGAGACCCCTGTCTCCAACGCCACTTCTGATGTGTGCACCACGAACGCCTCTTTCATGTTGTCCCCTACGGCTCTTGGAGAACCATCACCGCTGCTGTGTGCTGGGAATGCCTCAAACAAACGGTTTACCGGAGTTGCTTGCTTGTTAGCCAATATTAGGTCAAGGTTCTCCCGTGGCATGGTTTTGGAATTATAGCATGGATCCAGGATGCTGGCCAACCAGTAGTCATCATCGTTCATCATATTGGCAATGCGGGGGTCCCTTTTTAGGATCTGCAAGGCATAATCTGACATGTGGGCCAATGTTCCAGGTGTCAATGATGCACTGCAAGTGCTGGGTGGAGGAGCACTTTCTGGCAAATCCACATCCCTCCAGTCACGCACAAACCGTGTACCAGACCTTGCCACGCCAACATTTTCTCTTGCCCCACGATAAGCCTTCTCCTCGCCTAAATAATCATCCCCATCATCATCCTCCTCCTCCTCTTCCTCTTCTTCCTCAACCTTGTCTAGGAGAGGTCCCGGAGCAGAAAATGGCAGACTGTCATCAAGGCTTCCCTCCTCCTCTTCCTCATCCTCCTCGGCTGCAGCTACCTGCTCCTTAATGTGCGTCAAAGTTTGCATGAGCAGACGCATAACTGGGATGCTCATGCTTATGATGGTATCGTCTGTACTTACCAGTCTTGTGCATTCCTCAGAACACTGAAGGACTTTACAGAGGTCTTTCAGCTTCGACCACTGCTCACCCGACAACTCCATGTCTGCCCTCAAAGTGCCTGGCTGTGTATCCTCCCACAAATGCATTACAGCCTGCCTCTGTTCACACAGCCTCTCAACCATGTGCAGGGTGGACTTCCACCTTGTTGCAACGTCGATAATTAGGCGGTGCTTGGGAAGTTGGAGCAACCGCTGCAGCTTCGGCATACGACTGGAGTGTACGGGCGACCGGCAGATGTGCGAGCACAGTCTTCGGACCTTCTGGAGCAGGCCTGTTAACTCCGGATAATTATTGAGGAAGCACTGCACCACCAGGTTCAAGGTGTGAGCCAGGCAAGGTATGTGTCGGAGTTTTGAAAGGGCTATGGCTGCCACAAAATTCCGTCCATTATCACTAACTACCTTGCCTGCCTCAAGATGTAGACTGCCCAGCCATGACTCAGTTTGTTGCTGCAAGTAGTCGGCCAGTACCTCCGCGGTGTGTCTGTCGCCCAAACACATCATCTTCAACACAGCCTGCTGATGCTTACCACTAGCTGTTCGATAGTGGGACACCAAGTGTGCAACACTGGCAGCTGCGGATGGAGTGCTCGTGTGACTGTGCTCTGTGGACGAGCTTTCGCTTCTGCAGGAGGAGGAGGAGGGTCGAACGCCTACAGCCAACTGTTTCCTATACCGTGGGCTAGGCAGCACTGTCCCACTGCCGCTGTCCCCTGTGGACCCTGCACCCACCACATTAACCCAGTGCGCAGTGATGGACACGTAACAGCCCTGGCCATGCCTACTGGACCATGCATCTGTTGTGAGGTGCACCTTTCCACTCACTGATTGCTTGAGTGCATGGACAATGCGATCTTTCACATGAAGGTGGAGGGCTGGGATGGCTTTGCGAGAAAAGAAGTGCCGACTGGGTAGGTCATAGCGTGGTACTGCGTAGGCCATGAGTTCGCGGAAAGCTTCGCTTTCAACCAACCGCTAGGGCATCATCTGTAACGAGATTAGTTTGGCAATGTGGGCGTTCAAACCCAGTGTACGTGGATGAGAGGATGAGTGCTTTCTTGTCCTACTCAGAGTCTCTGGTAGGGTGAGCTGGACTTGAGAGCTGCATATGATGGAACTAGCGGTGGACATGGCGGACTGAGAGAGGGTTGATGATGGTGTTGGAGTTGGTGTTCTTTCTGATGGCCTAGATTCAGTATTTCGTAGCAATAGCACTTTGATTCCCTGACTGCTTTGGCCTTGCGACAACACATCAACATTTGCTGCTAGTTGTGTGCTAACCGGTGGGCTTACAGGGGGGGAAACGATATAGCGTTGCTGACTACCTTCATTGGGAGCAGGTGCACATGTGATACGTGAGGTTTGGTAGTCCGTCCATGCTTGCAAGTACATGGTGGTTAAATGTCTAAGCATGCAACTGGTATTCAAATTTCTCAGATTTTTCCCTCGGCTAAAGGTCTTTGCGCACTTCTTACAGATAACCTTTGCCTGATCATTAGGATTTTGTTAAAAAAAAGTGCCCCACTGCACTCTTCCTACTATTGAAGACATTTTGAGGCCTTGCACGCTGTGCTAATTTGACCGTCTGGCCTAGCTGTCCTGCAACTCTTTTGGTTTTTGTAACTCGTTTTTGGACTGCTCCGGGACTGCCAGATAACAGCTATTGCAATGTCGATGCCTGCTGCGGATCCTCCTCCTCCTCTTTTGAGCTATTGGCAGCGGCACCCTCTTCCCCCAATGGATGCCAATCTGGATCAACAACTGGGTCATCCATCACCTCCTCTTCAATATCATGTGCACCTTCCTCTGTGTCACCATGTAAGGTGGTATAGTATGCGGGAAGGGGCACCTGAGTTTCATCAGGGTCAGATTCTGGCTCAGTACACTGCGAGGACAATGTCGTGCTCTGAGCGAATGTACCAGCAGATAAATCTAGCAGTGGCTGTGCATCAGTGCACTCCATGTCAGATTCTTCTTGGACTGGGTAATTCACGATTTGACTTGATAACCCAGGCATGAAATGTGAAAAGAGCTCCATGGAGTAATCTGTAGTGTGGCCTGCCGCATCCTTCACTTTTGGTAGGGGTGAAGGATACAAGGAAAGGTGTGGTTCCTGACCATGAGCCTCCAATGACGACTCAGTGATTTTATTTTTTGAAAGTTCAGAAGAGGAGGCGAGAGAGCTGGAGGCTGTGTCAGCAATGTAAGCCAAAACTTGTTTCTGAAGCTCCGGCTTTAAAAGCGGTTTACCTACTCCCAGAAAAGGGAGCCTTCGAGGCCTTGTGGAGCCAGATGATGACGCAGGCTCAACACCTCCTGCATTAAGTGCCATTGTGCTTTTGCCACTACCAGCAGATCAACCACCACCACCAACACCATCATTACCAGCTGGCAACCCCCGCCCACTTCCACTGCCTCTTCCATCACACTTCCTCATTTTTGGGAAAATGTACCCAAAATACCACCAGCTATATGGTACTGTAAAACAAGGTACAAGGTGTATATAGTATTGGGGAGAATTTGAATCTCCCTACAGACTTGAGAACACTGAACTATTATCTCAGGCCCAGTGTAGATTACACCTCAATATATCAGGCTGAAATTGGATGGTGTATAAAATGTCTATATAGGACTGGGGAGAATTTGGATCTCCCTACAGACTTGTGGACACTGAACTATTATCTCAGGCCCAGTGTAGATTACACCTCAATATAACAGGCTGAAATTGGATGGTGTAAAAAAGTCTATATAGGACTGGGGAGAATTTGAATCTCCCTACAGACTTGAGGACACTGAACTAATATCTCAGGCCCAGTGTAGAATACACCTCAATATAACAGGCTGAAATTGGATGGTGTATAAAATGTCTATATAGGACTGGGGAGAATTTGAATCTCCCTACAGACTTGAGGACACTGAACTAATATCTCAGGCCCAGTGTAGATTATACCTCAATATAACAGGCTGAAATTGGATGGTGTATAAAATGTCTATATAGGACTGGGGAGAATTTGAATCTCCCTAGAGATTTTAGCAAGCTGACAATGATGCTCTCAGTCCCTAGTATGGCAGCAGGCAGCCTAATAGGCAGGACTGCTGCACACAAAAGTGTGGAAAAATGAACGCTGGGTAACTGGGCAAAAAAGAGGATGTAAAGTATTTTTGCTTTTAAAAAAGCAGTTTGCACAGCAGTGTGAAAACAGCAATGCAGCTATCAGGGAGCCTTATAAGGCAGTCTAATAACCAACAGAGCTGATGCACCTAGCCTCCCCTGTCACTGCACACAAACTGTTGTGTTGTACAGGCAAAATCGCTAGCAGCAGAAGCAGTTTTTTGTATCTTCTTCCCTGCCTAACGCTCTCCCTACAGAATCATCATCAGCAGCAGCTCTCCCTATTCTGAGATCAGCAGAAGTAAGATGGCGGTCGGCGTGCACGCCATTTTATAGCCCTTGTGATGCCACACAAAGCCAGCCAATCACTTGCATGCCCTTTTCAAAGACGGTGGTGGCCGCTGCCTATGTCATCGCATTGTCCACAGTGTGCGTCCTCCATCATTGGCTGAAAAAGGGCGCTGGAAGCATCTTTTGAAACGCGACTTTGGCGCTCTGGTCGCCGATCTCGTGGCCGACCTCACTCTATGGTCGGGTTTCGCTTCATGAAACCCGACTTTTGCGAAAGTCGGCGACTTTTGAAATTGACCGACCCGTTTCTCACAACTCTACCTCAGATGCTCACTCAGTCAGTATGGATTTAACCGTAACCCAAAATTTTGAAAAAAGGTACTGTATCAGCAGATACCAGGTGTATCCAGTCTAGGGCTAATTGTAAATCTCCGTCTATATTTCCGGAGTCAGACACAGACACTCACAGGCTCAGTATGGATTACACCAGAATATAAAAAAGAAGAAAAAGGGGTACTTTGAAATGTTCGTATATATTTCAGTATCAGTAAGCCAGTCCAGACTCTCCGCTACAGGAAACTAGATGGTTACAAGTACAGACGGAAAGTCGAGTGATTGCTGAAATTTGGGAATTACTAATCACGGGAAAATCTCCCGGGAGATTTCGCAGAGGTGATGCTGACCCTCAATTGCTTTGTCTGTGGAGACAGCGAAAACGGTTCTTTGTGAAGGAAGGTTTGCTGTATCACAGTAGCGTGGATACCATCACCGTAACTCGTCTCCATCAAATTGTGATCACAGGGAGAGATGTAGACATGTTCCTCACTGCATATCATGATCTGTCTGGTCACTTTGGAGTGCAAAAGACAGAAGCCACAAGCTGTTGGCGATTCTATTGGACTGGCATGATAGGAGACATTGTAAAATGGAGGTAGGAACGTCACACGTCTGTGACTAGGAAAACTGTCAAAGCTGATCATAAAGCACCACTGCATCCGATTGTGAGTCAACGTCCATTACGAATGGTAGAAATTGATCATCTGAAGGTAGAGGCCAGCAGGACAGGCCATAGCTACGTATTAACCATCATCGATCAGTTCACCAAATTTGTAGTGGCCGTCCCTGTGAAGGATTTCACTGCCCAAACTACACAGCGGTGGAGCAGGGAGAGGGAAGTATTGCAAGTGCTATGGCTGCCACAAAATTCCAGCCGTTATCACTGGCTACCTTGCCTGGCTCAAGATGTAGACTGCCCAGCCATGTTTGTCGCTTCAAGTAGTCGGCCAGTACCTCCACAGTGTGTCTGTTGTCACCCAAAGACATCATCTTTAAACCAGCCTGCTGCCGCTTACCACTAGCTGTTCGATAGTGGGACACCTCGTGTGCAATACTGGCAGCTGCGGATGGAGTACTCGTGCAACTGCGCTCTGTCGACGAGCTTTTGCTTCTGGAGGAGGAGGAGGGTCAAATGCCTACAGCCAACTGTTTCCTAGACCGTGGGCTAGGCAGCACTTTTCCACCACCGCCGCTGTCCCCTGTGGAGCCTGCATCCACCACATTAACCCAGTACGCAGTGATGGACACGTAACGGCCCTGGCCATGCCTACTGGACCATGCATCTGTTATGAGGTGCACCTTTCCACTCACTGATTGTTTGAGTGCATGGACAATGCGGTCTTTCACATGCAGGTGGAGGGCAGGGATGGCTTTTCGAGAAAAGAAGTGCCGACTGGGAAGGTCATAGCGTGGGACAGCGTAGGCCATGAGCTCTCGGAAAGCTTCGCTTTCAACCAAACGGAAGGGCATCATCTCTAATGAGATCAGTTTGGCAATGTAGCCGTTCAAAGCCAGTGTATGCGGATGAGAGGATGAGTACTTTCTTGTCCTACTCAGAGTGTCTGCTAGGGTTAAGTGGACTTGAGAGCTGCATGTGGGGGAACTAGACTTGGACCTGACGGACCGAGAGGGGGTTTGTGATGGTGATGGTGGTGGTGGTAGTGGCCTAGATTCAGACTTTTGCAGCCAAAACATAGTTATTCCTTGACTGCTTTGCCATTGCGAAGAAACCTCAAAATTTCTTGCTGTTGTTGTGCTTACCGGTGGGCTTTCAGTGGGGGAAGTGATGGTGCGTTGCTGGATACCTTCAGATGGAGCAGGTGCACATGTGCTACCTGAGGTTTTGTAGTCCGCCCACGCTTGCAAGTGCATGGTAGTTAAATGTGTAAGCATGCAACTGGTATTCAAATTTCTGAGATTTTTACCTCGGCTAAAGGTCCTTACGCACTTCTTACAGATAACCTTTGCCTCATCAATAGGATATTGGTTAAAATAGTGCCACACTGCACTCTTCGTACTATGGTATAAATTTGCAGGCCTTGCACGCTGTGCTAATTTGACCATCTGGCCAAGCTGTCCTGCAACTCTTCTTTTTTTTAACAAGCTTTTGTACAGCTACTGTCCTGCCAGATAACCGCTGCTGCGATGTCGATGCCTGCTGTGGATCCTTCTCCACTTATGAGCTATTGCCAGCGCTACCCTCTTCCCCCAAAGGATGCCAATCTGTGTCAACAACAGGTCATCCATCACTCCTCTTCAATTTCATCTGCACCTTCCTCTGTGTCACTGTGTAAGGTGGTATAGTATGCGGGAAGGGGCACAAGAGTTTCATCAGGGTCTGATTCTGGCTCACTAGACTTCAAGGGAAATGTATTGCTCTGGGTCAATGTACCAGCAAAATAATCTAGCAGTGGCTGTGCATCAGTGCACTCCATGTCAGATTCATGTTGGACTGGGGAATTCAGGATTTGACTTGATAACCCAGGCATGGTATGTGAAAAGAGCTCCATGGAGTCCTCTGAAGTGTGGCCAACCGCATCCTTCACTTCACTTTTGGTGGGGGTGAAGGACACAAGGAAAGGGGTTGTTCCTGACCAGAAGCCTGCACTGACGACATTTTTTTGAAACTTCAGAAGAGGAGGTGATAGAGCTGGATGCTGCTTTGCCAATGTAAGCCAAAACCAGTTCCTGATGCTCCGGCTTTAAATACGTTTTACGGGGCTTGGTTTGCAGGGGACGGGAGCAGACCTGTTTATTCCTCTATTTAATCCTGCTAAAGCATACTAAAAGCGGAATTTTGGACTTAAAATCTTGTTGGAACATGCCTGGAGTAAGAAAGAAGTAAGAAATTCAGGATGCGATGAAGAAAAACTTTATTGATGGCCAAAGAAGCTCACCGAGAAGATCCGAGGTAGGCCTCCTCTCCCCCAGAGCAAAGCAACTTAACCAGCCATCTGGAGCTGCAGTGTCTGAACAAGCGAGATGGAAGCCAACGGCTCAGGAGGCTCTGGGAAATCCCCTTGCTGCGGGTGCGAAGAGGAGTCTGCAGGCCTCAGCAAATGTGCCAGAGGAGACATGCTGGCATCAGCATCGGAAGACCGTGGGAAGGCGTGACTCAGGAAGACCACTGGTTAAAGCTGTAACTTCATCGTTGTCGGGGCTGGTCCTGAGCAGCGGTAAGTCTGCTGCTGGGCAGGACACAGGGAGCCGAAGGTGAGGAGGAGCGGTGTTATTTGCAGCGGCGGGGAAGGAAGCAGGCGGTAGCCCGGGGAAGGCGGTGGTATACACTTCAAAGCCAAAGCCAGAGACATCAGGTGCAGGCGGGAACCCGGGAGACGCCGCGGTGAACCCTTCAGAGGATGCAGGAGCAGCCAGGAGCCCAGGAGAGGCGGCGGTGGACTCATCAGTGGATGCAGGAGCAGATGGGAATCCAGGAGAAGCGGCGGTAAATTCATCAGAGGTGCATGAATCGTTGACAGCTGCAGGGAGAGGCTTGAGGTTTGCAGTGGAGTTGGAGAGTGAAGGAAGCGTGTAGCAGCAGAGGAGACAAGGTGGCGAAGACGCTGTGGATCAGAGGAGGGAGAAACTGCATCCTCCATACTGGGCAACATTTGGTGGCTTAGGAGAGAATTGTCACATATTGAACTTAGCAGTGCTTAAAGAGGAAAATCATTATGATCGTAATGCAATTTCGGTATGGCAAAACCCTGGCAGATCCCTTTCACCCAAATTGATTGCTGATGGCAGGCTCATGTACAATGTGCTGGTGTTTGTCCTGGGGAGGAATGGGGAGAATGATAATAGGATATGGGAAGGGTAGAAAGAAGAAGGCTGTAATCTTCAACTTCTAAAAGGGCGTAATAACACAGATAATTTATCAGACCACTCATATAACTCCTGCAATTCACTTGAAGATTTGCATAGTGTGCATTCGGCGGAATTTATGGAGGGTATGGGGTCACCTGTGCTAGAAAGTGCGTTCACTGCCCAGGGTCCACCGTGCAGAGGTGTTAAACTGCTGCTATATAATGGCAGACGCACAATATGGTGGTATATCGCACACGGGTTGAACGTCACCCGGTGTGCACTGAGCGTACTCTGGTAGCTTCACAGAGACGCCTTAGACATAAACATAAGTACTGAGTCTGTTGGACTCACAGGTCTCAGAGAAATGCACGCACAGTATATGGTCACAGGAGCTGAGCCCAAGGCAGAGGGACAGAGTCCGTCTAGACCTACCGCCCACAGGTGCTGCAGATTGCAGCGTGGCGACTGACACAGCCGCTATGTGACAGTGCCCAGAAGGACGCTAGTTAGGTGATGATATGCACTGTGGCCTGTAGCGTGCCACTGACTGGCGCTGACTCTATGACTAAGTCCCTATCCACACACGTAATATCAGAGGGAAGGGAGTCTTAATGTGTCATTCACAGGTTCATGCATCCATCATCATTCACACATGTAGCAAGTAGAGTCTATACTAGCGCATGGCCGAGCGGGCATGCGAACCTTTTATAGCTGGGACCTTCCGAAAGCTTCCAGATCCCTGAGATGGACCAATCAGATCACGAGAAGGACCTGAGCATGTGACTCCCGTTCTCCAATGGGAGATCGTCTCGTGAGCATGCCCAGTAGTGCAGCTTGAGGACTTAGGCTCTGAAGTAGCTTGCTGCTATTGCTGGCCCAGAGGTGGAAGCAACAGCCAGACCCACAAAGCTGGTCTGAGCAGGGCATCTGGAACACCGTGATTGCTGTGTAGGCTCCTGAGCGGTTGGTGGAGAATGGGAGACCGCTGAATGCAAGGCTCTGGATTCCTGCTGTGCAGCTGCAGGAACCTAACATTACCCACCCTGGGGCCTCCTCCCCCATGAGCCCCGCTGAGATCAGGGGCGTGGATGTTCTCCACTGGTTCCCAGGTCAGGGCCTCTGGACCATGACCCTTCCAGTCCACCAAACAAAATTTTTTGCCACGCACAATCCTGCGTCCCACAATGGCGTTGACTTCAAACTTGTCCGAAGACAAGTCTGATGTCCCGGCAAAACCGGGCCATGTGAACAGGCTTGAGAAGAGAAGGGACACGTGGAAGACGTCAGAGATGGCCAAGTGTGGTGGAAGAGCCAGACGGTAGACCACTGAGCTGATCCACTCGATTACTTTGAAGGGACCAATGTATCGCGGAGCGATCTTGGAGGACTCAGCCCACAGCCTGATATTTCGGGCAGAGAGCCACACCAAGTCGCCAGGGGCAAAAGTTGGAGCGGGGCGCTGATGTGTGTCGGCGGACGCTCTCATTCTCTCTTTAGAGGCTCGAATGGCTTCCTGGGTGTGATCCCAAATGTCACGAGCCTCCACAGTCCAGTCTGCCACCCTGGAATCAGTGGAAGACACTGGCATCGGGACAGGGACGCGCGAATGCTGGCCGTAATTAAGAAGGAACGGTCTCTGACCAGTGGAATCAGCCACTGTATAATTTAGGTCAAATTCAGTCCACGGTAGTAAGGATGCCCAGTCATCCTGCCTGGCAGAGACAAAATGTCGCAGGTACGTTACCAGGGTTTGATTGGCTCTCTCAACCAACCCGTTCATCTCGGGATGATATGCGGAGGACAAATTGAGCTCGATACTGAATAGACTGCAGAGCTCTCTCCAAAATTAAGGTGCAAACTGAGGACCTAGATCACTGACTATTTTGTCTGGCATACCGTGCAAACGAAATACATGCTTTATGAACAGTGCGGCGAGACCACGATTGGAAGGCAGCTGCGCGTTTGTAAATAGACCAGGTTTTTATGATCAGTGTACACCTGGAAGGGAAACCGGGCTACCCCCAGGAGATGCCTCCACTCGGAAAAGGCCAATTTCATGGCCAGCAACTCCATGTCCCCGGTGGAGTAGTTTCTCTCCGCTGGTGAGAAGGTCTTTGAGAAGAAGAAGCAGGGATGCTTCTGACCTTGAGCATCCTTCTGGAAAAGGACTGCTCCTGCACCGACGGACGAGGCATCTACCTCTAGGATAAAGGGTTTATCCACATCGGGACAGTGGAGGATGGGAGAGCCAGCAAAATGGGTTTTCAGAGATGAAAAGGCCATGGAGACCTGCTCAGACCTTAGGATTGGCTCCTTTCTTGGTGAGAGCGACCAAAGGAGCTACCAGTGTGGAGAAGTGAGGAATGAATTGGCGGCAATAGTTAACGAACCCCAAAAAGCGCTGCACCGCTTTCAGAGAATGGGGCTCCTGCCAGTCCATTACTGCTTGCAATTTGGCTGGATCCATAGCCAACTCCTGGCCTGAGATGATATAGCCCAGGAATGGCAAGGACTCCTGCTCAAACTGGCACTTCTCCAGCTTGGCGAAGAGAGAATTCGCCCGTAAACTGTCGAAGACCTTGCAGACATCTCTCTGGTGGGAGGTCAAATCAGGAGAAAAGATGAGGATGTCATCCTGATAGACCACCACCGAGGTAGAGAGCATATCGCGAAAGAAGTCATTTACAAAGTCCTGGAAGACAGCAGGTGCATTACAGAGGCCGAAGGGCATGACCAGATACTCATAGTGGCCATCTCTGGTATTAAAGGCTGTCTTCCACTCGTCTCCTTCGCGTATGCGGATCAGGTTGTACGTCCCCCGTATATCCAATTTTGTAAAGATCCAGGCCCCTCGCAGCCTCTGAAGTAGCTTGCTGCTGAGCAGCCTGAGCTGCTACTGCTGGCCCAGAGGTGGCAGCAGCAGCCAGACCCACAGAGCTGGTCTGAGCAGGGCGTCTGGAACACCGGGATTGCTGTGCAGGCTCCTGAGTGGTTGGTGGAGAATGGGAGACCGCTGAATGCAAGGCTCTGGATTCCTGCATGCAGTTGCAGGAACCCGATGCCTAACAACCTGAATTGAGGGGAAGTGACATATCTGCTGACACGGATTATGAGGAACCTAATTCCTCAGGCTCAATCTGTGACGATATTGTCAAACATGACAACTGTAACTGTGATTATAAGTCCCGAGAAAATTATACCACCCAAATCAATATAGATTATTGGGATCATGAGAAACCATACAACAATGGAAGGCATAATACTTCTAAGACATAATTGATGAAATACCTGCTTCAGATGATTACCCTACAGAAGGTTTTAGGGCTAGAATGCTCAAAGTTTTGTTAAAATCCATGTTTCTTTTTTGGAAAAAAACCATTGCAGATAATTAGTGTTGAGCGATACCATGCGATACCCTAAAATATTGGATCGAATGGTATCGGCCCGATACGAAAAAAGTATCGGGTATCGCCGATTCCGATACCGGAAGTGCCATTCAATTCTATGGGACTTCCGGTATCGGAATAAGAAAAACCCTTTTCTGTCCTTGTACAGCCTCTCGGGGGGTGTACGGACCTTCCGGGGCTCTGTGCCGACTGCCTGGGGGTCTGTGCGGACTGCCGGGGGTATGTACCGGCCTGTCGGGGGGCTGTGCCGGCCTGCCGGCGGCTGTACCGACTGTCCGGGGGTCTGTGCAGGCTGCGGGGGTCTGTACCGGCCTGCCGGGGGGCTGTGCCGGCCTGCCGGTAGTCTGTACCGACTGTCCGGGGGTCTGTGCAGGCTGCGGGGGTCTGTGCAGGATCGTCCGATGGGACTACAAGTCCCATCGGGCGATGCCTGCTTCCATGACGGTGATTGACACATTAGCCAATGATGGGACAGTAGTAGTCCCATCATCCGGCCTATGTGTTGAATGTACAAAAAAAAATACATACTACATGCTACATACATACTACATACATGCTACATACATGCAACATACATACTACATACATACTACATATATACTACATTCATACAACATACATACATACTACATACATACTACATGCTACATACATGCTATATATACTACATGCATGCAACATGCATACTACATATATACTACATATATACTACATGCATGCAACATACATACTACATATATACCACATGCATGCAACATGCATACTACATATATACTACATGCAACATGCATACTACATATATATTACATGCATGCAACATACATACAACATATATACTACATGCATGCAACATGCATATATACAACATATATACTACATGCAACATACATACTACATATATACCACATGCATGCAACATGCATACTACATATATACCACATATATACTACATGCATGCAACGTACATATATACTACATATATACTACATGCAACATGCATACTACATATATACCACATGCATGCAACATACATATATACTACATGCATGCAACATGCATACTACATATATACTACATGCATGCAACATACATATATACTACATGCAACATGCATACTACATATATACCACATGCATGCAACATATATACAACATATGTACTACATGCATGCAACATGCATACTACATATATACCACATATATACTACATGCATGCAACATACATATATACTACATATATACTATATGCAACATGCATACTACATATATACCACATGCATGCAACATGCATACTACATATATACCACATATATACTACATGTATGCAATATACATATATACTACATGCAACATGCATACTACATATATACTACATGCATGCAACATACATACTACATATATACCACATGCATGCAACATGCTTACTACATGTATACCACATATATACTACATGCATGCAACATGCATACATACAACATATATACTACATGCAACATACATACTCCATATATACTACATGCATGCAACATACATATATACTACATGCAACATACATACCACATACTGTATATACTACATGCATGCAACATACATACTTCTTATATACCACATGCATGCAACATGCATACATACAACATATATACAACATATATACTACATGCATGCAACATGCATACTACATATATACAGCTTATATACTACATGCATGCAACATACATATATACAACATATATACTACATGCAACATACATACTACATATATACCACATGCATGCTACATATATACTACATGCATGCAACATACATATATACTACATGCATGCAACATACTTACTACATACTGTATATACCACATGCATGCAACATGCATACTACATATATACTACATATATACTACATGCATGCAACATACATATATAGTACATACAAAACATTCATACAATACATACATATAGACATACAGTACATATAACATAGAGTACATACTCACCATCACTTGTCACTTTGATCTCCGAAGCCATTGTCATTTTTGGAATAAATATTAAAATAACAAGCAAGCAATATACTCCCTGATCCGTAGAAATCCACGAGTGTCCCACGACGATCTTGCGTGGAGAACAGCAGCATCAGCTGATGCTACCGTTCTCTACGGGCCCCAGGAAACCAGTGTCGGGAGGTAAGTATCCTTCCGCCTTGTATTCCTCCGCCACTGTACAAAAAAAAAAAAGTCCCTAGTCTCACTTTATGGAAAAAGCTGCATGGGAAATTTCTCACACAGCAATGCCATACAATGAGACTTGGGCCTTTTTTTTCTTTTTCTTTACAGTGGCGGAGGAATACAGGGTGGAAGGATACCTACCTCCTGACACTGGTTTCCTGGAGCCCGTAGAGAACGGTAGCATCAGCTGATGCTGCTGTTCTTCAAGCAAGATCGTCGTGGGACACTCGTGGACTTCTGCGGATCAGGGGTAAGTATATTGGTGCTTTGTTATTTTAATATTTATTCCAACGATGACAATGGCTTCGGGGATCAAAGTGACAAGTGATGGTGAGTATGTACTCTATGTTATATGTACTGTATGTCTATATGTATGTATTGTATGAATGTATTGTATGTAGTATATATGTATGTTGCATGCATGTAGTATATATGTAGTATGCATGTTGCATGCATGTAGTATATATGTTGTATGTATGTATGTTGCATGCATGTGGTATATATGTAGTATATATGTAGTATGTATGTCGCATGTAGTATATATGTTGTATATATGTATGTTGCTTGCATGTGGTATATATGTAGTATGCATGTAGTATATATGTGGTATATATGTAGTATGCATGTTGCATGCATGTGGTATATATGTAGTATGTATGTTGCATGCATGTAGTATATATGTAGTATGCATGTAGTATATATGTATGTTGCATGCATGTAGTATGCATGTTCCATGCATGTAGTATATATGTTGTATATATGTATGTTGCATGCATGTAGTATATATGTAGTATGTATGTTGCATGTAGTATATATGTTGTATATATGTATGTTGCATGCATGTGGTATATATGTAATATGAATGTAGTATATATGTGATATATATGTAGTTTGCATGTTGCATGCATGTGGTATATATGTAGTATGTATGTTGCATGCATGTAGTATGCATGTTGCATGTAGTATATGTATGTTGCATGCATGTAGTATATATATGCAGTATGCATGTTGCATGCATGTAGTATATATGTTGTATGTATGTTGCATGCATGTAGTATATACAGTGGGGCAAAAAAGTATTTAGTCAGTCAGCAATAGTGCAAGTTCCACCACTTAAAAAGATGAGAGGCGTCTGTAATTTACATCATAGGTAGACCTCAACTATGGGAGACAAACTGAGAAAAAAAAATCCAGAAAATCACATTGTCTGTTTTTTTTTCATTTTATTTGCATATTATGGTGGAAAATAAGTATTTGGTCAGAAACAAGCAATCAAGATTTCTGGCTCTCACAGACCTGTAACTTCTTCTTTAAGAGTCTCCTCTTTCCTCCACTCATTACCTGTAGTAATGGCACCTGTTTAAACTTGTTATCAGTATAAAAAGACACCTGTGCACACCCTCAAACAGTCTGACTCCAAACTCCACTATGGTGAAGACCAAAGAGCTGTCAAAGGACACCAGAAACAAAATTGTAGCCCTGCACCAGGCTGGGAAGACTGAATCTGCAATAGCCAACCAGCTTGGAGTGAAGAAATCAACTGTGGGAGCAATAATTAGAAAATGGAAGACATACAAGACCACTGATAATCTCTCTCGATCTGGTGCTCCACGCAAAATCCCACCCCGTGGGGTCAGAATGATCACAAGAACGGTGAGCAAAAATCCCAGAACCACGCGGGGGGACCTAGTGAATGAACTGCAGAGAGCTGGGACCAATGTAACAAGGCCTACCATAAGTAACACACTACGCCACCATGGACTCAGATCCTACAGTGCCAGACGTGTCCCACTGCTTAAGCCTGTACATGTCCGGGCCCGTCTGAAGTTTGCTAGAGAGCATTTGGATGATCCAGAGGAGTTTTGGGAGAATGTCCTATGGTCTGATGAAACCAAACTGGAACTGTTTGGTAGAAACACAACTTGTCGTGTTTGGAGGAAAAAGAATACTGAGTTGCATCCATCAAACACCATACCTACTGTAAAGCATGGTGGTGGAAACATCATGCTTTGGGGCTGTTTCTCTGCAAAGGGGCCAGGACGACTGATCCGGGTACATGAAAGAATGAATGGGGTCATGTATCGTGAGATTTTGAGGGCAAACCTCCTTTCATCAGCAAGGGCATTGAAGATGAAACGTGGCTGGGTCTTTCAACATGACAATGATCCAAAGCACACTGCCAGGGCAACGAAGGAGTGGCTTCGTAAGAAGCATTTCAAGGTCCTGGAGTGGCCTAGCCAGTCTCCAGATCTCAACCATATAGAAAACCTTTGGACGGAGTTGAAAGTCCGTGTTGCCAAGCGAAAAGCCAAAAACATCACTGCTCTAGAGGAGATCTGCATGGAGGAATGGGCCAACATACCAACAACAGTGTGTGGCAACCTTGTGAAGACTTACAGAAAACGTTTGACCTCTGTCATTGCCAACAAAGCATATATCACAAAGTATTGAGATGAAATTTTGTTTCTGACCAAATACTTATTTTCCACCATAATATGCAAATAAAATGAAAAAAAAAACAGACAATGTGATTTTCTGGATTTTTTTTTCTCAGTTTGTCTCCCATAGTTGAGGTCTACCTATGATGTAAATTACAGACGCCTCTCATCTTTTTAAGTGGTGGAACTTGCACTATTGCTGACTGACTAAATACTTTTTTGCCCCACTGTATATATGTAGTATGCATGTTGCATGCATGTGGTATATATGTAGTATGTATGTTGCATGCATGTAGTATATATGTAGTATGCATGTTGCATGCATGTGGTATATATGTAGTATGTATGTATGTTGCATGCATGTAGTATGTATGTAGTATGTTTGTAGCATGTAGTATGTTTTTTTTTTTTTACATTCAACACATAGGCCGGATGATGGGACTACTACTGTCCCATCATTGGCTAATTTGTCAAACACCGTCATGGTAGCAGGCATCGCCCGATGGGACTTGTAGTCCCATCGGACAATGCTTGCACAGACCCCCGCAGCCTGCACAGACCCCCGGACAGTCGGCACAGACCACCGGCAGGCCGGTACAGACCCCCGGCAGTCTGCACAGACCCGCGGACAGTCCGCACAGACCACCGGCAGGCCGGCACAGCCCCCCGGCAGGCCGGTACAGACCCCTGGCAGTCCGCACAGACCCCCGGGCAGTCGGCACAGACCCCCGGGCAGGCCGGTACAGACCCCCGGGCAGGCTGGCACAGACCCCCAGGCAGGCCAGCACAGACCCCCGGGCAGGCCTGCACAGAGACCCCGGAAGGCCCGAACTGACAGCGCATCATGATGCGCACAGACCGCGCATCATGATGACGTCATTTCGGCAGCCAATCAGAGCCACTGCAGTGGCTCTTTGCATTTTGGGAACTTCCGATTCCGATATCCAATATTGAAAAAATATCTGTACTCGGTATCGGAATTCCGATACAGCAAATATCGGCCGATACCCGATATTTGCAGTATCGGAATGCTCAACACTAGGAGTATGTATGTTGCATGTAGTATATATGTTGTATATACAGTCATATGTAAAAGTTTGGGCACCCCTATTAATGTTAACCTTTTTTCTTTATAACAATTTTGGTTTTTGCAACAGCTATTTCAGTTTCATATATCTAATAATTGATAGACTCAGTTATATTTCTGGATTCAAATGAGGTTTATTGTACTAACGGAAAATGTGCAATCTGAATTTAAACAAAATTTGTCCGGTGCAAAAGTTTGGGCACCTCAACATAAAAGTGACATTAATATTTCGTAGATCCTCCTTTTGCAAAAATAACAGCCTCTAGTCGCTTCCTGTAGCTATTAATGAGTTCCTGGATCCTGGATGAAGGTATTTGTGACCATTCCTGTTTACAAAATAATTCCAGTTCAGTTAAGTTTGATGGTTGCCGAGCATGGACAGCCCGCTTCAAATCATCCCACAGATGTTCAATGATATTCAGGTCTGGAGACTAGGAAGGCCATTCCAGAACATTGTAATTGTTCCTCTGCATGAATGCCTGAGTAGATTTGGAGCGCTGTTTTGGATCATTGTCTTGCTGAAATATCAATCCCCTGCGTAACTTCAACTTCGTCACTGATTCTTGCACATTATTGTCAAGAATCTGCTGATACTGAGTTGAATCCATGCGACCCTCAACTTTAACAAGATTCCCGGTGCCGGCATTGGCCACACAGCCCCAAAGCATGATGGAACCTCCACCAAATTTTACTGTGGGTAGCAAATGTTTTTCTTGGAATGCTGTGTTTTTTAGCCTCCATGCATAACGCCTTTTTGTATGACCAAACAACTCAATCTTTGTTTCATCAGTCCACAGGACCTTCTTCCAAAATGTAACTGGCTTGTCCAAATGTACTTTTGCATACCTCAGGCGACTCTGTTTGTGGCGTGCTTGCAGAAATGGCTTCTTTCGCATCACTCTCCCATACAGCTTCTCCTTGTGCAAAGTGCGCTGTATTGTTGACCGAGGCACAGTGACACCATCTGCAGCAAGATGATGCTGCCGGTCTTTGGAGGTGGTCTGTGGATTGTCCTTGACTGTTCTCACCATTCTTCTTCTCTGCCTTTCTGATATTTTTCTTGGCCTGCCACTTCTGGGCTTGACAAGAACTGTACCTGTGTTCTTCCATTTCCTTACTATGTTCCTCACAGTGGAAACTGACAGGTTAAATCTCTGAGACAACGTTTTGTATCCTTCCCCTGAAAAGCTATGTTGATTAATCTTGGTTTTCAGATCATTTGAGAGTTGTTTTGAGGAGCCCATGATGCCACTCTTCATAGGAGAATCAAATAGGAGAACTACTTGCAAGTGGCCACCTTAAATACCTTTTCTCATTATTTGATACACCTGGCTATGAAGTTCAAAGCTCAATGAGGTTACAAAACCAATTTAGTGCTTCAGGAAGTCAGCAAAAAGTAGTTAGGAGTGTTCAAATCAAGAAAATGATAAGGGTGCCCATACTTTTGCACCAGTCAAATTTTGTTTAAATGCAGATTGCACATTTTCTGTTAGTACAATAAACCTCATTTGAATCCAGAAATATAACTGAGTCCATCAGTTATTAGATATATGAAACTGAAATAGCTGTTGGAAAAACCAAAACTGTTATAAAGAAAAAAGGTTAACATTAATAGGGGTGCCCAAACTTTTACATATGACTGTATGTATGTTGCATGCATGTGGTATATATGTAGTATGCATGTAGTATATATGTGGTATATATGTAGTATGTATGTATGTTGCATGCATGTAGTATATATGTAGTATGTATGTTGCATGCATGTAGTATATATGTAGTATGCATGTTGCATGTACCATATATGTATGTTGCATGCATGTAGTATATATGTAGTATGCATGTTGCATGCATGTAGTATATATGTTGTATGCATGTTGCATGCATGTAGTATATATGTAGTATGCATGTAGTATATATGTGGTATATATGTAGTATGTATGTAGTATGTATGTAGCATGTAGTATGCATGTTGCATGCATGTAGTATATATGTTGTATGTATGTTGCATGCATGTAGTATATATGTAGTATGCATGTAGTATATATGTGGTATATATGTAGTATGCATGTTGCATGCATGTAGTATATATGTAGTATGCATGTTGCATGCATGTGATATATATGTAGTATGCATGTATGTTGCATGCATGTAGTATATATGTAGTATGCATGTTGCATGCATGTGGTATATATGTAGTAGGTATGTATGTTGCATGCATGTAGTATGTATGTAGCATGTATGTAGCATGTTTGTTTTTTTTACATTCAACACATTAGCCGGATGATGGGACTACTACTGTCCCATCATTGGCTAATGTGTCAATCACCGTCATGGTAGCAGGCATCGCCCGATGGGACTTGTAGTCCCATCGGACGATGATTGCACAGACCCCCGCAGCCTGCACAGACCCCCGGACAGTCGGCACAGACCACCGGCAGGCCGGCACAGCCCCCCGGCAGGCCGGTACAGACCCCTGGGCAGTCGGCACAGACCCCGCGGGCAGACCGCGCATCATGATGACGTCATTTCGGCAGCCAATCAGAGCCACAATAGTGGCTCTTTGCATTATGGGAACTTCCGATTCCGATATCCGATATTGAAAAAATATCGGTACTCGGTATCGGAATTCCGATACAGCGAATATCGGCCGATACCCGATATTTGCAGTATCGGAATGATCAACACTACAGATAATGTTTCCGAAACACTGATTGATATAAAAGCAAAAAACACAGGCTCTAAGCAAGCTAAGGCCTCCAAAGCTTTAATAAAAAACCTATTCCAAAAGACACTATTACTATTTGTAGAAGATTTTCATTTGAATGCTATCGAAATTTCAGACAGTCCTTCTCATGACTACAATAGGGTTAACACTAGAACTACCGCATGTTTCATAATACCTATAACTACCATTAGGGGTCATTTTGACCCCCATTCAAAAGTACTGACTCTGGAGTAAAAATAACTTTTTTGTTGCCAACAAATTAAAGAACATTTATTTTAACTTAGTAGGAACAGTGTTAAGATCAAGTACAGCACGCATTTTCCTTTTACATGGTCATAGCATGCGGTGTCCAACAGTTAACACAAACAGTACTTTCTTCCACTTTCCCAGTGCATTTTCCACAAACTGGTTTGTTACAGCTTGCGCAAGTTTTAGTTGTTTTGTTTTCGTTGCATCTTCCAACTCCACATTTTCGACGCTTGCGGATTTCTTGTCCTTTTGTTTGTGGTTCAGACATTGCGGATGATGGGCCACTTCTGACTCATTTTCAGATAAATTCTGAAGACATTTCAAAATTTCATCACTTGTCAGACCCCTCTGCTTACTCAAGCTTCAAATATACGTCGCAAAAAGGGACTTGTAAGATCGCAGAAGTAATAAAACAACACTGTACAAACATGCAGAGTTGTAGCTTCAACTGTAATGTTTGCTACTGAAGTGCAGACAGAAATCGCTACAAGAGACAGAGATCAAACATGTTCAGACAAGTTTAGACAAAACAAAATGCTGAATCATCCCTGATATGCAAAGATACAATTACACTCTACAACTAGGGAGAAGCACTGTGTTTTTCTGTACTCTGTAATATTAGGTGACTTGCCTACTACTACTTTTATGTATGGGGTCAAATTGACCCCTTCAGTACTTATAGGTATGAATTGTAAAATTTGGGCCCCTGAAAAAGTTACAATTCATTTTTGTGTCCTAAAATATACACTACCATGAATAAATAAAAGTCACAAAAAGTCAGAACTCATTTGTTAAAATTTTAGAAATTATAGGAAAAAGAAATAGCAAAAGGGTCAAAATGACCCCTCTGGTAGTTCTAGTGTTAAATCTCCTTATTCAGATTATGCGTCTCTATGTGCTGGGGTAATTAAGATTTTAGCTACAGTTACAGAATCCGGGTTGAAAATTCAAAAGGACATAGATTCCTTTACAAACAGTTTGGCTGCACATGAAGATTTTAAAAGGAGAACAAATATCAAGATTATGGATGGTCCACGAAAAAGTCCTGTCCTTCCACTTGAAAAGCTCCATTTCTTCTATGATTCACCCCACTATTCCAAACATTGAAGAGAGAAATCTAATCGAGAAAGCTTTTAGAATTCGTAGACACCCTTGTCTTCCACCTGATGTAGCCATGGACGTTAGCGTCTCATTCTACCCCAACTGGGTCAGGAACACTCTCCTAAAAATCTCCAAGAAACCAACATGTCTTTCATCTCCACATAGCCACTTATCCTTTTACAAATACCTTTCGCAAGACACTTGGATAAAAAGGAAATCATTTCAAACTACAACAAAAGAACTCCGTCGTGCAGGCATTCCCTACGATTGGACTCAACACTCTATTCTGCAGGTCCAATTTGCATCAAAATGACAGGTATATCCTCACCAGAGGAGGGAGCTAAGTTCTTGCAAAACACAGGAATATTATCTTCTATGGCTTCTCCTGGACTCTCTAGACTATCTAAATCGGATCTTCGCCCTAATTGAAAGCACTTGAAGATTGTAAGGATTGTGACATTAATGGCGGCTTTATTTATTTTTCTTTCTTCATGAGTTAACTATTTGTGTCTAAACTATATAATTCACGTGATTATAGAGATGAGCGACTTTGCCTTTTTTAGGGTTGAGTCAGGTTTCATGAATCCCGACTTTCTCAAAAGTCGGGTCGAACAAAATCGGCCAACTATAGGGAAAAGTCAGAGGCCGACTGAAACACGAAACTCAATGCAAGTCAATGGGGAAGCAAAGTCGGCAGTGAGAGGAGGACAGGAAACACACCTACAGTGCCCATTTCAATGCCAACAACATCAATTCTTATTACTGAAACTTGTCAACCTTAATTTACTTCATAATAACACATTGAAAATGGAGTTATCTGGCTAAAGTTGTGGGGGGTGGGGCTGGCTCCAGGTTTCTCATGCGCCCTGGACCAAAGAGTGTCAGTGCGCCCTTTTAACACATACCACAACTCATGATGCTCCTATACGGCACAGAAATATAGGTATAGTACAATGACAAATACTTCACTGCTTATATGACATGACTGATCTATTTTAAAATGTACAATAGCTCAAAAAAAAGACAGTATATTACTCCATACAGTATTATGGCTACCACATTGTGCTCCATACAGAATAATGAGCCCCATATACTGTATTTCTCTATACAGAATAATTGGCCACATATAATGTTCCATACAGTATATGATGAGCTCCACATAATGCTACAGTATATGATGGTCCCCATGGACGATGCTCCAGTGTCTGATGTCCCCCATTTGGAATGCTCCAGTATATGTTGGGCCTCATGGATGATGGTCCAGTGTCTTATGGGCCCTAATAATGCTCCATATGTAATGGGCCCCATTTCTAATGCTCCAGTGTATCATATGCCCCATAGATGCTGCTCCAGTGTCTGATCTGCCCCATTTGAAATGCTCCAGTATATGATGAGCCTCATGGATGATGCTCCAGTGTATGATAGGCCTAATGGATGATGCTCCAGTGTCTAATGGGCCCTAATAATGCTCCATATATAATGGGCCCCATTTCTATTGCTCCAGTGTATCATGTGCCCCATAGATGCTGCTCCAGTGTCTGGTCTGTCCCATTTAGAAAGCTCCAATATATGATGGTCCTCATGGATGATGCTCCAGTGTATGTTGTCCCCCATTTTGAATGCTCCAGTATATGATGGGCCCCATTTTTAATTAAACCAGGCATGGTATGTGAAAAGAGCTCCATGGAGTAATCTGAAGTGTGTGCGGCTGCATCCTTCACTTTTGGTGTGGGTGAAGAACACAAGGAAAGTGGTTGCTCCTGACCAGAAGCCTGCACTTACGACTCAGTGCTTGCATTTTTAAACTTCAGAAGAGGAGGCGATAGAGCTGGAGGCTGTTTCAGCATTGTAAGCCAAAAACAGTTCCTGATGCTCCGGCTTTAAAAGCAGTCTACCTACTCCCAGAAAAGGGAGCCTTACAGGCCTTGCAGAGCTACACCATGACGACTGGAGTGTACAGGCGAGCGACGGATGTGCGAGCACAGTCTTCGCACCTTATTGAGCAGGTGTTAGGAGCTCATTTTCTCCTTCACCTTTGATGTCAGATGAACTCCCTCTGCTGGTGAAAGGAGGTAGTGAAATTGATTTGGATGGGAAAAACCTGTCATCTGAACAGGTGGAGTGTGATTGGACATCCGGAATCTCTGAGTGGATATAAGGCCGCCGACTCCATGCTGGGTTGCTGGTGATCCTCTCTGCTCTGAGCTCTGGCCTCCAGTTTAGTCCTGTCTACTAAAGCTAAGTTTTTGCTCTGCTATTGTTCCATGAGATTTTGTCTGGTTTACTTGGTGTTTGTGTTCAGCCAGCCCTGGTTGGGACTGGCTGAACTCCATTTTTGTCTCTGATCAGTTGATCTCTTTGCTCTGTTTTCAGAATATACCTGAGTGCTGATATAGTGATTTTGAAGTCTAGTGACTTCAGGGCTTTTTCTATCAGACGTGTTGGACATTATTTTTTTCCTGTCCTATCTAGTTAGTGAGGGCCCCATCATTTGCTCAGCCTGTCTTTCTGTCTGTGTTTGTGTTTTCATCTGTTTTCACCGTCAATACATGTTGGGGGGCTGTCTATTGCTTTGGGGTCTGCTCTGGGGCAGTTTAGATTTCCCCTTTCTTTCTTTAGGTTTATTTAGTTCTCCGGCTGTGAACGAGGTGTCTAGGACCACCATAGGAACACCCCACGGCTACTGTTAGTTGTTGTGAATAGGATCAGGGGTCTGCAATCCGCTAGCTACCAACCTCTCCGGTTTTCTGAACGTAGCTTGTATTTTTGTTTTTTCCTCCTCCTGTGACTCATTCAGTCACCAGCCATACCGCAGATTCTAGGGTACTCAATAGCAGGAAAGAATTGTAAAAAAAAAAAAAAAAAAAGGTGTCTGAATTTTTTTTTTTCATGTATATTTTTTCCTCTTTTTCTCTGGGGCCGTAGGAGGAATTTTCTTAATGGAGACTAAGCAATTGTCTGATCGTGTGGAGCAGCTGGCTGCTGAAGTGCGGGGAATTTCCGCTTATCTTGCTCATTCACATGCTGCTGAACCAAAGATTCCTACTCCTGATGTGTTTTTTGGGGATCCGTCTAAATTTTTGAATTTTAAGAATAATTGTAAATTATTTTTTGCCTTGAAGCCTAACTTATCGGGAAGCTCTGCGCAGCAGGTTAAAATTGTCATCTCTTTGCTGCGCGGCGATCCCCAGGATTGGCCGTTTTCTTTGACACCTGATGATCCTATTCTAATTCCTATTCTAACTAATGTGGATGCATTTTTATAAGCCTTGGCATTGTTGTATGATGAACCTAATGCTATTGATCAAGCTGAGAAAGCCATGTTGGCACTGAGCCAGGGTCAGGATTCTGCAGAGTTATACTGTCAAAAATTCTGAAAGTGGGCGGTCCTTACTACCTGGAATGATGGTGCCTTGGCAGCTCTCTTTCGGAAGGGTTTGTCAGAAACCGTAAAAGATACTATGGTGGGATTTCCTGTTCCCTCTGGTCTTGACGATTCTATGTCATTAGCCATTCAGGTTGATCGGCGTTTACGTGAACGTAAAAGTACACAAGAAATGTTGCCACCTGTTGAACAAATGTCTGAACATATGCAATGTGATAGAGTTTTGTCTAGTGCGCAACGTCAGGAGTTCAGAAGACGTAATAAGCTGTATTTTTTCTGTGGAGATGCCTCTCATATGATTTCTGTCTGCCCTAAACGAGAGAAACGTCTAGCACACACATTTGCTGTAGGTAGCGTTCAACCTAAGTTTCTTCTGGCATATAGTCTGATCTGCTCCCTGTCCACATTTTCCGCTAAGGCTTTTGTGGATTCGGGAGCGGTTCTGAACCTGATGGACTTGGATTTTGCTAAACGTTGTGGGTTTCCTATGACACCTTTGCGGACGCCTATCCCTTTGAGGGGTATTGATGCTACTCCTTTGGCGAAGAATAAACCTCAGTTTTGGACCCAGGTGGTAATGCGGGTCGCCCCAGACCATCAAGAAAATTGCAGATTTTTGGTGTTGCATAATTTGCCTGATACCATTTTTCTGGGATTTCCCTGGTTGCAAATCCATAATCCAGTTTTGGATTGGAAATCTGTGTCTGTGGTGATTTGGGGTTGTCAGTGTGCTCTTGGTGACGCTCCTGTTTTCTCCATCTCTCCCCAGTCGCATGATATTCCTGACTATTTGGCTGATTTTTATGATGTATTTATTGAGAGCAAGCCTGCGTCTTTGCCTCCTCATAGGAGTTATGACTGTGCAACTGAGTTGAGCCCTGGGTGTAAATTTCCCAAGGGTCGACTTTTCAATTTATCTGTACCCGAGCACGAGGCTATGCGATCTTATATTAAGGAGTCGTTGGAGAAGGGTCATATTAGACCATCCTCTTCACCCTTGGTGCTGTTTTTTTTTTCGTGGCTAAGAAAGATGGTTCATTAAGGCCTTGTATTGACTATCGTTCCCTCAACAAAATTACTGTTAAATATCAGTATCCGTTACCCCTGATTTCTGATCTATTCTCCAGAGTTAAAGGTGCTTGCTGGTTTACCAAGCTTGACCTCAGGGGGGCGTATAATCTTATTCGCATTAAGCATGGGGATGAATTGAAGACGGCGTTTAATACTCCGGAGGGACATTTTGAGTACCTGGTGATGCCTTTTGGGCTCACTAATGCCTCTCCTGTCTTCCAGTGCTTTATGAATGATATTTTCCGGGACTTTGTGGATAAATTTTTGATCATCTATCTGGATGATATTTTGATCTTTTCCAGGGATTGGGATTCTCATGTGGAACATGTTCGGACTGTGTTCCAGATTTTGAGGGAGAATTCCCTGTATGTTAAGGGATTGAAATGCCTTTTTGGTGTACAGAGGATTTCAGTTTTGGGATTTATTTTGTCTCCGTCAACTATTGAAATGGACCCGGCCAAGGTACAGGCCATTTATGATTGGGTTCAGCCCACTTCTTTGAAGGCCCTCCAGAAGTTTTTGGGTTTTGCTAATTTTTATCGTAAATTTATAGCTAATTTTTCTGGTATTGCCAAACTATTGACTGATTTGACTAGGAAGGGTGCTGATGTTCTGAATTGGTCTCCAGAGGCTGTTTCTTCCTTTCAGGAGCTGAAGCGGAGGTTCACTTCTGCTCCGGTTTTGCGGCAACCTGATGTCTCACTCCCGTTTCAGGTAGAGGTGGACGCTTCTGAGATTGGTGCAGGAGCTGTTTTGTCCCAAAAAGATCTGGTAACATCTAAAATGAATCCCTGTGCTTTCTGTTGTGAGTTCATTTTCCCCTCCACCATTGAGGTCTGATGAACTCCCTTTTCTGGTGAAGGAAGGTAGTGAGGCTGATTACCAAGCACCTGAGCTGGATGATGATGACTGGGTGATGGGAATTGCTGACTGGATATAAGGCAGCCGACGCCCTTCTGCCTTGCTGGTGATTTCTCTGAGGGATTCTAGGAGACCAGTCTGATTCCTGCTCCTCAAAAGCTAAGTTTTCTGCTCTGCTTTTGGCATTATTGTTTTGGTTTTGTTTTGCATTGTTTTTCTGGATTTCTGCCATTCCCTGCTGGGGTGAGCTGAATTCCTTTTTGCCTTTTTGCTCTGTCTTCAGAAAATACCTGAGTACTGATATAGTCTTTTTGAAGCCTAGCGTCTTCAGGGCTTTTTTTCCCTATCAGTCTGTTGGCTCATGTTTTGATAGGGTTTTTGTGCGGATTGCAGACAGCAGCTTTTCTGTCCTGTCCTATTTAGTTAGCTTGGGCCCCATCATTTGCTCAGCCTATCTTTCTATCTGTGTTAGTGTTTTTTCATCTTGCTTCACTGTCATTATATGTTGGGGGGTGCCTATTGCTTTGGGGTCTGCTCTGGGGCAGTTTAGATTTCCCTTTCTGTCTTTAGGCTATTTAGTTCTCCGGCTGTGATCGAGGGGTCTAGGGCACCGTAAGAACCCCCCACGGCTACTGCTAGTTGTTGTTGATAGGTTCAGGGGTCTGCAATCCGATAGCTGCCAACTTCTCTGGTTTTCTGGACTTAGCTAGTATTTCTGTTTTTGCCTCCTACGGTGACTCATTCATAACAGCTTTCTTTTCCCAAAACTTCTCCCCATCCGAATGCAACTATGATGTGGGGAATCGGGAACTGTTAGCCATGAAATGGGCATTTGAGGAGTGGAGACATTGGTTGGAGGGAGCTAAACATCAAGTCGTGGTCCTTACTGACCACAAGAATTTGATTTACCTTGAGTCGGCCAAACGCTTGAATCCTAGACAGGCTAGGTGGGCCTTGTTTTTCACACGTTTTTATTTTGTGGTCTCTTTTCTTCCGGGCACTAAGAATGTCAAGGCAGACGCCCTCTCTAGGAGTTTCTTTGCTGATTCTCCTATTGTGACCAAGCTTGCTACCATCTTAGGTGAGGGGGTAATTCTTTCTGCCATCTCGCCCGATTCGAGACGTGCTCTGGAAGAGTTTCAGGAGAACAAACCTGAGCGTTGTCCCACTGGAAAATTGTATGTTCCTGACCAGTGGAGGAAGAGAGTAATGTCTGAAGTTCATTGCTCTGCATTGGCTGGTCATCCAGGTATTTTTGGTACTAGAGATTTGGTGAGTCGGTCTTTTTGGTGGCCCGTCTTGTCTCGTGATGTCAGGAATTTTGTGCAGTCCTGTGGGACTTGCTCCCGGTCTAAACCTTGTTCTCGCTCTAGTGGGTTGTTGATGCCTTTGCCGGTGCCCAGGAGGCCATGGACCCATATTTCAATGGATTTTATTTCTGATATGCCTGTCTCTCAGAGAATGACTGTTATTTGGGTGACTTGTGATAGATTCTTTAAGGTGATCCATCTTGTACCACTCCCTAAGTTGCCATCTTCCTCAGAGTTGGTGCCCTTGTTTTTGCAACAGGTGGTTCGCTTGCATGGGATTCCTGAGAACATTGTATCTGACAGAGGAGTTCAGTTTGTTTCTAGATTTTGGAGGACTTTTTGTTCCAAGCTGGGAATTCAGTTGTCCTTCTCCTCTGCATTTCACCCTCAGACCAATGGGCAGACGGAGAGAACAAACCAGACTTTGGAGTCTTATTTGAGATGTTTTATTTCTGCTGATCAGGATGATTGGGTTTCATTTTTGCCCTTGGCCGAATTTGCTTTAAATAATAGAGCTAGTTCTGCCACTTTGATGTCACCTTTTTTTGGTAACTTTGGGTTTCATCCTCGATTCTCTTCAGGGCAGGTGGAGTCTTCTGCCTGCCCAGGTATTGACACTGTGGTGGAGAGAATGCACCAGATCTGGGACCAAGTGGTGGATAAGTTGTCTCTCTCCCAGGAAAAGGCCCAGCGGTTTTCCAACTGGCATAGGACCATTGGTCCCCGGTTTAAGGTGGGTGATATGGTTTGGTTGTCATCAAAGAACATCTCTTTGAAGGTGGCTTCTCCAAACTTTAAACCTAGATTTATTGGACCTTACAAGATTTTGGAGATTCTTAATCCGGTCTCTTTTCGATTGGCTCTTTCTGTTACATTCAAGATCCATAACGTGTTTCATAAGTCTCTGTTAAAGAGGTTTGTTGAGCCAGTAGTTCCTGTGGTGGCACCTCCTGACCCTGTATTGGTTGAAGGTAATGTGGAATATGAGGTTGAGGAGATACTGGATTCTCATCTGGCTAGATGGAGACTCCAGTATTTGGTTAAGTGGAAGGGTTATGGCCAGGAGGATAATTCTTGGGTCTCTGCATCCGATATTCATGCCGAAAGATTGGTTCGTGCTTTTCATCGGGCCCATCCTGATCGCCCTGGTGGCGTGGATGAGGGTTCGGTGACCCCTCCTCAAGGGGGAGGTACTGTTATGAGCTCATTTTCTACTTCACCTTTGATGTCCGATCAAAGTGAAATTGATTTGGATGGGAAAAACCTGACATCTGAACAGGTGGAGTGTGATTGGACATCCGGAATCTCTGAGTGGATATAAGGCCGCCGACGCCCTGCTGGGTTGCTGGTGATCCTCTCTGCTCTGAGCACTGGCCTCCAGTTTAGTCCTGTCTACTAAAGCTAAGTTTTTGCTCTGCTATTGTTCCATGAGATTTTGTCTGGTTTACTTGGTGTTTGTGTTCAGCCAGCCCTGGTTGGGACTGGCTGAACTCCATTTTTGTCTCTGATCAGTTGATCTCTTTGCTCTGTTTTCAGAATATACCTGAGTGCTGATATAGAGATTTTGAAGTCTAGTGACTTCAGGGCTTTTTCTATCAGACATGTTGGACATTATTTTTTGGCAGGGTTTTTGCGTGATTGCAGACAGTTGCTTTTCTTCCTGTCCTATCTAGTTAGTGAGGGCCCCATCATTTGCTCAGCCTGTCTTTCTGTCTGTGTTTGTGTTTTCATCTGTTTTCACCGTCAATACATGTTGGGGGCTGTCTATTGCTTTGGGGTCTGCTCTGGGGCAGTTTAGATTTCCCCTTTCTTTCTTTAGGTTTATTTAGTTCTCCGGCTGTGAACGAGGTGTCTAGGACCACCGTAGGAACACCCAACGGCTACTGTTAGTTGTTGTGAATAGGATCAGGGGTCTGCAATCCACTAGTACCAACCTCTCCGGTTTTCTGGACTTAGCTTGTATTTTTGTTTTTTCCTCCTCCGGTGACTCATTCATAACAGCAGGGCTGTTAACTCCGGATAATTATTTAGGAAGCACTGCACCACCAGGTTATAGGTGTGAGCCAGGCAAGGTATGTGTCTGAGTTTTGCAAGGGCTATGGCTGCCACAAAATGCCTGCCGTTATCACTGACTACCTTGCCTGGCTCAAGATGTAAACTGCCCAGCCATGACTCAGTTTGTCGATGCAAGTATTCGGCCAGTACCTCCGCAGTGTGTCTTTTGTCATCCAAAGACATAATCTCTAAAACAGCCTGCCGCTGCTTACCACTAGCTATTCGATAGTGGGACACCTCGTGTGCAACACTGGCAGCTGCGGATGGAGTGCTCGTGCGACTGCACTCTGTCGACGAGCTTTCGCTTCTGGAGGAGGAGGAGAAGGGTCGAACGCCTACAGCCAACTGTTTCCTATACCGTGGGCTAGGCAGCATTCTTCCACTGCCACTGTCCCCTGTGCGCAGTGATGGACACGTAACGGCTCTGGCCATGCCTACTGGCCCATGCATCTGTTGTGAGGTGCACCTTTCCACTGACTGATTGTTTGAGTGCATGGACAATGCCCTCTTTCACATGCAGGTGAAGGGCAGGGATGGCTTTTCGAGAAAAGAAGTGCCGACTGGGAAGGTCATAGCGTGGGACAGCGTAGGCCATGAGCTCTCGGAAAGCTTTGCATTCAACCAAACAGAAGGGCATCACCTCTAATGAGATCAGTTTGGCTATGTAGCCATTCAAAGCCAGTGTACGCGGATGAGAGGATGAGTACTTTCTTGTCCTACTCAGAGTGTCTGGTAGGGTGAGCTGGACTTGAGACCTGCATAGTGGGGTACTAGCGGTGACATTAAGGACTGAGAGGGGGATGGTGATGGTGGTGTCAGTGATGGCCTAAATTCAGTCTTTTTTTGCAAAAGCATTGTGATTCCCTGACTGCTTTGGCCTTGCAACGACACCTCAACATTTCTTGCTGGTGGGGTGCTTAGCGGTGGCCTTTCAGTGGGGGAAGCAATGGAGCGTGGCTGGCTACCTTCAGTTGGAGCAGGTGCACCTGTGCTACCTGAGGTTTTGTAGTCTGTCCACGCTTGCAAGTGCATGGTGGTTATGTCTAAGCATGCAACTGGTGTTTAAATTTAAGAGATTTTTACCTCGGCTGAAGGTCCTTCCGCACTTCTTACAGATAACCTTTGCCTTATCAATAGGATTTTGGTAAAAAAAAGTGCAACACTGCACTCTTCCTACTATGGTATAAATTTTCAGGGCTTGCACGGTGTACAAATTTGACCGCCTGGCCAAGCTGTCCTGCAACTCTTTTTGTTTTTTTACCACGTTTTAGGTACAGCTACGGCCCTGCCAGATAACCGCTGCTGTGATGTCGATGCCTGCTGCGGATCCTTCTCCTCTTATGAGTTATTGCCAGCTGCACCCTCTTCCCCCAATGGACACCAATCCGGGTCAACAACTGGGTCATCCATCACCTCCTCTTCAATTTCATCTGCACCTTCCTCTGTGTCACCGTGTAAGGTGGTATAATATGCTGGAAGGGGCACCTGAGTTTCATCAGAGTCAGATTCTGGCTCTGTAGAGTGCAAGGGGAATGTAGTGCTGTGGGTGAATGTACCAGCAGAATCATCTAGCAGTGGCTGTGCATCAGTGCACTCCATGTCAGATTCATCTTAGACTGGGGAATTCAGGATTTGACTTGATAACCCTGGCATGGTATGTGAAAAGAGCTCCATGGAGTAATCTGATGTGTGTGCTGCATCATCCTTCACTTTTGGTGGGGGTGAAGGACACAAGGAAAGGTGTTGTTCCTGACCAGAAGCCTGCACTGACGACTCTGTGCTTGCAGTATTTGTAACTTCATAGGAGGAGGCAATAGAGCTGGAGGCTGTTTCGGCAATGTAAGCCAAAATCTGTTCCTGATGCTCCAGCTTTAAAAACGGTTTACCTACTCCCAGAAAAGGGAACCTTAAAGGCCTTCTTGTGCCAGACGATGATGCAGGCTCAACACCTCCTGCCTTAGCTGCTATTGTGCTTTTGCCATAACCAGCAGATGCACCACCACCATCAGTACAAGCTGCGCCCCCATGTATGCGGCCTCTTCCACCATACCTCCTCATGTTTGGGAAAATGTACCAAAAATACCAGCAGAGATATGGTGCTGTATGAGGAGCGTACAGCTGTGTAAGGTGTATGGAAAAATTTAAATCTCTGTATATATTTCGTTACTCACAGATGCTCTCCCAGTATGTATTTGACCGTAATTCAACCAGCAGATATACGGTACTGTGTCAGAAGTGTTCAGTTGTATATGTTTTTGGTGAAACTGTCAATCTCCATATATTTGTTTCAGGAGTCACACACAGACGCTCTGGCAGTATGTATTTGTCCGGAATTCAACCTGCAGATATACGGTACTGTATGAGAAGCGGACAGCTCCATACGGTGTATTGAAAAATGGAAATGTCCGTATATGTATTTCTGGAGTCTCACACACACACGCTGTGTCTGTATAGATGTGACCATAATGCGAACAGCAGATATATGATACTGTTTGAGAAGCGGACAGCTCAATACGGTGTATGGAGAAATGGAAATGTCCATATATGTATTTACGGAGTCTCACACACACACACGATGACTCTGTATAGATGTGACCGTAAAGCAAACAGCAGATATACGATACTGGTAGAGAAGCGGACAGCTCTATACGATGTATGCAAAAATGGAAATGTCCGTCTATGTATTTACGGACTCACACACACATGAGCTGTCTCTGTATAGACTGGACTGTAATCCAAACAGCAGATATACGATACTGTTTGAGAAGCGAACAGCTGTATATGATATATGTATGGAAAATTTTAAATCTCCGCTTTTTTTTTTACTGAGTCAAACACAGATAGCATGTATTTGTCCGTGATACCAGCCGGTACATGGTAGTGTGTGAGGAGCGTACAGCTCTATACGGTGTAGGTATGGAAAACTGAAAATCTACGTCTATTTTTTTCCGTAGTCACACACATATGCTGTCTCTGTATAGATTTGACCGTAATCAAACAAAAGATATAGGATACTGTTTGACAAGCGGACAGCTCGATATGGTGTATGTATGGAAAATTTTAATTCTCCGTCTATTTTTTAACGGAGTCACACACACGCTGTCTCTGTATAGATTTGACCGTTATCAAACAGCAAATGTACGATATTGTTTGACAAGCGGACAGCTCTATACGGTGTATGTATGAGAAAATGAAAATCTCTGTCTGTTTTTTTACGGAGTCACACACAGATAGTGTGTATTTGTCCATGATACCAGCCGGTACACGGTAGTGTGTGAGGAGCGTACAGCTCTATATGGTGTAGGTATGAAAAAATGAAAATCTACATCTATTTTTTCCCCAGTCACACACAGACGCTGTCTCTGTATAGATTTGACCGTGATCAAACAGCAAATATAGGATACTGTTTGACAAGCAGACTGCTCGATACGGTGTATAAATACCACAAAAATGGCTGTCAATAATAAAGCTCATCCATTAAAGCTATAACCAAACCAAAGAAAAAATGGAATCAAGAGCAATGAATAAAATATAAGATTTATTATTTATACTCAATAGAATAAAATACAATATGTAGATAGAAAAGTATCAATAAATACAAAATAAGGGAATCAGCGACATCCTATTACCACATATAAATAAGAGTCATGGCACAAATAATATTCTATAAGCAAAGGCAGATAATAGTAACATAATCAACTTTCTCTCAATTATCTTTTAAATGCAATGGTATGTAACATAACCTAAAAGTCAAAATTAGGAGTACCAACCTACATGATATGTGGACATCGGGGTCCCACTGTCCACATATCATAAAGGTTGGTACTCCTAATTTTGTCTTTTAGGCATTTGTTTATAAATCTGGCTATCTCTCTCCCTCTTTATCTGATGCTATTCCTACACCAGCTGACAATCTCTCACATCGGTGGTCTTCAGACCCCTACTTGATGATTATAATATATTTTATATCATATGCACGTTATGGGAGATGTTACATACCATTGCATTTAAAAGATAATTGAGAGAAAGTTGATTATGTTACTATTATCTGCCTTTGCTTATAGAATATTATTTGTGCCATGACCCTTATTTATATGTGGTAATTGGATGTCGCTGATTCCCTTATTTTGTATTTATTGATACTTTTCTATCTACATATTGTATTTTATTCTATTGAGTATAAATAAAAAATCTTATATTTTATTCATTGCTCTTGATTCAATTTTTTCTTTGGTTCGATACGGTGTATGTATGGAAAATTTTAATTCTCCGTCTATTTTTTAATCGAGTCACACACACGCTGTCTCTGTATAGATTTGACCGTGATCAAACAGCAGATATACGATATTGGTAGAGAAGCGGACAGCTCTATACGATGTATGCAAAAATGGAAATGTCCGTCTATGTATTTACGGACTCACACACACATGCGCTGTCTCTGTATAGACTGGACTGTAATCCAAACAGCAGATATACGATACTGTTTGAGAAGCAGACAGCTGTATATGGTATATGTATGGAAAATTTAAAATCTCCGCTTTTTTTTACTGAGTCAAACACAGATAGCATGTATTTGTCCGTGATACCAGCCGGTACATGGTAGTGTGTGAGGAGCGTACAGCTCTATACGGTGTAGGTATGGAAAACTGAAAATCTACGTCTATTTTTTTCCGTAGTCACATACATATGCTGTCTCTGTATAGATTTGACCGTAATCAAACAAAAGATATAGGATACTGTTTGACAAGCGGACAGCTCGATACGGTGTATGTATGGAAAATTTTAATTATCCGTCTATTTTTTAACGGAGTCACACACACGATGTCTCTGTATAGATTTGACCGTTATCAACAGCAAATGTACGATATTGTTTGACAAGCGGACAGCTCTATACGGTGTATGTATGAGAAAATGAAAATCTCTGTCTGTTTTTTTACGGAGTCACACACAGATAGTGTGTATTTGTCCATGATACCAGCCGGTACACGGTAGTGTGTGAGGAGCGTACAGCTCTATACGGTGTAGGTATGGAAAAATGAAAATCTACGTCTATTTTTTTCCCCAGTCACACACAGACGCTGTCTCTGTATAGATTTGACCGTGATCAAACAGCAAATATAGGATACTGTTTGACAAGCAGACTGCTCGATACGGTGTATAAATACCACAAAAATGGCTGTCAATAATAAAGCTCATCCATTAAAGCTATAACCAAACCAAAGAAAAAATGGAATCAAGAGCAATGAATAAAATATAAGATTTATTATTTATACTCAATAGAATAAAATACAATATGTAGATAGAAAAGTATCAATAAATACAAAGTAAGGGAATCAGCGACATCCAATTACCACATATAAATAAGAGTCATGGCACAAATAATATTCTATAAGCAAAGGCAGATAATAGTAACATAATCAACTTTCTCTCAATTATCTTTTAAATGCAATGGTATATAACATAACCTAAAAGTCAAAATTAGGAGTACCAACCTACATGATATGTGGACATCGGGGTCCCACTGTCCACATATCATATAGGTTGGTACTCCTAATTTTGTCTTTTAGGCATTTGTTTATAAATCTGGCTCTCTCTCTCCCTCTTTATCTGATGCTATTCCTACACCAGCTGACAGTCTCTCACATCGGTGGTCTTCAGACCCCTACTTGATGATTATAATATATTTTATATCATATGCACTTTATGGGAGATGTTACATACCATTGCATTTAAAAGATAATTGAGAGAAAGTTGATTATGTTACTATTATCTGCCTTTGCTTATAGAATATTATTTGTGCCATGACCCTTATTTATATGTGGTAATTGGATGTCGCTGATTCCCTTATTTTGTATTTATTGATACTTTTCTATCTACATATTGTATTTTATTCTATTGAGTATAAATAAAAAATCTTATATTTTATTCATTGCTCTTGATTTAATTTTTTCTTTGGTTCAATACGGTGTATGTATGGAAAATTTTAATTCTCCGTCTATTTTTTAATCGAGTCACACACACGCTGTCTCTGTATAGATTTGACCGTGATCAAACAGCAGATATACGATATTGTTTGACAAGCGGACAGCTCTATACGGTGTATGTATGGGAAAATGAAAATCTCCGTCTATCTTTTTACGGAGTCACACACAGATAGCATGTATTTGTCCGTGATACCATCTAGTACACGGTTGTGTGTGAGGAGCGTATAGCTCTATACGGTGTATGTATGGAAAATTTTAAATCTCCGTCTATTTTTTTAAGGACTCACACACACATGCTGTCTCTGTATAAATTTTACCGTAATCAAACAGAAGATATAGGATACAGTTTGACAAGCAGACAGCTCGATACGGTGTATGTATGGAAAATTTTAATTCTCCGTCTATTTTTTAACGGAGTCACACACACATGCTGTCTCTGTATAGATTTGACCGTTATCAAACAGCAGATATACGATGTTTGACAAGTGGACAGCTCTATACGGTGTATGTATGGGAAAATGAAAATCTCCATCTATCTTTCTGCAGAGTCACACACAGATAGCATGTATTTGTCCGTGATACCAGCCGGTACACGTTTGTGTGTGAGTAGCGTACAGCTCTATACGGTGTATGTATGGAAAATTTTAAATCTCCATCTATTTTTTTATGGACTCACATACACACGCTGTCTCTGTATAGATTTGACCGTGATCAAACAGCAGATATAGTATACTGTTTGACAAGCGGACAGCTCTATACGATGTATGCAAAAATTGAAATTTCCGTATATGTATTTACAGAGTCTCACACACACACGCTGTCTCTGTATAGATTTGACCGCAATACAAACAGCAGATATACAATACCGTTTGATAAGCGGACAGCTCTATGCAGTGTATGTATGGAAAAATGAAAATCACTGTTTATCTTTTTATGGAGTCACACACAGATAGCATGTATTTGTCCGTGATACCAGCTGGTACACGGTAGTGTGTGAGGAGCGTACACCTCTATATGGTGTGTGAAAAAATGAATGCTCGCTAACTGTGCAGACAAAAGGAATACAAGTATTTTTGCTTTGAAAAAAGCAGTCTGCACAGCAGTGTGCAAACAGCAATGCAGCCTAATAACCACCAGACCTGCTGCACACAAAAATATCCTCCCCTGTCACTGCACACTAACTGTTGTGTTGTACAGTGAAAATCGCTATCAGCAGAAGCACAGTTTTTTTCCTGCCTAAACACTCTCCCTATTGAGAACGAGCAGCAGCAACCTCTCCCTATGCTAAGATCGGCAGAAGTAAGATGGCGGTCGGCGTTCAGGGCTTTTATAGCCACTGTGATGCCACACAAAGTCAGCCAATCACTGCAATGCCCTTCTCTAAGATGGTGGTGGCCGCTCCCCATGTCATTGCGTTGCCCACAGTGTGCGTCCTTGGTCATTGGCTGAGAAAAGGCGCTGGAAGCATTATGGGAAACGCGACTTTGGCGCTCGAGTCGGCGACCTAATGGCCGACCTCACGCTATGGTCGGGTTTCAATAGGTGAAACTCGACTTTAGCGAAATCGGCGACTTTTGAATTTGACCGACCCTTTTCGCTCAACTCTAGGCATTAGTGTGCTCGCTACTTCAGTTTGCATCGGGTGCTCGGGTATTCATTAAATCTCTCGGGTGCTTGAGTGGCATGCTTGAGTGCCTGCCCGCATGTTTCGCGGCTGTTTTACACACAAAAAATGCGGGGATCTGCAATACTCCATGTAAACACGAGCACCCGATGCAACCTTGAGTAGCGAGTACTTCCGCTCAATACTAGCCGTTATATCGTCATTTTTTTGCTTTTGAAAACCCCCAATTCTAGCCCCAACCTTAACCCCAACCCTAACCCTATCCCTAAACCCCAACCCTAAAACAGCACTAACCCCAACCCTATCCCCAACCCTAACCCTAAGCCCAACTGCAAAGAATGGGAAAAAATTTTAAAAAATTATAATTTTTATCTAACTAAGGAGGTGACAGAGGGGGATTTGATATACTATTTTTTTATACTTTGATCATTGTGAAAGGGTCAATCACAGTGATCAAAAGGAGCCAATAGGAAATTTCCTCTTGTTGCCAGGTACCGACCAATAGATCTCAGTCCACCTCACTTTTTCCCAGGAAGATGATGCTGGGCCAGGGACCAATAAAAGAGGGACCAGAGAATGGCAGAGGTACATGTGTATCATGTCAGAAGAGAAAGAAATTATTGAAACAGCCAGCAATTTTGAATAAATCCCCAACAGTGTCACCAGCAAAGCATCCCCACACCATCACACCTCCTCCTCCATGCTTCATGGTGGGAACCAGGCATGTAGAGTCCATCCGTTCACCTTTTCTGCGTCGCACAAAGACACGGTGGTTGGAACCAAAGATCTTACATTTGGACTCATCAGACCAAAGCACAGATTTCCACTGGTCTAATGTCCATTCCTTGTGTTCTTTAGCCCAAACAAGTCTCTTCTGCTTGTTGCTTATCCTTAGCAGTGGTTTCCTAGCAGCTATTTTACCATGAAGGCCTGTTGCACAAAGTCTCCTCTTAACAGTTGTTGTAGAGATGTGTCTGCTGCTAGAACTCTGTGTGGCATTGACCTAGTCTCTAATCTGAGCTGCTGTGTTAACCTGCGATTTCTGAGGCTGGTGACTTGGATGAACTTATCCTCCGCAGCAGAGGTGACTCTTGGTCTTCCTTTCCTGGGGCGGTCCTCATGTGAGCCAGTTTCTTTGTAGCGCTTGATGGTTTTTGCCACTGCACTTGGGGACACTTTCAAAGTTTTCCCAATTTTTCAGACTGACTGACCTTCATTTCTTAAAGTAATGATGGCCACTCGTTTTTCTTTACTTAGCTGCTTTTTTCTTGCCATAATACAAATTCTAACAGTCTATTCACTAGTACTATCAGCTGTGCATTCACCAGACTTCTGCACAACACAACTGATGGTCCCAACCCCAATTATAAGGCAAGAAACCCCACTTACTAAACCTGACAGAGCACACCTGTGAAGTGAAAACCATTTCCGGTGACTACCTCTTGACACTCATCAAGAGAATGCCAAGAGTGTGAAAAGCAGTAATCAACGCAAAAGGTGGCTACTTTGAAGAACCCAGAATGGGGGGCTGTTCCTTTTCACGTGACCACATTGGGGTTACAATGGGTGAGAGATTAGTTGTCTATATGGGTCCATTTGTGTCTCATTATATGAGGGTCTCCTTATGTAATACCATGGTTATTTTTGTGACTGTATGCAATACTATTTATGTTGCATGTACTTGACCTATTGGGTTGACATCACTTTATTCTGTCTTCAAACCTCTTGGACATTCATTATTTCTTGAGTCCTTTCTTTTTACTAATTTCTTGATATGTTTTGGACTTATAGTCAATTTGTATCTTGTATCCCATAATATGTTTTATGTGGATATGTTAATATTTTTTACACCATGCTCCATTGCCTTATTTTCTATGATGAAATTTGTTATCATTTATTTGTACTTTGCAATAAAATTGTCTTTATATTTGTACTATATCTTGGACTTTATACTCCATGTCTCTTATAGGATATAGGATTGAAAAGTATGTTGTAAGGCTAGTTTCACACTAGCGTTTTTTTGCGCTGCGTTTGGAGCGCACATGAAACACATGTCAAAAGCACATGCAAACGCTTGTAAACGCTGCGGTTTTTTTTTTAACATTATTGTGCGCATAACTACAAAAAATCGCAGCGTTTTTGAGCGTTTGTAAGCGTTTTTCATGCATTTGCATTTTTTATGCGCAATAAACTGGAGAAAAAAATCCTTGAAAAATTCTTAAACACACTCCACCAATGGGACGGCAGTGGGCTTGTCTTATGGAAATTCTATATATAGCCCCTTTTTACAGCTGAATTCTTCACATTTGCTTGCATTTGACTTGAGAAACATGGATCTGCGCTGGAAGAGCTTTGACTTTGACTTGAATCTGGACATGAGGATGGCTCAGGCTTATGCCGTTACTTGCCATGAACAGAGGGAGAGAGAGAGGCAGCAGCGGCGTTTGTGGATACATCCCATTACTGAACTCCGGGAGAGCCGTGGAGCGTACCACACCCTCTACAGCGAGCTCCAGGGAATCCCGGAGAAATTTATGGATTATACCCGGATGACCAAAGAAACCTTTCACTATTTGCTTGGTCGGGTAAAAGAAGTCATCCGGAGACAGGACCCGCAGCTCCGGCGTGCGATTACTCCTGAGGAACGGCTCCTGGTCACATTAAGGTACGTAGTTTTGCTAAACCAATGCCTGCTGATGTTTTTTGGTTGTGACATGTAGTCTTCCAAATCTGGCAGAATTACAGTTCTGCCATGTCGTTAACTAAAGGCTGCCGTAATTTTTTGATGCCATGTTTTGAACCAAAGGCTGCAGATTTTTTTTTTTTTTAATTTAACGTGTGTAAAAAAATTAAATATACACAAATATTAATTTTTTTGTTTTCTTTGTGTCACAGAGTCCTGGCTTCTGGAGAGACCCTCTCGTCGCTGCACTTCCAGTACCGGATTGGAATCTCCACGTTGTCTGGAATTGTAGCGGACACCTGCCGGGCTTTGTGGAACGTTCTTTGTCCCGAATTCATGCCCATGCCAACCGCAGAAAAGTGGTTGGAAATCGCCGACAGATTCTGGACTGTATGCAATTTCCCTAACTGTTTGGGAGTGGTGGATGGGAAACACATCCTGATTATCAAGCCCAAAAGAACAGGCTCTGAGTTCTATAACTACAAAAAGTACTTTTCTACTGTACTGATGGCCATTGCGGATGCAGACTGTGTGTTTATTGCAGTGGACATTGGGGCATTTGGTCATGGGAATGACTCCCAGGCTTTTAAGACCTCTGACATGGGCAGGAGGTTGTATGGCAACAACTTCAATTTCCCCATGCCATGGCCTCTTGCCAAAACCGAAGGTCCACCACAGCCATTTGTAATGGTTGATGATGAAGCATTCCAGATGTGCCAAAACCTGCTCAAACCCTACTCCAGCTGGGTCTTGGACCTCCACAAAAGAATTTATAATTACAGGCTCACCAGGGCCAGGAGAACAATAGAGTGTGCATTTGGTATACTTGTATCTAGATGGTGCATTCTTGGCATAGCTATTAATCTGAAACTGGAAACAGTGGATGAGGTGGTCAAGGCCTGTGTTGTTCTACATAATTTTGTAATTTCTCGAGAGCCCCCAAACTTAGATCTTGATGATGTTGCTCCTAATCCATTGCCTGAATTTACACAGCACCCTTTCAAGTCATCCGTCAAAGTTGGCCAAATAAGGGACCAATTTGCGGCCTACTTCAACTCAGATGTAGGACGGGTGGAATGGCAAGAGCAAATGGTGTAAAAAAATGTTATTGCATGTTGTTGGTTTGTTAATAAAAAAAACTGTTTTGATACCTGTACTGAGTGCATTCTCTGTTTTTACACTCCCAATACCATTAGCAAGTAGCAAGGTGTATCAGTGAATTTATGATGCTGTGTTTTGTGCATCATGAATGCACTAATACTCCTGAGTAGGTGACATACACACACAAGTTGTATTACCTTTATAATCTCTACAGTGTGTTCAATTAACAGCGATGGTGGAGATAATACAACTGTGACAGGTAAAATACCCAGGCCTCATGTCATGCTGAATACTTATCACAAATGGCCATTACAATACAGATTAAACTGCAGCATAACTATACTCTTCTGCAAAATATATGGAGAGTTATATCAACGTTGCAGGTTCAAAATCAATTAACCTGCCCAGGTGTGATAGTGATGCAAGGTCAGGGTATTTGGGAAGTATATATAACATTTATTTTCACCATCAGTAATGTGTTTCTTCCACAAACATGCAATAGAGTATGTGGTTATTTAGAAGGTATAGCAATAGTTCCTTGTCTTTTCTCTAATAGTTAAATGCGAACGGAAAAAAAAAGGCAAGGTAACAATAGATATGCCTTGCACTCAACACCATCCTCTATGCCAGGGTTTCCAAAATGTAGTCCTAAATGTCAACCAACAGATCATGTTTCCTTTTTTTTTTTTTGTAGCTCAAATGGAATTACTAAAAACATGATTTGTTTGTTGGCTTTTAACACTGTAGTTGGGGAACCCTTCCATAATTTAGTGTGTGCAATACACCAGATATCTCCATTACTGATGTTTCTTGTGTCAGTCAAGGAGATATGTGTTGTCAACGAAACCAATCTACATGACTTGTCTTTTTCACAGCAGTCTCTACATTCTTTTAATATTGCACAGACTGTATCCAGCAGGGCTCCCCAACTCCACTCCTCACGGTCCACCAACAGATCATGTTGTAATGAAATACATATCTCCATTGATAACGGTTTCACAAGAGCCCCAAAAAAAGAGGATTCCATACAACATGATCTGTTGGTGGAAGCAACTTTAAAAAAGTACCAAAAAATTGTCTTGGTCTACAGCAGGTTAAAATCATGTTCCTTGCCAAACTTACATCCTGCACCTGTTACTTGTACTTTCTTACTGTGATTTTCAGCCTTCAGTAATGTGAAACCAAAATATGACATAATTAGAAACAGATTTAGACTAAGCACACTTTTTAATGTGATTGCAGTGGTTTGCCAAATAAATGTTTTGAAGAAAGTATCAGTAACATTCAGTCAATCTGTACTAAAAGTATAAGAAAAAGGAGGAAAAAAACAATTTTATAATTAAAAAAAAGGATTGGTCACTTTTACTTTCATTTTAACACATGAATTGGACACCTGATTTTGTGGCACTTAACAAATACATAAGAACAGTTTCTCCTCCTTGCGCTGCATTCACACATATATGTTCCATGGTCCCTGATTAAAGGGAATCTGTCACCCAATTTTTGGCCTATAAGATGCGGCCACAGCCATCAGGGGCTGATCTACAGCATTCTGTAATGCTGTAGATAAGCCCCTGATGTAACCTGAAAGATAAGAAAAACGAGTTAGATTATACTCACCCGGGGATCCGGTCCGGCGCCTCCCACTTTCTAGCGATAACTTCCTCCTTCTTACTTCTGTCGCGGTAGTGCACAGGCGTACTTTATCTGCCCTGTTGAGGGCAGAGTAAAGTACTGTAGTGCGCAGGCGAGCGGAAAGGTCAGAGAGGTCCGGCGCCTGCGCACTGCAGTACTCTGCTCTGCCCTCAACAGGGCAGAGAAAGCATGCCTGCGCAGGAGCCACAGCAGAAGTAAGAAGGAGGACGTCATCACTAGAAGATGGGTGGCGCCGGATCAGACCACAACACCCACCACACCCGCCCCCACCCCCTGTGAGTATAATCTAACTTGCTTTTCTTCTCTTTCAGGTTACACCGTGGTCTTATCTACAGCATTACAGAATGCTATAGATAAGCCCCTAATGGCGGTGGCCGCAGTTTATAGGACGAAAATTGGATTCCTTTTAAAGGACTGGCCATGAGTCTTCTGGACGACCTCATGACACAAGGCTGTCAAGTTCAGATCAAGTTTTAGATGTGGTAGCACAAAACGTCATTGTTGCTTGATGATGGTTCATAAATGTAAAACTTTCAGATCAACCAACAACCATGAATCATTTTCGATCAAACAATTTTTGAATTGCATTGTGTCATTTGTGATATATTTGTTAAAATGTGCTTGTAATCATCCAAACTGCCAGACAAAGGATGAACAAGCTTAGGTCCAGTACCAGAAATGGTATATTGAAGCTTGATTTTTCCGAAGATTTTTGTATGGAACATTTCAAGGATCCCAATGGCCTTCGTTCGATAACATTGGAATAGATTTCAGCGATAGTTACTTTTCGAAAATTAACTGTGAGACCTATTGGATTTTCAAACTATTCACATTTACCCCTGAATGGTTATATGAAACTATAGAAAACACCAACTGAGTAGCGTTTATGATATACATTATTTCATATAAAATAAATAGTTTTTTCTTTATTTTTTTCATTGTAGTATTTATATGTGTATCTTTTACAGAATGTATCCTTAATGGTGATGAGCGAGTATGCTCGTTACTAGAGATTTCCGAGCATGCTCAGGTGTTCTCTGAGTATTTTGGGCGTGCTCAGGGATTTAGTTTGTGCTGCGTTGCCCCAGCTGCATGAATTGCGACTGTTAGACAGCATGAATACATGTGGGGATTGCCTGTTTGCTAGCAAATCCCAACATGTATTGAGGCTGTCTAGCAGCCACAAATCATGCAGCTGCAGCAACACAAACTAAATCTCTGAGCACGCCCAAAATATTTGGAGAACACCTGAGCATGCTTGGAAATCTTGAGTAACGCGCATACTCGCTCATCACTAATGCTTAAATTACATGTTTCATTTGTGAAAAGTTTATTTTATCCTTCAATGTGGGTAGGTTTTCAGTATGTCATTCTTGATTATTAAATAATGTGTCTATATGCTCCCCTATTTTGTACTTGATGAAGGAGTTGGAACAACTCTGAAATATGTTGTCTAGTGATGGGCGAACCCCTGGATGTTCGGGTTCAGTGGGTTCAGCTTAAAATTTCAAAAAGTATGGTTCGGATCCCAAAACAGTGCCCTAACCTGAACCCATAGATCACAGCAGTTTATTGTCCTGGTTCACAGTGAAGTGTGGGAACACAGCCTCAGTGATCTGCGGTAACGTTGATGGTGGTTTTCAGCCTGGGCGGTCTCATCATGCCATCGCCCAGGTTGTAAACCATATATCGCAGACATGGATTATGATGTATGTGTATTTTTGCTGTTTATTTTCTTCTATTTTTTTTACAGGTGACAAGGGCTTCATTGGAATGGACATAAGGAAAGTATAACTTTGATATTTCTAAATAAATTTGTACAACAGGGTGTGGATTTTTATTTCAAATAAAAGGACTTTAATCTGGGTGTTTTTCATTTACAATTTAGCTTGGCTGGTTGTCAAAAATTGGGTGGGCCCCACCCCATTTTTATAATTATTTATTCAAATGATTAAAAAAACAATATGGAGATCCCTCTATTCTTGATAACCAACAATGATAAAGCTGACAGCTGAGGGTTGCAGCCCGCAGCTGTCAGTTTTGCATTGCTGGTTATCAAGAATGGAGCAGACCCCACATCATTTTTTTTTTTTAAATTATTTATTTATAGCAGACAGGTGCCAGCTGATGAATACTCTCATCAACGGTACCTGCTATAACTGTTATCAGTGACAGAAGGTGAAAACGAATGGGAGTGGTACTCACATCAGTCGACACCTCTGTGATCAGTGGTAAACTTTTTTCCACTGGTCACAGCTGCTGGCTCACTCAGCTCTCTGACCAGAGGTAATAATCTTACTGCCGATCAGAGCCACCAATGTTTGTCGCAGAGATCACAGCGCGGGAAACACACAATATTAGGGGTGCCGAACCTGAACAGTGACAAGAACTTCCTGGAGGATTCCGTGTTTGGGGTCCGGGCCCGAATAGTAGGTGTTTAGTATGGATCCCGAGTGTTACTGTTTTGGTTTGACCATCACTAATATTGTCAATAAAGTCCCCCTTCTCAAACCCTCTGGGTACCTTTGTCTCCCTTGGCCTCGGCAGCGCCTAGAAACACCACATCTTTTAATTGTTTTTTTTCCCATCACCATTAATGATAGCAGCTGTACACTATCCACTATTTAACATGAGTTTAAATGTGATTGGCTACTTTTGAACACAACCACATCCCCAATTATAAGAGGGTGTTCATACTTAAGCAACCTTATTATTTTAGTTTTGTTATTTTTACTCTCCCCCTCTAAAACAAAATGATACTTAGTGGTATGATTTTTTTTTAAATGACAAATACTCGCATTTTAAGAGTGGTATGATGGAATTTAATATCTACTGTAGCTTTTCACCTTAACCCCTTTCTGACATCAGAAGTAATAAGTTGTCCTTTTGCCCTGTGCAATTCGACCAGGGATGTATTATTACGTCATTTTGATTGCCTACTCACATGGGTGGTGTGTGGGCAATCGTTGCTGTGTGTCAGCTGATTCTGGCAGCTGGCACCCGACACTCAGTGCCAGGAGCTGTCACACAATGCTCCTGACACTTGAACCCCCGAAATGCTGCCATCAAACGAGATCGCAGCATTCCAGAAGCCGGCAGAGGTCTGACAGCCGCTCTGCCTTTGGATGGGAGACCCCACGGCATTATTATAGCTCTCAAGATATGGTGATGCATTTAGTGTGTGACAGCAGCCAAACATAAAAACCCGATATAAATCTGGTATCGCTGTAATCACAACGACCCAATTTTTTCATTCTGTCTGCCAAAGATCGAAGTAAGGCTCTGCGCACATTTATCCTGCACTCTGTGCTGAGTGCTTGCACTGGGGTTTCCATGTAAATCTGAGAAATATGTGACTCAGATAGAACCTCTGGCAGATAGAGGCACTGTGGATGCCATCTGGCCTGTGATCCGACGGTGTACGTCATTTTAGGATTGCATAAAAGTGCCGTCGGCCATTGTTGTGTAATTCTGAAAAGGACACCACTGAACAGAGAGCAGAAGGAGTCCAGAGTAACTCTGTTGCCTCATTATAATGAATGGATCCCTTGGGGGTTTCATCTGAATCATGTTACTCAGAGAGATTTAGATGGAAACCCCAAAGTAAGTGGTCAGCGCAGAGCACCGGATAAATGTGATCCCAAATGTTATTTTTTATTTATAAAGCACCATTGGTTCCATGGTGCTGTACATGAGAAGGGTAAACCAAATTACAGATATCATTTTCAGTAAACAAACTAACAATCACAGATATAGAGGGGAGAGAGGACCCTGCGCTTGCGGGCTTACATTCTACAGAATGGTGGGGAAGGAGATAGTAGGTTGGGGGGTAGCAGCAGCTCAAGTGATGGTGAGGCGGTAGCTCCAGTAGTGGTGAAGAGGCAGCGTGGATCATTGCAAGCTGCAAGCTTTCCTGAAGAGATGGGTTTTCAAGTTCCATCTGAAGGATCCGAGTGTGGCTGATAGTCGGACGTGTTGGGGCAAAGAATTCCAGAGGATGGGGCTATTCGGGAGAAGTCTTGGAGGCGGTTGGGTGAGGAGCGAATAAGTGTGGAGGAGAGAAGGAGGTCTTGGGAGGACCGGAGATTACGTGAGGTAAGATAACGGGAGATTAGTTCAGAGATATATGGAGGAGACGGGTTATAGATGGCCTTGTAGGTCAGCATTAGTAATCTGAATTGGATATGCTGAGGGAATGGGAGCCAGTAAAGAGATTGGCAGAGAGGAGAAGTGGAGGAGTAGCGAGGAGAGAGATGAATTAATCGGGCAGCAGAGTTAAGACAAGCGAGGTGCGAGGGTGTTAGCAGGGAGGCCACACAAAAGGATGTTGCAGTAGTCGAGGCGGGAGATGATGAGGGCATGCACAAGCATTTTAGTAGATCGAGGGTTGAGGAAGGGACGGATTATGCAAATATTTTTGAGCTGGAGGCAACAGGAGGTGGAGAGAGTTTGGATGTGCGGTGTTATGAATGGGTCACTGAGGAGGAAAAAATAAACAACAAGCTAAGTCTCAGAAAACCAGAGAAGTTGGTAAATATGCAGATTGCAGATCCCTGAACTTAACCGCACAACTAGCAGCAGTCGTGGAGTGTTCCTACGATGGTCCTAGACGCCTCATCACAACCGGAGAGCTACATAAGCCTAAAGCAGGAAAAGAGGAAAACTAACTGCCCCAGAGCAGACCCCAAAGGAAAGACAGCCCCCCACATATATTGATGGTGAAACAAGATGAAATTACAAACAAAGACAGGAAAATAGGCTGAGCAAATGATGGTGAATGGCTAACTAAAAAGGACAGGAAAGAAAAGACACTGTCTGCAATCTGCCAAAAAAACCTACAAAAATATTGTCCAACACTTCTGATAGCAAAATTAACCCTGAAGTCACTAGACTTCTAAACCTTTATCAGCACTCTGAAATGTTCTGAGACAGAACAAAAAAGAGGCCAATCTAATAAGGAACAAAAAGCAGATTGGCAAATACTGATTAATAGGAGTGGAAATTCAGCATAACCCCCGCAGGGGCAAGCTGATTACACAAAAAACTGAATTGACCAATAAGCGCAAGTGTTAACATTAGCAAAAAACAAACTTAACTTGAGAAGACTGGAAGAGAGCTGAAGTCCAGGACCTAAGAAGCAGACTAAATCACCAGCACCCGGATAGGGCGTCGGCTGTCTTATATCCAGTCTGATACTCCAGAGATCCAATCATTATCTTCCTCATCAGGTGGCAGATCACTACCACTTAAACCAACAGCACTACCTCCTGTCACCACCAGAGGGAGAACGGAAGGGGAACTCTCAACTGGTGGAGCAGAAAATGAGTTCATGACAGTGCGGTTTGAAGGACAGGGCAGAGTCAAGGAGGCTACTGTGCTCTTAGGAACCTTGAGTACTGCAGAAATTCTTTTGGATCCTTGGCCAGATCTGTGCCTTGCCACAATTCTGTCTCTGAGCTCCTTTGCCAGTTCCTTTGACCTCCTGATTCAAATTTGGTCTAACATGCAATGTGAGCTGTTAGGTCCTATATAGACAGGTGTGTGCCTTTACAAATCAAGTCCAATCAGTTGAAACACAGCTGGACTCCAATGAAGAAGTAGAGCCATCTCAAGGAGGATCACAAGGAAATGGACAGCGTGTGACTACGTTTTTTACACCTAGATTTGGGGATTCTCTGCCATTCTTCCTTGCAGATCCTCTCCAGTTCTATCAGGTTGGATGGTGAACGTTGGTGGACAGCCATTTTCAGGACTCTCCAGAGATGCTCAATTGGGTTTAGGTCAGGGCTCTGGCTGGACCAGTCCAGAATGGTCACAGAGTTGTTTATTATTTTAGCTGTGTGCTTTAGGTCATTGTCTTGTTGGAAGGTGAACCTTTGGCCAAGTCTGAGGTCCAGAGCACTCTGGAAGAGATTTTCAACCAGAATATCTTACTTCAATTGCAACCAGCCGTCCTGTCCCTGCAGCTGAAAAATACTCCCATAGCATGATGCTGCCACCACCATGTTTTACTGTTGGGATTGTAGTGGGCAGGTGATGAGCAGTGCCTGGTTTTCTCCACACATACCACTTAGAATTATCATCAAAAAGTTCTATCTTCATCTCATCAGACCAGAGAATCTTATTTCTCAAAGTATGGGAGTCCTTCATGTGTTTTTTAGCAAACACTGTGCAGGCTTTCATATGTCTGGCACTGAGGAGAGGCTTCCATTGGGCCACTCTACCATAAAGGCTCAATTGGTGGAGGGCTGCAGTGATACTTGACTTTGTGGAACTTTCTCCTATCTCCCTACTGCATCTGTGGAGCTCAGCCACAGTGATCTTGAGGTTCGTCTTTACCTCTCGCACCAAGGCTCTTCTCCCACAATTGCTCAGTTTGGCTGGATGACCAGGTCTAGGAAGACTTCTGGTGGTCCCAAGCTTCTTCCATTTAAGGATTATGGAGGTCACTGTGCTCTTAGGAACCTAGAGTAGTGCAGAAATTCTTTTATAACCTTGGCCAGATCTGTGCCTTGCCACAATTCTGTCTCTGAGCTCCTTTGCCAGTTCCTTTGACCTCATGATTCTCATTTAGTCTGACATGCACTGTGAGCTGTGAGGTCTTATATAGACAGGTGTGTGTCTTTAAAAATCAAGTTCTGTCAGTTTAATTAAACACAGCTGGACTCCAATGAAGGAGTAGAACCATCTCAAGGAGTCACAAGGAAATGGACAGCATGTGACTTAAATATGAGTGTCTGAGCAAAGGGTCTGAATACTTATGACCATGTGATATTTCAGTTTTTCTTTTTCAATAAATTTGCAATTTCTACAATTCTGGTTTTTATCAGTCAAGATGGGGTGCAGAGTGTGCATTAATGAGAAAGAAATTAACTTTTTGCACTTGCCAAATGGCTTTAATGAAGAAAAGAGTGAAAGATGTAAAGGGGTCTGAATACTTTCTGAACCCACTGTAGATCTATGTATGCACATCTTATGTCACAGACAGATGCAGTGGCTTAATGGTTTCAGATGGTGTTACACTTGACATTACATATTCATATTGACAGACACATAGTCACCTGCCTATGGTACTAATAAGCATTGTCTCAGTAGTCTAGTATTTTTCTCATGTCTCGGATAGGCAAGCGTTAGTTTGGCTGACAAAGATTGTTGAAAATATACTAACATTTCTTGAAAATTCCCATTACACACCACCATACTCTCCAGCACTGATGGACCTCTGGACTTCCCAGCTGCAAAATAATTACCAATTTGGTTCAGGCATTGTAATGTTCTTGCAGGAACGCGGGATGCCGTCACGCATGGGGAGGCAGAAAAAGGGTTAAGCAGGTTTATTTACAGGGGAATGTACTCCACGCAGGGAGTGAGGGATTGTAGGGTGATGATAAGAAATTGGGCAGAACTGAGAGAGTGGCAGGGTAGGTCAGGGATGAGCAAAAGTTCAATAATAAAGAGGTGAAATTTATCAGTCTGTAGTCTTCTTGTGTGCAGCTCCTCAGGGTTCCAACGGTGGCACCAACAGCAGCACGTGATGTCTCGGTGAGGTCTGTAACAGGCAGGGATCCAATGGTGGCACCGACAACAGCAGCACGGGACATCTTGGTGAAGTCTCTGGGAGGCAGGAAGATTTCCCATGCTCAAACATATCTAGCACAGTACTGAATCTAGTGTGGAGAATTTCCGGAACGGGGTTTCACTCCGCAGTGTACACAAGTCCTTGGTATCAAGGCTCTGTCCTAGCCGTCTGTCTCTCTCTCTCTCTATGCGTGGCACTCACAGTGCAGTCTCTGCCTTCACTAGGGTCACCTCCTAGCATGGAGGGTAGCAGGAAACCAACAGTCGGTCGTCCACAAACTGTGGACCTGTATGCTGGGGTGTGTCCAGTATGCAGTCACTCTTGAGCAAGTGTGAGCTCTTGCTCTTAGCTCTGCTCTGCTGGCACGGCTCTGCACGGCTTCACTCTGCAGGCGACGGGGGCTCCTTCTATACAGCCCATTGCCACACCGGTACTGTCTGGTGGGGGAAGCAGTGTGCGCTGTATTCTGCTCTGTGCACTGCTCTCTGCGCTGTCCTCTGCACTGCTCTGCTCCGGCGCGCTTTCCCCTTTAGCCCCGTGCTTTCCTGGCTCTCATGGGTCAGCCGTAAGCTCCATCTTTCTCCTCCTTCCCTCCTGCAGCAGGGGAAGGTCCGCCTCTCTCAGGTTTCCCTCCTGGAAACAGTGGATGCAGCCTTTTTAGTTCCGGACCCAGCATACAGGTGCCCACGGTTCGGTCAACCTCCTTACATTCCTCCTCTCTTAAAGCCTGCCATTCCATGGGTGAGGATTCATTGTACTCCACGATGCTAATCTGAGGGCCTACAGCTGCCTACAATTTTCACAACTCCTCCTGCCTCTCTGGCTCCATCTTCTTCCAGTAAGGCTGGTCATAGATACTCAAAACATCGGGTGGAGTGGTGGAGAATGGGGGTTCATCCAGGTCCCTTGAAGCAGCAGTCTTCAAACCTGTTCCTTTTCTGGATCAGCATATGACCATTCGAGAGATTCTCCATCTTCACTCTCAATGGCTGTAGGAGAAGATTCTTTGGACAAACTTTGATCTGAAACATTGGGTTTTTTAACTGCATCCATCTTCTTTTTCTTCCTTTTCTTAGCTTTGCTGCCAGCAAACGGTTGGTCCTTTTCCTTGTCTTTTTCGGAATCCTTAGGGAATTCTCCTTAGTCTGTGGACCAAGTACTGGCAATTCTTCTCCAAAGCACCCCCGCTCTTTGATAGGCGCTCTCCCATCAGGACTGAAATCAGATGGATTAAGACCATGCAGACTAGACCTTTCCTCATCCTCACTGGGTACTGCAGGCGTCACATCCTATTGCTTTTCAGTCACACTCCCTGCCTCAGCCGGTTGCTTCGCCTCTTCCAACCGGTCAAGATCTCCGGGGCTGTTGGGTGGGTGGTAAACTTTCCACTTCAGAGAGAGAAGCCAGTGGTTCTTCCTCTTCACAAATGGAAATCATGGAAGTGGGTGACTGGGAACACTTGGCACTTGTTATCTTTCTATGGGTTCCCATAACAGGCAGGGACACAACAGCCTTCGGTGGATCATATGATTAGACACCTCTTCTTCCCTTTCTGGTTGGTCTTCACAGACGGCACCCTTGGATCCAGTTTGGAGTGTCGGCAAACTGTCCACTTCAGAGGACAAGTTAAGTGAGTCTTCCTTCTAGCAAACAGGAACTGTGGGAGTGTCAGGGACATCTGGCTCTGTCTTCTTCAGGCTGAGTCTCACAGACAGAACCTTCGGATCCAAGTTGGAGTTCCACGAGGCTCGCCTCCATGCCCCTGACCAACGTAGACATCTCACCGTAGATAGTCGACCCCTTCTCCATCTCTTCTCGGCACCCGACGTTGTGGCTCTGTCTGGCTCCAGGTACGGCTCCCCTCTTCTCATCCTACCATTTCTCTCAGAGATGAAGCTCTCTCCAATTGATAGGACCTTCGGAGGGCTGAGCAACCATTCCCCGTTGTCTCTCGAGTAGGGCAACTTCTGGACAGGTGTCCCATTCTTCCAACACCCTCGTAAGTGTCTGTCTGGTGGGTGCTTCAGTCTGGATAGTCGGCCTCTGCGGGAAACACGTCCCATCCACAAACGCTTTCCACTCCACGACCTGGAAGCAAACTTCAGGGCGACTACTTGGGTACTTCTGATGCTCCGCACCTCTCCCCTAACTTCCTTTATGCTTTGCTGTGAGTCACCTTGGGGTATGGCATGGGACTCCAAGACAGCAATAGGAGCTTCATCTAGCTTTTCAACTTTTTCCCCATACATTCTGTATTCCCTGCCATAATTCGCGGGACCACCCCTGACAAGGCTGCAATCCCCTGCGCCCGCTTGCCTATGTGTCTCTACTCTGATGTCTGCAAAAGTCAGGCACTCACACAAAGCCTGCCCGAGCAGCGCATCTCTCATGCCTGTCACTAACTGGTCTCCCAGCACTGTGTCAGGAGGTCCTATGCCTATGCTGTCTTTCTTAAGAATTGCAGTGTGTAGCTCCTGTAGCTCTCAGTCCAGCTCCCTGCGAACTTTGGGAGATTACTCAAAATTGTCTCCAATGGTATATTGGCCCTTGGAGCACCCCCAACCGCTTGGTCTGCCACCCCTGTGCCCATAGACTGCATTCTGCCGACTACACCAAGTGTAATATTCTAGCAGGAAAGCCGGATGCAGTCACGCACGGGGAGGCAGAACAAGGATTAAACAGGTTTATTTACAGGGGAATGTACCCCATGCAGGGAGTGAGGGATTGTAGGGTGATAAGGAATGGGGCAGAACTGGTAGAGTGGCAGGGTAGGTCAGGGACGAATGAAAGTTCAGTAATAAAGAGACTCAGTTATAAAGAATCTTTCCCCGGGAAACAGAGGAAGCAGCCTTTTTAGTTCCAGACCCGGCACGTAGGTACCTGCAGTCCGGTCAACCTCCTTACAGAATCTCTCCACTAGATTGTCTTCTCCTGACAGCTTCTGCCATCAAAAAATCTAGTTTCTTGAGCTCTTCTTTCCAGGTCAAACTCCTGTAGCAACTTGCTTTCACACTGTCCTCACTACCATTCTATGGTTACTTGAGCTCTAGCAACACTTAGGGTCTATATATAAGATAAATCACTACATATCCTCCAGATTTTTCTACTTACTTAACTAATGATTAGTAATTATTTTCAACAATAAGTAATGGATGGTGCCAAACCCTCATTCTACAGTTCCCAGTGTAGGAAAGATGCACTACAACCAGGAACTCACAAAGGCTGGTTTCACACTTGCGTTTGGAGGCGCAGCGGATGCTTGCCATGAAGCTCTGCCCCCTGCCGCGCCCCCTCCGGTCAGCTCCGCCTATGGGCACATGCCGCTGCATGTGGCCTGCATACCCTATTTTTAGCATTGGGTACTCAGGCCGTGCGCAGGTATGCTTTTGCCGCCGCATGCGTCCCTGTGACGGTGCGGCGACCTGCACCAAACGCAACGTGTTGCATTTTGGTGTGATCACCGCACCGTGAAAAGGACGCATGCGGCGGCAAAAGCATATATGCGCATGGCCTGCATACCTAATTCTAAAGATAGGGTAGGCAGGCCGCATGCGCCCATAGGCGGAGCTGACCGGAGGAGGTGCGGCAGGGGGCAGAGCTTCATGGCGAGCATCCGCTGCACCTCCAAACACAAGTGTGAAACTAGCCTAATCAAGAGCATCCCCCTGTTTGCTTCCATAAGCTATACCCAACAGCGTAGCTGACCAGCTGTAAGTCTTCTCTGCCCAGCTGCCTATTCTCCCACTACTTCACATAAAAGTGATTACAATAAACCATAACATTAACCATACAATCACGATACTTTGCATTAGTGTCATGTAATAGCAGTATTTCATGCAGCCACATACAAATAAATCATTCTGTCATAAAACAAATCTCTTCAAGAGGTGTCATCCATCTTGTACTCTTTTACACAGATATTAGTAAAGCTGTTCTGCTCTCACTATAGAAAGGTGCTGAGATGCCATCCAAAGGATACTAACATTATTTTGTCCTGTTTTATAGTTAGTGAATCATTATAAATTAAATTACACCCCTTATGAGCTTAGTATTTTGTGTAATCTGTGCATATTACAGAAAAGCTCATTGTGTAATGAACTTTAATGTATCAGGTAACTCTAATAGTAATTGTTCACTATAAACCCATATAAAGGATCAGTAAAGAACTTATTTTGGGCGTGTAAAGTTCCAGTTGCAAGAATTTCTCTATAGTTTAAGTTTGGATACACTATTTATAAAACCCTACTGAAAATACTTCTTGGAAAACATGTTGGTGATGACTAAGTGAGATGAATAAATCTAGATTAGATTTGACAAGAACAGACCAAGATGAAAACATTGAAAACTTCACCATTTTGAACATACTGACAGACCGTTTTACATAATACATAACTATTGTCATTTCTGAAATCCTCAAAGGTCAAGCAGCCATACAACAGAAATTATGATTGTGCCATTGCGAATAATAATTTAGATAACAAAGATGTTTTCTACAATTTTACATTGATGGTCCATCAATATGCAGTAACACAAGTGAACATAGGTGCTGAGCTGCAGTACCGTTCACAGACTTTAATGTAACCTGAGATAGAAGCAATGGGTGCATTTCCCACCAGGAAATCTCACAACACACATCACAGTTTCACAAATACTGATCTTTTCTTCTTATACATAGCTCCCAACATCTTGGATTAGGTGGGGCTGTCCTAATTTGAGGGTTCAGTCGCGCTATGTCAGAGCTTTGTCCTGGTTTCTGATACTCACCTCTCTCAGACATCTTCATCTCTCCATAGTGTCTCATCCTTGGGGGAACGGGGATGCTTCTCTATGCTCAGTGCTTAACCCCTTCTCCCTGAAGACAGTTTTCACCTTCCTGACCAGGCCAATTTTTACAATTCTGACGACTGTCATTTTATGAGAACATGATCTGGAACGCTTCAGATTATGGTGAGTCTGAGATTGTTTCCTCGTGACATATTGTACCTTATGTTAGTGGTAAAATTTCTTTGACATGACTTGCGATTATTTGTGAATAAAGCGGAAATTTAGAGAAAATTTAAAACATTTTGCAATTTTCAAATTTTTTATTTTTATGCTCTTAACCCCTTCACCCCCAAGGGTGGTTTGCACGTTCATGGCCGGGCCAATTTTTACAATTCTGACCACTGTACCTCTATGAGGTCATAACTCTGGAACGCTTCCATGGATCCCGGTGATTCTGACATTGTTTTCTCGTGACATATTGTACTTCATGCTAGTGGTAATATTTCATTCAAATAACTTGCGTTTATTTGTGAGAAAAACGGAAATTTGGCGAAAATTTAGAAAATTTCACAATTTTCCAACTTTGAATTTTTATGCCCTTAAATCACAGAGATACGGCACACAAAAAACTTGATAACTAACATTTCCCACATGTTTACTTTACATCAGCACAATTTTGGAGCCAAAATTTTTTTTTGTTAGGAAGTTATAAGGGTTAAAAGTTGACCAGGGATTTCTCATTTTTACAACACCATTTTATTTTTACGGACCACATCACATTTGAAGCCACTTTGAGGGGTCTATATGATAGAAAATACACAAAAGTGACACCATTCTAAAAACTGCACCCCTTAAGGTGCTCAAAACCACATTCAAGAAGTTTATTAACCCTTTAGGTGCGTCACAGGAATTTTTTTGAATATTAAAAAAAAAATGAACATCTAATTTTTTTTTTCACAAAAAAAGTACTTCTGGTTCAATTTTTTTTATTTTACCAAGGGTAACAGGAGAAATTGGACTGCAAAAGTTATTGTGCAATTTGTCCTGAGTACGCTGATACCTGTTATGTGGGGGGAACGACTGTTTCGGCGCATGGCAGAGCTCAGAATGGAAGGAGCGCCGTTGGACTTTTTCAATGCAAAATTGTCTGGAATTCAGATCGGACGCCATGTCACGTTTGGAGAGTCCCTGATGTACCTAAACAGTGGAAACCCCCTACAAGTGACCCCATTTTGGAAACTAGACCCCCCAAGGAACTTATCTAGATATGTGGTGAGAACTTTGAACCCACAAGGGCTTTACAGAAGTTTATAACGTACAGCGGTACAATTAAAAAATCATATTTTTTCCACAAAAATGATCTTTTCACCCCAATTTTTATTTTCCCAAGGGTAACAGGACCCTAAAAGTTATTGTGCAATTTGTCCTGAGTACGCTGATACCCCACATGTGGGGGTAAACCACTATTTGGGTGCATGGCAGAGCTCGGAAGGGAAGCAGCGCCATTTGACGTTTTTGGCTGGAATTGAGATCGGACACCATGTCGCGATTGGAAAACCCCTGATGTACCAAAACAGTGGAAACCCCCCACAAATGACACCATTTTGGAAGCTAAACCCCCTAAGGAACTTATCTAGATGTGAGGTGAGAACTTTGAACCCCGAAGGGCTTCACAGAAGTTTATAACATAAAGCCATACAATTAAAAAAATCATATTTTTTCCACAAAAATGATCGTTTCACCCTCAATTCTTATTTTTCCAAGGGCAACAGGACCCTAAAAGTTATTGTGCAATTTGTCCTGAGTACGCTGATACCCCACATGTGGGGATAAACCACTATTTGGGCGCATGGCATAGCTCGGAAGGGAAGCAGCGCCATTGGACGTTTTTGGCTGGAATTGAGATCGGACACCATGTCGCGATTGGAAAACCCCTGATGTACCAAAACAGTGGAAACCCCCCACAAATGACACCATTTTGGAAACTAGACCCCCTAAGGAACTTATCTAGATGTGTGGTGAGAACTTTGAACCCCCAAGGGCTTCACAGAAGTTTATAACATAAAGCCGTACAATTAAAAAATCATATTTTTTCCACAAAAATGATCTTTTCACCCTCAATTCTTATTTTTCCAAGGGTAACAGGACCCTAAAAGTTATTGTGCAATTTGTCCTGAGTACGCTGATACCCCACATGTGGGGGTAAACCACTATTTGGGCGCATGGCAGAGCTCGGAAGGGAAGCAGCGCCAATGGACGTTTTTGGCTGGAATTGAGATCGGACACCATGTCGCGATTGGAAAACCCCTGATGTACCTAAACAGTGGAAACCCCCCACAAATGACACCATTTTGTGAACTAGACCCCCCCAAGGAACTTATCTAGATGTGAGGTGAGCACTTTGAACCCCCCAGTGCTTCACAGAAGTTTATAACGCCCGGGCGTGAAAATAAAAAATTCGTATTTTTTCCACAAACATGATCTTTTAGTCACCATTTTTTTATTTTCCCAAGGGTACCAGGAGAAATTGGACCCCAAAGGTTGTTGTCCAATTTGTCCTGAGTATGCTGATACCCCATATGTGGGAGAAAACTACTGTATGGGCACACGTCGGGGCTCGGAAGGGAAGTAGTGACGTTTTGGAATGCAGACTTTGATGGAATGGTCTGCGGGTGTCATGTTGACTTTGGAGAGCCCCTAATGTACCTAAACAGTGGAAACCCCCCACAAATGACCCCATTTTGAAAACTAGACCCCCTAAGGAACTTATCTAGAGGTGAGGTGAGCACTTTGAACCCCCAAGGGCTTCACAGAAGTTTATAATGCCCGGGCATGAAAATAAAAAAATCGTATTTTTTCCACAAACATGATCAATTTGTCCGCAATTTTTTTCATTTTACCAAGGGTAACAGGAGAAATTGGACCCCAAAAGTTGTTGTCCAATTTGTCATGAGTACACTGACACCTCATATGTGGGAGAAAACTACTGTATGGGCACACGTCGGGGCTCGGAAGGGAAGTAGTGACGTTTTGGAATGCAGACTTTGATGGAATGGTCTGCGGGTGTCATGTTGCCTTTGGAGAGCCCCTAATGTACCTAAACAGTGGAAACTCCCCACAAATGACCCCATTTTGAAAACTAGACCCCCTAAGGAACTTATCTAGATGTGAGGTGAGCACTTTGAACCCCCAAGGGCTTCACAGAAGTTTATAATGCCCGGGCATGAAAATAAAAAAATCGTATTTTTTCCACAAACATGATCAATTAGTCCCCATTTTTTTTTATTTTCCCAAGGGTAACAGGATAAATTGAACCCCAAAAGTTGTTGTCCAATTTGTCCTGAGTATGCTGATACCCCATATATGGGAGAAAACTACTGTGTGGGCACACGTCGGGGCTCGGAAGGGAAGTAGTGACGTTTTGGAATGCAGACTTTGATGGAATGGTCTGCGGGTGTCATGTTGCATTTGGAGAGCCCCTAATGTACCTAAACAGTGGAAACCCCCCACAAATGACCCCATTTTGAAAACTAGACCCCCTAAGGAACTTATCTAGAGGTGAGGTGAGCACTTTGAACCCCCAAGGGCTTCACAGAAGTTTATAATGCCTGGGCATAAAAATAAAAAAATCGTATTTTTTCCACAAACATGATCAATTTGTCCCCAATTTTTTTCATTTTACCAAGGGTAACAGGAGAAATTGGACCCCAAAAGTTGTTGTCCAATTTGTCATGAGTACACTGACACCCCATATGTGGGAGAAAACTACTGTATGGGCACACGTCGGGGCTCGGAAGGGAAGTAGTGACGTTTTGGAATGCAGACTTTGATGGAATGGTCTGCGGGTGTCATGTTGCCTTTGGAGAGCCCCTAATGTACCTAAACAGTGGAAACTCCCCACAAATGACCCCATTTTGAAAACTAGACCCCCTAAGGAACTTATCTAGATGTGAGGTGAGCACTTTGAACCCCCAAGGGCTTCACAGAAGTTTATAATGCCCGGGCATGAAAATAAAAAAATCGTATTTTTTCCACAAACATGATCAATTAGTCCCCATTTTTTTTTATTTTCCCAAGGGTAACAGGAGAAATTGAACCCCAAAAGTTGTTGTCCAATTTGTCCTGAGTATGCTGATACCCCATATGTGGGAGAAAACTACTGTATGGGCACACGTCGGGGCTCAGAAGGGAAGTAGTGACGTTTTGGAATGCAGACTTTGATGGAATGGTCTGCGGGTGTCATGTTGCCTTTGGAGAGCCCCTAATGTACCTAAACAGTAGAAACCCCCCACAAATGACCCCATTTTGAAAACTAGACCCCCTAAGGAACTTATCTAGATGTGAGGTGAGCACTTTGAACCCCCAAGGGCTTCACAGAAGTTTATAATGCCCGGGCATGAAAATAAAAAAATCGTATTTTTTCCACAAACATGATCAATTAGTCCCCATTTTTTTTATTTTCCCAAGGGTAACAGGAGAAATTGAACCCCAAAGGTTGTTGTCCAATTTGTCCTGAGTATGCTGATACCCCATATGTGGGAGAAAACTACTGTATGGGCACACGTCGGGGCTCGGAAGGGAAGTAGTGACGTTTTGGAATGCAGACTTTGATGGAATGGTCTGCGGGTGTCATGTTGACTTTGGAGAGCCCCTAATGTACCTAAACAGTGGAAACCCCCCACAAATGACCCCATTTTGAAAACTAGACCCCCTAAGGAACTTATCTAGAGGTGAGGTGAGCACTTTGAACCCCCAAGGGCTTCACAGACGTTTATAATGCCCGGGCATGAAAATCATAGAATCATAGAATCATAGAATCGTAGAGTTGGAAGGGACCTCCTGGGCCATCTGGTCCAATCCCCTGCTCAAAGCAGGATTCGCTAAATCATCCCAGTCAGATGTCTGTCCAGCCTCTGTTTGAAGACTTCCATTGAAGGAGAACTCACCACTTCTCGTGGCAGCCTGTTCCACTCATTGATCACTCTAACTGTCAAAAAGTTTTTTCTAATATCTAATCTGTGTCTCCTCCCATTCAGTTTCATCCCATTGCTTCTAGTCTTTCCTTGTGCAAATGAGAATAAAGTTGATCCTTCTACAATGTGACAGCCCTTTAGATATTTGTAGACAGCTATTAAGTCTCCTCTCAGTCTTCTCTTTTGCAAACTAAACATTCCCAAATCCTGCAACCTTTCCTCATAAGACAGGGTTTGCAGACCGGTCACCATTCTGGTCGCTCTTTTCTGAACTTGCTCCAGTTTGTTGATGTCTTTTTTAAAATGTGGTGCCCAAAACTGGACACAATATTCCAGATGAGGTCTGACCAAAGAGGAGTAGAGGGAAATAATGACTTCACGTGATCTAGACTGTATGCTTCTGTTAATACATCCTAGAATTGCATTTGCCTTTTTTGCTGCTGCATCACACTGTTGACTCATATTCAGTCTGTGATCTATTAGTATACCCAAGTCTTTTTCACATGTGCTGTCACTTAGCCCTATTCCTCCCATTCTATATATGCTTTTTCCATTTTTATTGCCCAGATGTAGTACTTTGCATTTCTCCCTGTTAAAAACCATTCTGTTTGTTGCTGCCCACTTCTCCAGTTTATTTAAATCTTTTTGAATCCTCTCTCTCTCTTCTCTAGTATTAGCTATCCCTCCTAGCTTTGTGTCATCAGCAAATTTAATCAGTTTACCCTCAATTCCTTCATCTAAATCGTTGATAAAGATATTGAACAATACAGGGCCCAGGACAGAGCCCTGTGGTACCCCACTTGAGACATTCTTCCAACTGGATGTGCAGCCATTTACGACCACTCTTTGGGTCCGATCACTAAGCCAGTTATGAATCCACCTAACAGTTGCCTTGTCCATTCCATACTTAATCATTTTTTCAATAAGGATTGTATGAGAGACTTTGTCAAATGCTTTGCTAAAGTCAAGATATACTATATCTACAGCATTTCCTTGATCCACCCAATCAGTGATACCGTCATAGAAGGAAATTAAGTTAGTCTGACATGACTTATTAGTTACAAACCCATGCTGACTCTGTTTAATCACTTCATTCTTTTCCAGGTATTGACATACATGTTGTTTAATAATTTGTTCAAAGATCTTTCCTGGTATAGAAGTCAGACTCACCGGCCTATAGTTACCTGGGTCCACCTTCTTCCCCTTTTTGAAGATAGGAACAACATTTGCTCTTCTCCAGTCTTCTGGCACTTCTCCTGTTCTCCAAGAATTTTCAAAGATTATAGAGAGGGGTTCAAAAATTTCTTCTGCTATCTCCTTCAGTACTCTGGGGTGTAATTCATCTGGACCTGGAGACTTGAATTCATTTAGGCTAGCTAAGTGTTTCCTCACTATCTTTCTGTTTATAGATATCCTGGATTCTTCTATTCCCTTAATAGGACAGTGAAGAACAGTTGATGTTACATTTCCTTTCTGAGAGAAAACAGATGCAAAATAGGAATTTAAAAGTTCAGCCTTCTCAACATCCTGTCTTACCATTTCATCATTTTCATCCTGTAAAAATCCTATAGCATCTTTGACTTTTCTTTTACTTTTGACATATCCCCAAAATCCTTTATTATTGCTTTTGACATCTCTTGCAAGCCTCAATTCATTTTCAGCTTTAGTAATCTGATTTGTGCCCTGCAGGTTCTGCAGACAGCATTATATTCTTCTTTAGATATGCCTCCCTCTTTCCATTTTATAAACATTTTTTTCTTCCTTTTTAGCATGTGCTTAAGTTCTGTGTTCATTCATCCTGGTTTCCTTAACTGCTTCCTATTCTTCCCTCTTTTCGGAATTGTTAACAACTGTGCTTTGAGAATTTCATTTTTCAAGATTTCCCATCCTTCCTGGACATTTTTGTCTTTAAGGATATCCAGCCATTGGATCCCTCCAATTCTCTTTCTGAATCCCTTAAAATCTGCCTTTCTGAAATCTAACCTTGACGTCTGAGTCTTCACAGGTCTTCCGCCTCTAGTTATCCAAAATTCTAAAATAGCAATAGCAAAAATCGTATTTTTTCCACAAACATGATCAATTAGTCCCCAATTTTTTCATTTTCCCAAGGGTAACAGGAGAAATTGGACCCCAAATGTTGTTGTCCAATTTGTCATGAGTACGCTGACACCCCATATGTGGGAGAAAACTACTGTATGGACACACATCGGGGCTCGGAAGGGAAGTAGTGACGTTTTGGAATGCAGACTTTGATGGAATGGTCTGCGGGTGTCATGTGCGTTTGGAGAGCCCCTGATGTACCTAAACTATTGAAACTCCCCACAAGTGACCCCATTTTGGACACTAGACCCCCCACGGAACTTATCTAGATGTGTGGTGAGCACTTTGAACCCCCAAATGCTTCACAGAATTTTATAACGCTCGGACGTGAAAATAAAAAAATCATTTTTTTCCACAAAAATGATATTTTTGCCCCCAATTTTTTATTTTCCTAAGGGTAACAGGAGAAGTTGGACCCCAAAAATTGTTTTGCAATTTGTCCTGAGTAGGCTGATACCCTACATGTGGGGGTAAAACACTGTTTGGGCGCATGTCAGAGCTTGGAAGGGAAGGAGCACCATTTGACTTTTTCAACTCAGAATTGGCTGGAATTGAAATCAGACGCCATGTTGCATTTGGAGAGCCCCTGATGTGCCCAAACAGTGGAAACCCCCAATTCTAACTCCAACCCGAACCCCAACACACCCCTAATCCTAATCTCAGCCCTAGCCCTAACCCTAGCCCTAACCCTAGCCCTAACCCTAGCCCTAACCCTAACCCTAGCCCTAACCCTAGCCCTAACTCTAACCCTAGCCCTAGCCCTAACCCTACCCTAACCCTAACCCTAACCCTAATGGAAAAATGGAAATAAATACATTTTTTTTTATTTTATTATTTTTCCCTAACTAAGGGGGTGATAACGGGGGGTTTGATTTACTATTTATGGCGGTTTTTATGTTTGGCGGCTGTCGCACGCTAAAAGACGCTTTTTATTGTAAAAATAGTTTTTGCATCACCACATATTGAGAGCTATAATTTTTCCGTATTTTGACCCACCGAGTCATGTGAGGTCTTATTTTTTGCGGGACGAGTTGACGTTTTTATTGGTATTACTTTCGGGCACGTGACATTTTTTGATCGCTTTTTATTCCGATGTTTGGGATGCAGAATGAACAAAAACCAGCGTTTCATGAATTTCTTTTGGGGGGGTGCGTTTACACCGTTCCACGTGCGGTAAAATTGATAAAGCGGTTTTATTCTTCGGGTCAGTACGGTTACAGCGATACCTCATTTAGGTCGTTTTTTTATGTTTTGTCGGTTTTATGCAATGAAAACTATTTTATATAAAAAATAATTATTTTTGCATCGCTTTATTCTGCGAGCTATAACTTTTTTATTTTTTCGCTGATGATGCTGTGTGGTGGCACGTTTTTTGCGGGACAAGATGACGTTTTCAGCGGATATTTAAATGCGTCTTTTTGATCGCACGTTATTACACTTTTTGTTTGGCGGTATGATAATAAATCATTATTTTTTGCTTCGTTTTTTATTTTTATTTTTTAAGGGGTTCGCTAAAGGGGTTAAATAATGGGACAGTTTTATAGGGCGGGTCGTTACGGACGCGGCGATACCTAATATGTGTACTTTTATTGTTTTTTTGTTTTTTTTTTTTCAAAAAATGGATTTATTTGGGGGAATATTTTTTTTTTTTGTAATTTATTTGGCGATTTTTTTTAAATTATTTTAACACTTTATTTTTATTTTTTTTCACTTTATTAAATAGTCAAAAATTTTCCTTTAGGCTGTGTGCACACGCTGCGGATTCTGCTGCGGATTCATCCGCGCGGATTTTGCAAAATCCACAGATAAATCCGCAGGTCAAAAGACCTGTGGTTTATCTGCGGATTAGCCTGTTGTTTTGCCCTGTGGTTTATCATCTCCACAATGGAGGAGATGGTAAACCGCTGCGGAATCCGCAGAAAAAATTGACATGCAATTCTTTCTGCGGATTTGAAACCGCAGCAAAATCCGCGTGGAAAATTCTGCAGCATCTGCACAGCGGTTTTTGATATCCATAGGTTAGAATGCTATTGTACAGTGCAGCAAAAACTGCTGCGGATCCGCAGGGCGAAATCCGCTGCGGATCCGCAGCAGAATCTACAGCGTGTGCACACTGCCTTAGGCCGGTTTCACACGTCAGTGGCTCCGGTACGTGTAGTGACAGCTTTCTCACGTACCGGAGACACTGACACACGTAGACACATTCTAATGAATGTGTCTATGCAGATGTCAGCATGTTTTCATGGACCGTGTGTCCATGTGCAAAATACGCTGACACGTCCGTTTTTGTGCAACAGCATGGATCACACAAACCCATACAAGTCAATGGGTCCGTGTAAACACGTACCGCACATGGACGGCGTCCGTGTGCCATCCGTGTGCTGTCCGTGTGCATTTTTAGGAGTCATAGGGTTAACATTGAAACCAATTTTTTCACTACATGGACACGGACACACAGACAGCATACGGATCACATACGGATGGTACACACGGACATACGGATAGCACACGGATCACACACGGATAGCCTACGTATCCACACGGACACGGATAGCTCCGGTACCGGTTTTTCCGGTACCGGAATTATCTGGACGTGTGAAACCGCCCTTAGACCTAATTTTTTCTCACTTTTGCAAGGGTAAGGCCGGAGTCACACTAGCGATTAAATCGGACGAATGCAATGCGATAAAAAATCGCATTGCATTCGTCCCAATGTTATTCTATGGTGCAGCTCCCATCATGCGTTTTTTATCGGATCCGTTCCTCGGACCGAGACAATCGCAGCATGCTGCGATTGTCACCGATTTTCGGATCGGATTTGACAATGCAAGTCTATGGATGCGATTAAAAATCGCATTGAAAACGCACCACATGTGTGACTTGCGATTAAATCGCAAGACTTCTCCAGGTCAACAGGAAAGAGCATCAGGCATTGACATTGGATGTCAATTTGATGCTTAGGCCGGAGTCACACTGGCAATTAAAACGGACGAATGCAATGCGATAAAAAATCGCATTGCATTCAAACCCATGTTATTCTATGGGGCAGCTCACATCATGCGATTTTTTATCGCGTCCAATCGTCGGACCGAGACAATCGCAGCATGCTGCGATTGTCACCGATTTTCGGATCGGATTCGACAATGCAAGTCTATGGATGCGATTAAAAATCGCATTGAAAACGCACCACACGTGTGACTTGCGATTAAATCGCAAGACTTCTCTAGGTCAACAGCAAAGAGCATCAGGCATTGGTATTGGATGTCAATTTGATGCATAGATGCGAATAAAATCGGTTCCACGTCGGAAAATGGGATGACAGACGGATCCCTGGACAAGACTTCTTTGTGCGATTTTGTACCGTTAAAATGGGACCAATTTTTTATTCGCTGTGTGTGACTCCAGCCTAACAGGAGAAAATGGACCATACATATTGTTGTGTAATTTCTCCTGAGTACGCCGACACCTGATTTGTAGAGGAAACCAACTGTTTGGGCACTCCGAAAGTTAGGAGCATCATTTGACTTTTGGAATGCAAGATTTGATGGAATAATTAGTGGACTTCATGTCGCATTTGAAGAGATGTCACATTTAAAGAGCCCCTGATGCGCCTAAACAGTGGAAATCCACCACAAGTGACACCATTTTGGAAAATAGACCTCTTATAGAACTTATCTAGATGTGTATTGAAAACCTTGAACCCACAGGTGCTTAATAGAAATTTAATGTGTAGAGCCGTGGAAATTTTTCCCCAAATAAATCTTTTTTAGCTCCATATTTTGCATTTTCATAAGGGTAACAGGAGAAATTGCTCCATACAATTTGTTGTGCAATTTCTCCTGATTACGTCGATACCCCATATGTGGGGGAATACTACTGTTTGAGCTGTAAGGATTCGACTCGCTCATGTGCAGCGGGAGACAATCATGAGACGGGTTTTTCCAAAGTTCATGAGGTTTATTTACGTCATAAACCCACCAAGCAATGTATCACCAAAAAATAGCCTTTAGCTTAGGCAAAAAGTACACAAACGTCCGTGGCTTCAGACTCGGACCGGAAGTTGCAGCACACTTGGAAGGCTTAGTCCTCCCCACCTACAACTGCCTGGTTCAGGAGCAGGCTACATTATAAGGGTGTAGCCACACCCACCAACCCAGCAGCTGACTGGTCACGTGACTGTGACCTCACCACAGGTCCTTGCAAAACATTAATAATATAACAATATCTATTTTGCCTTACATTACGTAGACAAGCCGTCTCTGAGACACATATCTCCCATCGATTATACAACCCTTAGCCACGCCACATACCTCCCCCCTGTGCCTAAAGCCGTGAGGCTTGGCACTTTCACCTACCAGGCAAGGGTTTCTTGAGAGGGCATCGGCATTCCCATGTAGCTTCCCGGCCCTATGCTCTACATGGAAGCTGAAGTCTTGCAGGGCTAAGAACCAGCGGGTGACCCTAGCATTCTTACCCTTTGTTTCCCTCATCCATCTGAGTGGGGCACGGTCGGATATTAATCTAAACTTACGTCCCACCAGATAGTGCCGTAATGTATCCACTGCCCACTTTATGGCCAAACACTCCTTCTCTATGACTGAGTAATTCTTTTCGCATGAAGATAGCTTCCTACTCAGGTAGAGGACCGGATGCTCCTCCCCATGTATCTCCTGGGAGAGGACTGCACCTACCCAAACATCTGAGGCATCTGTCTGAAGGATGAACTCTTTTTTAAAGTCTGGGGCCACAAGAACGGGTGGCTTACATAGAGCCCCTTTCATTTCTTGGAAGGCTGACTCCGCCTCTTCGGACCATCTGACCATTACGGACTTTGCCCCCTTAAGCAGATCAGTTAGAGGCGCAGCCATAATGGCGAAGTTTGGGATAAGCCTTCTGTAGTATCCCACAATCCCCAGAAAGGATTTAACTTCCTTTTTGGAGAGAGGTCTCGGCCATGCTTGAATTGCCTCCACTTTATTGATTTGGGGTTTGATCTCACCATGCCCCACTACATATCCGAGGTACTTGGCTTCTTCTTTACCCAAGGCACATTTCTTCGGGTTTATTGTAAACTCCACCTCCCTTAGAGCATCAAACACTGCTTGGATCTTTCCAGGTGAGTCTCCCAGTCCGGGGTACAGATGACGATATCATCCATATATGCAGCAGTGTATAGCTTATGAGGTGCAAGGATTCTATCCATAGCCCTCTGGAAGGTTGCCGGAGCTCCCTGCAGGCCAAACGGCATCCGGACATACTGGAAGCACCCGTCTGGTGTAGAAAATGCCATCTTCTCCCTGGCTTCCTGTGCCATGGGGATCTGCCAATATCCCTTTGTCAGATCCAAGGTGGTTATGTACCTGGCAGGTCCAAGTCTCTCGATGAGCTTATCAATGCATCGCATGGGATAAGCGTCGAACTTGGAGACCTCATTCAGCTTCCGGTAATCGTTGCAGAACCTTCATTCACCATCAGGTTTTGGGACCAGGAAAATTGGGCTCGACCAGCCGCTCTTGGATTCCCTCTCGACGCCTCAGGAATTCGATACGGCTTCACGTTCACCCGCACATGTGGCTCGGTCAGAACTTCGTGCTCCACAACCTTCATGCACCCCTGCAACTCTGAAATCAGGTCCCTGTTTTTCTGGAGTAACTCCCGGCACTGCTGTTTCTGGGCCTTCGACAGCGTCTCTGCTATGGTAACCGCTCCAACCTCCCCTTCTAGGTTGCCCAGGAAGCACGGAGTTACCGATGGCTCTCTATCTTGCCACGGCTTGATGAGGTTCACATGCTAAATCTGGTATGGCTTCCGTCTTCCGGGTTGGTGGATCTTGTAGTTTACATCTCCAAGCTTCTCCACCACCTCATACGGCCCTTGCCACTTGGCCATGAACTTACTCTCCACTGTCAGAATTAGCACGAGAACTCGGTCTCACGGATTGAACTGCCTCACTCTAGCTGACCAGTTGTAGACCCTAGCCTGAGCCTCTTGTGCCTGGCGGAGATGTTCTTTAACAATGGGCATCACCTTTGCAACTCTCTGCTGCATCAGTGCCACGTGCTCAATGATGCTTCTGTGGGGCGTGACTTCGGCTTCCCAGGTTTCCTTGGCTATATCTAGGAGATCTCGCGGATGTCAGCTGTACTGAAGCTCGAAGGGCGAGAACCCTGTGGAGGCCTGGAGGACTTCATGGATAGAAAACAGCAGATAAGGTAAGAGACAATCCCAGTCTCTACCATCTTTCTCTATGACTTTTCTTAGCATGCTCTTCAGTGTCTTGTTAAACCTTTCAACAAAGCCATCTGACTGCGGATGGTACACTGAAGTCCTCAACTGGGAGATTTGCAGGACTCTGCACAATTCCCTCATCACCTTGCTCATAAAAGGTGTCCCCTGGTCGGTCAGGATCTCCTTCAGCAAACCCGCCCGGGAAAACACATGGACCTGCTCGCAGGCTATACTCTTCGTGGAGGAATTTCTCAGGGGAATTGCTTCAGGATAGCGGGTGGTATAGTCCAGGATGACTAATATATACTGATGGCCCCGGGCTGACTTAACTAAGGGACCGACCAAGTCCATGGCAATTCTCTCAAATGGCACCTCAATAATGAGCAGTGGCACTAGGGGGTTCCGAAAATGAAATGTGGGGGCAGTTAACTGACATGTCGGGCAGGACCTGCAATAGTTTGCTATTTCCCGGTGACACCCAGGCAAATAGAACCTCTGTACAATCCGTTCCTGCATTTTTTCCACCCCCAGGTGTCCCCCCCCAAGATGTGTGAATGGGCCATGTCCAACACTTTCCGTCTATAGGGGCCTGGTACTATTAACTGCTCTACCAACTCCTCCCTTATTTTCGCGACCCGGTATAACAACTCCCCACTCATCATAAAATAGGGAAACCTTGTGTCTGCTCCCGGCTCTTGTGCAACCCCAATAATGACAGTGACATTGTTGAAGGCTTCTCTCAGTGTTGGGTCCCTATGTTGAGCAGTCCCAAAATTCTCTCCGGCCACCCCTAACTGCGGAATGTGAGATACAGGGGACCTTTCCTCCTCATCCCCAACAAGGACACATAAATGAAACCTGTCTACCTCTGATGGGGGTGATACCTTATTAGGGTTCATTGGTTCCCTGCTCTTGCTAGCAATCTCAGAACCCTTACCCCACAGATCCCAAAACAGACAAAAATCCCGGCCTATAATTGTAGGATGCAACAAGTCCCGAACGACGCCAACTTCATGGGACTCGGTGACATGCGCCATTTCAATGTTCACCCTTGCCATAGGGTAGTCTTTTGCATTGCCATGTATGCACCGAACACCGACCTTTTTACTCAGGAGTAGGCTGAGAGGAAAGGTGACCTATACAAGAGTCACCAAGCTCCCGGAGTTTAGCAGCGCCATTACTGCTCGACCGTCCACCTTCACGGGACACGCTTGTGGCCCCTCGTTAGGTGGAGAGTTCACACTGCAAACTGGGTATGCGTAGTATGAACTACAGCGTCCCATGCTGCAGTCCATCTGCTTAGTGGTCTCGGGACAGCGGGAAGCTATATATCCTTATGTCCTGGCCCGTGGCACTTAAAGCAAATAAAATCACCCGTGGGGAACTTGGGCACCGCCTCCCCTGCCCCTTTTGACCTTGGATGCCCCACCCCTTTTGGGACTCCGCCCCCTGCTGGAGCCCCCAGTACGGAATGGGTTGCTTCCCTAAGGAGCCTTCCATCCCATGGTATCTCTCAACCAGTCTGACCAGTTCATCGGCATTCTGGGGATCCCCCTGGGCAACCCAAGTCTGTAGGGGTCTCGGCAGGGAATGCACAATGCGATTCATTACCACTCGCTCTACCATCTGTGCAGGGGAAGATGACTGGCTGCAGCCATTTCTGGACCAGGTGTAACAGGTCGAACATTTGGGAGAACTGAGGTTTGTCCCAGTGATAGGCCCAGCGGTGAACTCGCTGTGCCCTGATAGTCATTTTCATCCCCAAATGTGCAAGAATTTCCGCTTTTAGTTTGAGATACGCCTTGGCGTCTTGTACAGTCAAGTCATAGTATGCCTTCTGGGGCTCCCCCATCAGGTATGGGGCCAATACTTCTACCCATTGCTCTGGCTGAAGTTTTTCCCTCTCAGCTCCCCTCTCAAAACACCGTCAGGAAGGCCTCAACATCATCCTCAGGGGTCATTTTTTGCAATGCGCGTCTTACAGCCTTCCCGACGTGGGTGGCATCACCCAGACCTGTGGTTGGGGGGCTCGTCCTGCCCTCCTGGATGGCGTTTGCCAGAAGCTGCATCTACTGCCGTTGCTCCTGCAGGCTTTGCTGGAACTGCTGCCATTGATCCTGCTGGCTCTGTTGAATCTGCTGTAACAGCCTGATGGTCTCCTGTTGCTGTGCCTGGGCCTGGACCAGGTGTTTCAGCAGGTCCTCCATTATTTCAGGTAGTGTTTGCTGCCTTGCTGAAATCTTTACCCAGGACATGCAGCAACTGTCTTAAGTCTCTGCTGGGATCGCTGTTCGCGCGTCTAACACCAATTGTCGGGATTCGACTTTCTCAGGTGCAGCGGGAGACAATCATGAGACAGGTTCTTCCAAAGTTCATGAGGTTTATTTACGTCATAAACCCACAAAGCAACATATCACCAAAAAATAGCCTTTAGCTTAGGCAAAAAGAACACAAACATCCGTGGCTTCAGACTCGGACCGAGAGTCTCAGCACACATGGGAGGCTTAGTCCTCCCCACCTACAACTGCCTGGTTCCGGAGCAGGCTACATTATAAGGGTGTAGCCACACCCACCAACCCAGCAGCTGACTGGTCACGTGACTGTGACCTCACCACAGGTCCTTGCAAAACATTAGTAACATAGCAATATCTATTATGCCTTACATTACGGAGACAAGCCATCTCTGAGACATATATCTCCCATCTATTATACAGTTGTGGCCAAAAGTATTGACACCCCTGCAATTCTGTCAGATAATACTCAGTTTCTTCCTGAAAATGATTGCAAACACAAATTCTTTGGTATTATTATCTTCATTTAATTTGTCTTAAATGAAAAAACACAAAAGAGAATGAAGCAAAAAGCAAAACATTGATCATTTCACGCAAAACTCCAAAAATGGGCCAGACAAAAGTATTGGCACCCTCAGCCTAATTTGTCCTGAGTATGCTGATACCCCATATGTGGGAGAAAACTACTGTATGGGCACACGTCGGGGCTCGGAAGGGAAGTAGTGACGTTTTGGAATGCAGACTTTGATGGAATGGTCTGCGGGTGTCATGTTGCCTTTGGAGAGCCCCTAATGTACCTAAACAGTGGAAACCCCCCACAAATGACCCCATTTTGAAAACTAGACCCCCTAAGGAACTTATCTAGATGTGAGGTGAGCACTTTGAACCCCCTAGGGCTTCACAGAAGTTTATAATGCCCGGGCATGAAAATAAAAAAATCGTATTTTTTCCACAAACATGATCAATTAGTCCCCAATTTTTTCATTTTCCCAACGGTAACAGGAGAAATTGGACCCCAAAAGTTGTTGTCCAATTTGTCATGAGTACGCTGACACCCCATATGTGGGAGAAAACTACTGTATGGACACATGTCGGGGCTCGGAAGGGAAGTAGTGACGTTTTGGAATGCAGACTTTGATGGAATGGTCTGCGGGTGTCATGTGCGTTTGGAGAGCCCCTGATGTACCTAAACTATTGAAACTCCCCACAAGTGACCCCATTTTGGACACTAGACCCCCCACGGAACTTATCTAGATGTGTGGTGAGCACTTTGAACCCCCAAATGCTTCACAGAATTTTATAACGCTCGGACGTGAAAATAAAAAAATCATTTTTTTCCACAAAAATGATATTTTTGCCCCCAATTTTTTATTTTCCTAAGGGTAACAGGAGAAGTTGGACCCCAAAAATTGTTTTGCAATTTGTCCTGAGTAGGCTGATACCCTACATGTGGGGGTAAAACACTGTTTGGGTGCATGTCAGAGCTTGGAAGGGAAGGAGCACCATTTGACTTTTTCAACTCAGAATTGGCTGGAATTGAAATCAGACGCCATGTTGCATTTGGAGAGCCCCTGATGTGCCCAAACAGTGGAAACCCCCAATTCTAACTCCAACCCAAACCCCAACACACCCCTAACCCTAATCTCAGCCCTAGCCCTAACCCTAGCCTAACCCTAGCCCTAACCCTAGCCCTAATCCTAACCCTAGCCCTAACCCTAGCCCTAACCCTAACCCTAGCCCTAGCCCTAACCCTAACCCTACCCTAACCCTAACCCTAACCCTAATGGAAAAATGGAAATAAATACATTTTTTTTTATTTTATTATTTTTCCCTAACTAAGGGGGTGATAACTGGGGGTTTGATTTACTATTTATGGCGGTTTTTATGTTTGGCGGCTGTCGCACGCTAAAAGACGCTTTTTATTGTAAAAATAGTTTTTGCATCACCACATATTGAGAGCTATAATTTTTCCGTATTTTGACCCACCAAGTCATGTGAGGTCTTATTTTTTGCGGGACGAGTTGACGTTTTTATTGGTACCACTTTCGGGCACGTGACATTTTTTGATCGCTTTTTATTCCGATTTTTGGGACGCAGAATGAACAAAAACCAGCGTTTCATGAATTTCTTTTGGGGGGGTGCGTTTACACCGTTGCACGTGCGGTAAAATAGATAAAGCGGTTTTATTCTTCGGGTCAGTACGGTTTCAGCGATACCTCATTTAGGTCGTTTTTTTATGTTTTGTCGGTTTTATGCAATGAAAACTATTTTATATAAAAAATAATTATTTTTGCATCGCTTTATTATGCGAGCTATAACTTTTTTATTTTTTTGCTGATGATGCTGTGTGGCAGCTCGTTTTTTGCGGGACAAGATGACGTTTTCAGCGGTACCATGGATATTTATATGCGTCTTTTTGATCGCGCGTTATTACACTTTTTGTTTGGCGGTATGATAATAAATCATTATTTTTTGCTTCGTTTTTTATTTTTATTTTTTAAGGGGTTCGCTAAAGGGGTTAACTAATGGGACAGTTTTATAGGGCGGGTCGTTACGGACGCGGCGATACCTAATATGTGTACTTTTATTGTTTTTTTGGTTTTTTTTTTCAAAAAATGGATTTATTTGGGGGAATATTTTTTTTTTTTGTAATTTATTTGGCAATTTTTTTTTAATTATTTTAACACTTTATTTTTATTTTTTTTTCACTTTATTAAATAGTCAAAAATTTTCCTTTAGGCTGTGTGCACACGCTGCGGATTCTGCTGCGATTTCATCCGCGAGAATTTTGCAAAATCCACAGATAAATCCGCAGGTCAAAAGACCTGTGGTTTATCTGCGGATTAGCCTGTTGTTTTGCCCTGTGGTTTATCATCTCCACAATGGAGGAGATGGTAAACCGCTGCGGAATCCGCAGAAAAAATTGACATGCAATTCTTTCTGCGGATTTGAAACCGCAGCAAAATCCGCGTGGAAAATTCTGCAGCATCTGCACAGCGGTTTTTGATATCCATAGGTTAGAATGCTATTGTACAGTGCAGCAAAAACTGCTGCGGATCCGCAGGGCGAAATCCGCTGCGGATCCGCAGCAGAATCTACAGCGTGTGCACACTGCCTTAGGCCGGTTTCACACGTCAGTGGCTCCGGTACGTGTAGTGACAGCTTTCTCACGTACCGGAGACACTGACACACGTAGACACATTCTAATGAATGTGTCTATGCAGATGTCAGCATGTTTTCATGGACCGTGTGTCCATGTGCAAAATACGCTGACACGTCCGTTTTTGTGCAACAGCATGGATCACACAAACCCATACAAGTCAATGGGTACGTGTAAACACGTACCGCACATGGACGGCGTCCGTGTGCCATCCGTGTGCTGTCCGTGTGCATTTTTAGGAGTCATAGGGTTAACATTGAAACCAATTTTTTCACTACATGGACACGGACACACAGACAGCATACGGATCACATACGGATGGTACACACGGACATACGGATAGCACACGGATCACACACGGATAGCCTACGTATCCACACGGACACGGATAGCTCCGGTACCGGTTTTTCCGGTACCGGAATTATCTGGACGTGTGAAACCGCCCTTAGACCTAATTTTTTCTCACTTTTGCAAGGGTAAGGCCGGAGTCACACTAGCGATTAAATCGGACGAATGCAATGCGATAAAAAATCGCATTGCATTCGTCCCAATGTTATTCTATGGTGCAGCTCCCATCATGCGTTTTTTATCGGATCCGTTCCTCGGACCGAGACAATCGCAGCATGCTGCGATTGTCACCGATTTTCGGATCGGATTTGACAATGCAAGTCTATGGATGCGATTAAAAATCGCATTGAAAACGCACCACATGTGTGACTTGCGATTAAATCGCAAGACTTCTCCAGGTCAACAGGAAAGAGCATCAGGCATTGACATTGGATGTCAATTTGATGCTTAGGCCGGAGTCACACTGGCAATTAAAACGGACGAATGCAATGCGATAAAAAATCGCATTGCATTCAAACCCATGTTATTCTATGGGGCAGCTCACATCATGCGATTTTTTATCGCGTCCAATCGTCGGACCAAGACAATCGCAGCATGCTGCGATTGTCACCGATTTTCGGATCGGATTCGACAATGCAAGTCTATGGATGCGATTAAAAATCGCATTGAAAACGCACCACATGTGTGACTTGCGATTAAATCGCAAGACTTCTCTAGGTCAACAGCAAAGAGCATCAGGCATTGGTATTGGATGTCAATTTGATGCATAGATGCGAATAAAATCGGTTCCACGCCGGAAAATGGGATGACAGACGGATCCCTGGACAAGAATTCTTTGTGCGATTTCGTACCGTTAAAATGGGACCAATTTTTTATTCGCTGTGTGTGACTCCAGCCTAACAGGAGAAAATGGACCATACATATTGTTGTCCAATTTCTCCTGAGTACGCCGACACCTGATTTGTAGAGGAAACCAACTGTTTGGGCACTCCGAAAGTTAGGAGCATCATTTGACTTTTGGAATGCAAAATTTGATGGAATAATTAGTGGACTTCATGTCGCATTTGAAGAGATGTCACATTTAAAGAGCCCCTGATGCGCCTAAACAGTGGAAATCCACCACAAGTGACACCATTTTGGAAAATAGACCTCTTAGGCTACTTTCACACATCCGGTGTGTGGGGTCCGGCGGCGTGCGGCGAAAAGCCGGGCCGCCGGATCCGGCCTGCAGCCGTGACACCGGATGTGTGTGCGGCGTCTGATACGGCTCGGACGTGATTTAAAGGAGCCGCAGCAGGAGGTGGACAGAGACAGCCGCTGAGAGAGACAGCTGCTGAAAGGGAGGTGAGGGGATGGTAGGAGAGGAGAGGGGAGGGGAGAGGAGAGGGGAGGGGAGAGGAGAGGGGGTTGGAGAGAGAGAGAGACATGTGGGGTTAACACTCAGTGTCCGGGCGAGAGAATCTCTCTCTCTTGCCGGGCACTTGTGGGGTTAACCCCACAGAGAGATCTCTCTCTCTCACCCAGACACTGTGAGTGTTAACCCCACAAGTGCCCGGCGAGAGAGATCTCTCACAAGTGTCTGGGTGACAGAGAGAGATCTCTCTCTCTCTCACCGTGCACTTGTGGGGTTAACATTCACAGAGTCCGGGCATGCGCTGTGGAAAAAGCCGGTCCGGCGCTGAGAAAAAACGTTGCAGAGAACGTTTTTTCCAAACGCCGGACCGGCTGTTTTTGCCGGATCTGGCAAAAACCGGATACGCCGCATAGGCATCAGGCGCGATGCGGCGATAATGAAACTCTATGGGGAAAAAACCGGATCCGGTGGCAACAGGCGCCGGATCCGGTTTTTACACTTTTCGCCGCATCGCGCCTGATGCACAAAAACTGATGTGTGAAAGTAGCCTTATAGAACTTATCTAGATGTGTATTGAAAACCTTGAACCCACAGGTGCTTAATAGAAATTTAATGTGTAGAGCCGTGGAAATTTTTCCCCAAATAAATCTTTTTTAGCTCCATATTTTGCATTTTCATAAGGGTAACAGGAGAAATTGCTCCATACAATTTGTTGTGCAATTTCTCCTGATTACGTCGATACCCCATATGTGGGGGAATACTACTGTTTGGGCTGTAGGGATTCGACTCGCTCATGTGCAGCGGGAGACAATCATGAGACGGTTTTTCCAAAGTTCATGAGGTTTATTTACGTCATAAACCCACCAAGCAATGTATCACCAAAAAATAGCCTTTAGCTTAGGCAAAAAGTACACAAACGTCCGTGGCTTCAGACTCGGACTGGAAGTTGCAGCACACTTGGGAGGCTTAGTCCTCCCCACCTACAACTGCCTGGTTCAGGAGCAGGCTACATTATAAGGGTGTAGCCACACCCACCAACCCAGCAGCTGACTGGTCACGTGACTGTGACCTCACCACAGGTCCTTGCAAAACATTAATAATATAACAATATCTATTTTGCCTTACATTACGTAGACAAGCCGTCTCTGAGACACATATCTCCCATCGATTATACAACCCTTAGCCACGCCACATACCTCCCCCCTGTGCCTAAAGCCGTGAGGCTTGGCACTTTCACCTACCAGGCAAGGGATTCTTGAGAGGGCATCGGCATTCCCATGTAGCTTCCCGGCCCTATGCTCTACATGGAAGCTGAAGTCTTGCAGGGCTAAGAACCAGCGGGTGACCCTAGCATTCTTACCCTTTGTTTCCCTCATCCATCTGAGTGGGGCACGGTCGGATATTAATCTAAACTTACGTCCCACCAGATAGTGCCGTAATGTATCAACTGCCCACTTTATGGCCAAACACTCCTTCTCTATGACTGAGTAATTCTTTTCGCATGAAGATAGCTTCCTACTCAGATAGAGGACCGGATGCTCCTCCCCATGTATCTCCTGGGAGAGGACTACACCTACCCAAACATCTGAGGCATCTGTCTGAAGGATGAACTCTTTTTTAAAGTCTGGGGCCACAAGAACGGGTGGCTTACATAGAGCCCCTTTCATTTCTTGGAAGGCTGACTCCGCCTCTTCGGACCATCTGACCATTACGGACTTTGCCCCCTTAAGCAGATCAGTTAGAGGCGCAGCCATAATGGCGAAGTTTGGGATAAACCTTCTGTAGTATCCCACAATCCCCAGAAAGGATTTAACTTCCTTTTTGGAGAGAGGTCTCGGCCATGCTTGAATTGCCTCCACTTTATTGATTTGGGGTTTGATCTCGCCATGCCCCACTACATATCCGAGGTACTTGGCTTCTTCTTTACCCAAGGCACATTTCTTCGGGTTTATTGTAAACTCCACCTCCCTTAGAGCATCAAACACTGCTTGGATCTTTCCAGGTGAGTCTCCCAGTCCGGGGTAAAGATGACGATATCATCCATATATGCGGCAGTGTATAGCTTATGAGGTGCAAGGATTCTATCCATAGCCCTCTGGAAGGTTGCCGGAGCTCCCTGCAGGCCAAACGGCATCCGGACATACTGGAAGCACCCGTCTGGTGTAGAAAATGCCATCTTCTCCCTGGCTTCCTGTGCCATGGGGATCTGCCAATATCCCTTTGTCAGATCCAAGGTGGTTATGTACCTGGCAGGTCCAAGTCTCTCGATGAGCTTATCAATGCATCGCATGGGATAAGCGTCGAACTTGGAGACCTCATTCAGCTTCCGGTAGTCGTTGCAGAACCTTCATTCACCATCAGGTTTTGGGACCAGGAAAATTGGGCTCGACCAGCCGCTCTTGGATTCCCTCTTGACGGGCCTCAGGAATTCGATACGGCTTCACGTTCACCCGCACATGTGGCTCGGTCAGAACTTCGTGCTCCACAACCTTCATGCACCCCTGCAACTCTGAAATCAGGTCCCTGTTTTTCTGGAGTAACTCCCGGCACTGCTGTTTCTGGGTCTTCGACAGCGTCTCCGCTATGGTAACCGCTCCAACCTCCCCTTCTAGGTTGCCCAGCAAGCACGGAGTTACCGATGGCTCTCTATCTTGCCACGGCTTGATGAGGTTCACATGCTAAATCTGGTATGGCTTCCGTCTTCCGGGTTGGTGGATCTTGTAGTTTACATCTCCAAGCTTCTCCACCACCTCATACGGCCCTTGCCACTTGGCCATGAACTTACTCTCCACTGTCAGAATTAGCACGAGAACTCGGTCTCATGGATTGAACTGCCTCACTCTAGCTGACCAGTTGTAGACCCTAGCCTGAGCCTCTTGTGCCTGGCGGAGATGTTCTTTAACAATGGGCATCACCTTTGCAACTCTCTGCTGCATCAGTGCCACGTGCTCAATGATGCTTCTGTGGGGCGTGACTTCGGCTTCCCAGGTTTCCTTGGCTATATCTAGGAGATCTCGCGGATGTCAGCTGTACTGAAGCTCGAAGGGCGAGAACCCTGTGGAGGCCTGGAGGACTTCATGGATAGAAAACAGCAGATAAGGTAAGAGACAATCCCAGTCTCTACCATCTTTCTCTATGACTTTTCTTAGCATGCTCTTCAGTGTCTTGTTAAACCTTTCAACAAAGCCATCTGACTGCGGATGGTACACTGAAGTCCTCAACTGGGAGATTTGCAGGACTCTGCACAATTCCCTCATCACCTTGCTCATAAAAGGTGTCCCCTGGTCGGTCAGGATCTCCTTCAGCAAACCCGTCCGGGAAAACACATGGACCTGCTCGCGGGCTATACTCTTCGTGGAGGAATTTCTCAGGGGAATTGCTTCAGGATAGCGGGTGGTATAGTCCAGGATGACTAATATATACTGATGGCCCCGGGCTGACTTATCTAAGGGACCGACCAAGTCCATGGCAATTCTCTCAAATGGCACCTCAATAATGAGCAGTGGCACAAGGGGGTTCCGAAAATGAAATGTGGGGGCAGTTAATTGACATGTCGGGCAGGACCTGCAATAGTTTGCTATTTCCCGGTGACACCCAGGCAAATAGAACCTCTGTACAATCCGTTCCTGCATTTTTTCCACCCCCAGGTGTCCCCCCCCAAGATGTGTGAATGGGCCATGTCCAACACTTTCCGTCTATAGGGGCCTGGTACTATTAACTGCTCTACCAACTCCTCCCTTATTTTCGCGACCCGGTATAACAACTCCCCACTCATCATAAAATAGGGAAACCTTGTGTCTGCTCCTGGCTCTTGTGCAACCCCATTAATGACAGTGACATTGTTGAAGGCTTCTCTCAGTGTTGGGTCCCTATGTTGAGCAGTCCCAAAATTCTCTCCGGCCATCCCTAACTGCGGAATGTGAGATACAGGGGACCTTTCCTCCTCATCCCCAACAAGGACACATAAATGAAACCTGTCTACCTCTGATGGGGGTGATACCTTATTAGGGTTCATTGGTTCCCTGCTCTTGCTAGCAATCTCAGAACCCTTACCCCACAGATCCCAAAACAGACAAAAATCCCGGCCTATAATTGTAGGATGCAACAAGTCCCGAACGACGCCAACTTCATGGGACTCGGTGCCATGCGCCATTTCAGTGTTCACCCTTGCCATAGGGTAGTCTTTTGCATTGCCATGTATGCACCGAACACCGACCTTTTTACTCGGGAGTAGGCTGAGAGGAAAGGTGGCCCATACAAGAGTCACCAAGCTCCCAGAGTTTAGCAGCGCCATTACTGCTCGACCGTCCACCTTCATGGGACACGCTTGTGGCCCCTCGTTAGGTGGAGAGTTCACACTGCAAACTGGGTATGCGTAGTATGAACTACGGCGTCCCATGCTGCAGTCCATCTGCTTAGTGGTCTCGGGACAGCGGGAAGCTATATATCCTTATGTCCTGGCCCGTGGCACTTAAAGCAAATAAAATCACCCGTGGGGAACTTGGGCACCGCCTCCCCTGCCCCTTTTGACCTTGGATGCCCCACCCCTTTTTGGGACTCCGCCCCCTGCTGGAGCCCCCAATACGGAATGGGTTGCTTCCCTAAGGAGCCTTCCATCCCATGGTATCTCTCAACCAGTCTGACCAGTTCATCGGCATTCTGGGGATCACCCTGGGCAACCCAAGTCTGTAGGGGTCTCGGCAGGGAATGCACAAACCGATCCATTACCACTCGCTCTACCATCTGTGCAGGGGAAGATGACTGGCTGCAGCCATTTCTGGACCAGGTGTAACAGGTCGAACATTTGGGAGCACTGAGGTTTGTCCCAGTAATTGGCCCAGAGGTGAACTCGCTGTGCCGTGATAGTCATTTTCATCCCCAAACGTGCAAGAATTTCCGCTTTTAGTTTGAGATACTCCTTGGCGTCTTGTACAGTCAAGTCATAGTATGCCTTCTGGGGCTCCCCCATCAGGTATGGGGCCAATACTTCTACCCATTGCTCTGGCTGAAGTTTTTCCCTCTCAGCCCCCCCCCTCAAAACACCGTCAGGAAGGCCTCAACATCATCCTCAGGGGTCATTTTTTGCAATGCGCGTCTTACAGCCTTCCCGACGTGGGTGGCATCAGCCAGACCTGTGGTTGGGGGGGCTCGTCCTGCCCTCCTGGATGGCGTTTGCCAGAAGCTGCATCTACTGCCGTTGCTCCTGCAGGCTCTGCTGGAACTGCTGCCATTGATCCTGCTGGCTCTGTTGAATCTGCTGTAACAGCCTGATGGTCTCCTGTTGCTGTGCCTGGGCCTGGACCAGGTGTTTCAGCAGGTCCTCCATTATTTCAGGTAGTGTTTGCTGCCTTGCTGAAATCTTTACCCAGGACATGCAGCAACTGTCTCAAGTCTCTGCTGGGATCGCTGTTCGCGCGTCTAACACCAATTGTAGGGATTCGACTTTCTCAGGTGCAGCGGGAGACAATCATGAGACAGGTTCTTCCAAAGTTCATGAGGTTTATTTACGTCATAAACCCACAAAGCAACATATCACCAAAAAATAGCCTTTAGCTTAGGCAAAAAGAACACAAACATCCGTGGCTTCAGACTCGGACCGAGAGTCTCAGCACACATGGGAGGCTTAGTCCTCCCCACCTACAACTGCCTGGTTCCGGAGCAGGCTACATTATAAGGGTGTAGCCACACCCACCAACCCAGCAGCTGACTGGTCACGTGACTGTGACCTCACCACAGGTCCTTGCAAAACATTAGTAACATAGCAATATCTATTATGCCTTACATTACGGAGACAAGCCATCTCTGAGACATATATCTCCCATCTATTATACAGTTGTGGCCAAAAGTATTGACACCCCTGCAATTCTGTCAGATAATACTCAGTTTCTTCCTGAAAATGATTGCAAACACAAATTCTTTGGTATTATTATCTTCATTTAATTTGTCTTAAATGAAAAAACACAAAAGAGAATGAAGCAAAAAGCAAAACATTGATCATTTCACACAAAACTCCAAAAATGGGCCAAACAAAAGTATTGGCACCCTCAGCCTAATACTTGGTTGCACAACCTTTAGCCAAAATAACTGCTATCAAATGCTTCCAGTAACCATTTTTACCACCAAGAGTGTGGGTTAGCCCCAAGTTGTACATTTTCACACTGGGAAATGGGTAAAAATGGCACCAGAACCCTATACAATGTGTTCCAAATTATTATGCAAAAAATATTTCCTCATATTTTCTCTAAATTACCTATATGAATTGCAGTCATTGTTATTTTCCAGTCATCTAATATTCTAGTATAATTGGAATGTTTTTGAACAAATTGCCTATGAAAACAGTATATTTTTAAAAATAAGAAACACTCAAAATGCATGTTCCAAATTATTATGCACAGCAGAGTTTTCATCCTTTTTATTTTTATTTTGAACAAAAAATGGTCAATTGTGAAATTATAAGCATTATCAGCTTATTACAAAATGAAATCAAACAGTTTTCAAGTCAAAACTTTATTCTAGGTGATGTTACATTTGCACATAGGACCCCTTGTTCGAAAGAAGCTTCTGAACTCTCTCGTCCATTGAATTTGTCAGTTTTTGGATGGTTTGTGCTTCAATTGTTTTGCATGTGGACAGAATACCCTCCCAGAGCTGTTGCTTAGATGTGAACTGCCTCCCGCCATCATAGACACTCCTTTTGATAATGCTCCAGAGTTCTCAATGGGGTTGAGGTCAGGGGAAGATGGTGGCCACACCATAAGTTTGTCCTCTTTTATGCCCATAGCAGCCAGAGATGCAGATGTGTTATTTGCAGCATGAGATGGTGCATTATCATGCATGAAAATGATCTTGCTCAGGAAAGCACGGTTCTTCCTCTTGAACCATGGCAGGAAGTGCTGTTTGAGAAAATCAACATAGATTATGGAGTTCATCTTTACCCCTTCAGGGATCCTAAAGGGGCCGACAATCTCTCTCCCCATGATTCCAGCCCAAAACATTACTCCACCTCCTCTTTGTTGGCGCCTTAGTCGTGTTTTCATGGGGTTTCCATCAACCAGCCATCCTCCACTCCATCCATCTGGACCATCGAGCGGTGAACAAAACAGTTTGGAAGTCAGTCTTCATGTATCGTTTGGCCCACTAGAGCCATTTCTGCTTGTGTGCAGTGGATAGAGGTGGTCGACAGGATGGCTTAAGCACAGCTGCAAACCTCTGAAGGACCCTGCATCTTGTTGTTCGGGGGACGTTGGAGGCACCAGCAGCTTCAAAACTTGTCTGCTGCTATGACAAGGCATTTTTGCAGCTGCTCTTTGGAGGCAATTGCCTGTTGGAAAGAGTCCTCAATTTTTTCTTATCAGCATGCACACGTGTGTGCTGGGAATCAGCTATATACTTCTTGATTGTGCGATGATCACAATGAAGTGTCTTGGCAATGTTGATTGTAGTCATGCCTTGACCTAAATACTCCAGAATTTGTTGCTTCTCAGCAGCCGACACATCCTTTTTCTTTCCAATTTTGGCAAAAAATGTAGGCTGCTTAATAATGTTAATGTTAATGTTAATAATGTTAATAATGTTAATCTTAAGTAGTCTTGCCTTTATTTGGACACACCTGCCAAACTAATTTGCACAGGTATCTGGAATTGCTTTCAGTGATATAAAGAGCCCTGACACACATCACCATCAATGAGTTTAAATGACAAACAAAAAAATTCTAACCTTATCACTCCTTAACTCTTTTTGCATAATAATTTGGAACACAGTTTATGTGGCTGTACAGTACTTCTTTGCCATATGGAGAGACTCAGGATGGACAGAGCGCTAATTGCCTCCTGGAGCGCAGATTTTCAGAGACTAGTTTGTGGATTCCATATAAATACCCCCCAAGTGCTAGAAAACCAGAATCCCCTTCAAGTGGAAATTATAACCATTTGGGAATTTATCTACACATGTTTGACAATTTTGACTCCATGGGTGTTTCCCAGAAACAGGCAGCAGTGGATGTTGCTGAGTGAAAATTGCAAACTGCCATTGTAGTGACCAGTACGCTGTAGGGACCAGTATGTTACGCCCAGCTCATGCTTCTGGAGACACGCACCTGTAAATTAGGCGGGCTCTCATCACTACAGAAATGCAAAACGTGGGCACTAAACGTTGTTTAGGCACACTGGGGCTCAGGAGGGAGGGGGGAATTTGGATTTGTGAATGGAGAATTTGCTGAATTTCTTTTGGCGGGTGAGGAGCCATTTAGCTTTTTCAGAGCCTTTGTGCTACCATTAATAATAATAATAATAATCTTTATTTTTATACAGCGCCAACATATTCCGCAGCGCTTTACAATTTGCACACATTATCCCCGATATGGCTCGCAATCTAGATTCCCTATCAGTATGTCTTTGGAATGTGGGAGACAACCGGAGTACCTGGAGGAAACCCATGCAAACACAAGGAGAACATAAAGCTCCTTGCAGATGTTGTCCTTTGTGGGATTTCAACCCAGGACCCCACGCTTCAGTGCTAACCGCTGAGCCACTGTGCTACCATTAACGTGAAAGCCCTCTATATTTCTGTTAACAGATGACAGATATGAAGGGGGACTTGCTGTTTTGTGCATTGAGTAGAAGTTTTTATTGGGAACATTTTACATAATCACAGTTATCCGGCGATCTACGCTGAGCACTTACTTTGGGGCTTCCATCTAAATTTCTGAGTGACATGCTTCAGATGAAACCCCTGAGGGATCCATTCACTACAGTGAGGCAGCAGAGTTACTCTGGACTCCATCTGGCCTCTGTTCCACGGTGTCCTTCTTTTCAGAAGTGCACAAAACAGTGGCGGACGGCACTTTTATGCAATCCTAAAAGGACAGACACTGCTGGATCACAGGTCAGTCTGGGTCCACAGTGCCTCCATTTACCTCATTATGAGGAATTTTGCACCGGGGGTTCTGTCTGAATCATATATTTCAGAGATTTACACAGAAACTCCAGTGTAAGCACTCAGCGCAGAGCACAGGATAAATGTGCGCTGAGCCTTTCTGTGATCTTTGGGAGGCAGAATGAAAAATCAACAGCATGTGAACAATTTGTTTTACTTATTTTTTATGCCATTCCTCATGCGGTATAAGTTATTAGGCGACTTTATTCTTCTGGTCGGTGCGATTACAGAGACAACAGATTTATATCGGGTTTTTATGTATGGCTGCTGTCACACACTAAAATACTCTTTGTTGTGTAAACTAGTTTTTGCATCACAACATTTTGAGAGCTATAATTTTTTCATATTTTGGCCGACAGAGTCATGTGGCAGCTTGTTTTTTTGTGGGACAATTACACTTTTTATGGCTATGCTTTTTTGTCTTTTTGGATATTTGTTTTTTTGTGGGACAAGCTGATGTTTCTATTGGTACCATTTTCGGGCACATGACATATTTTGATTTCTTTCTATTCCAATTTTTAGGAGATAGAATGAACAAAACCAGCAATTCAGGAATTGCTTTTTTTTTCTTTAAATACCATTCAGTGTGTGGTAAAATTGGTAAGTTAGCTTTAGGCTACGGCCACACTATCAGTATTTGTTCAGTATTTTTTCTCAGCATTTGTAAGCTAAAACCAGGTGAGGAACAATCAGAGGACAAGGTATAGTTTTGGCTTACAAATACTGACGTGAAATACTGACTAAATACTGATAGTGTGGCCGTGGCCTTATTCTTCGGGTCAGTACGATTACAGTGATACCTCATTTATATCTTTTTTATGTTTTGGCGCTTTCACACTATGAAAACTATTTTATAGAAAAAATAATTATTTTTGCATCACTTTATTCTCAGAGGTATCACTTTTTTATTTTTCTGCTAATAGAGCTGTATGGCAGCCGTTTTTTTGTGGGACAAGATGACATTTTCAGCTGTACCATTTTTATGTACATCCATCTTTTTCATTGCGCTTTATTGCACTTTTTGTTCGGCAGTATGATGATAAAGAAAATTGTTTTTTGCCTCGTTTTTTATTTATTTTTTTACGGTGTTCACTTAACAGGTTAACTAGTTGGACAGTTTTATAGAGCAGGTCATTATGCACGCGGCGATACCAAATATGTGTACTTTTATTGTTTTTTTATTTACAGAAATAAATGTATTTATTGGAAAAATATTTATTTATTTTTTTATTTAGGGATTTTAAAAAAATATTTTGACACTTTGTAATTTTGTTTGTACTTTTTTACATTGTCCTATATAACATCATTGCTACTAGAAAACATCAGATTGCTGATCTGTTACTCTGCACTACAGAGTATCAAATCAGGACCTGACAGGCAGGGTGGTGGCATGCTGGTGCCTGATCACAAGCGACTTTACTTGCTGGACCCTGAAGGACCCTGTGGCATATCATATCGCGTTGTCCTGATGGAAGCGCGCAAGGAGCCCTGTCCCTGCGCAATGCTTCTCTATGCCGCTCTTACTACTGACAGCAGCATCAGAGGGTTTAAATACCCACAATCGGTGCTACCACCGATCACGGGTGTTGCTGCAGGGTGTCACCTGTCACGTACAGCTGATACCCGCACCCGATCGCCGCAGTGCTCAGCGTGAGGCCGCACGATCGGCGCATTGTACTAATACTGCTCTTTGCTCGAACGCACCACCCGCAGAGCACTACTAGTATGGCGCATGTTGCGAACGGGTTAAATTATATTATTCACTTCTCCTGGGATCTTCTCTACCCTAGGACTTGAACTTGCTTTTCCATGTTCACTTACTGACACTACCTATGAGTCACAGCTTATTATGAATATAGAAAGATAAGGTAACTGGTTACTGTGTATCCAAAATGTATAATTATCATACACAGCCAAATATCAAGAGAAAAATACAGTATTTTACTGATTACATAGTAATTTTAGACATCAAGAATAATTGAAAAAAATGGAGCCCAGCTCAACAGGTCTGGATGTTCCTTTTCTTTCTATTTTTCAAAAGAAATTATAGTGCATGCAAAAGAAAAATGTACATGGTTGACTTGGTCATGCGTAAGACTGCTAAGTGCAGTCGAAACGCGTTGACTGAGTCATGGGCACTGCACTATGGGATAGAGGATATGTTATGGGTACATGGGCACTGGACTATGGGATGGAGGATGTGTGATGGGTATGTGGGCATTGGACTATGAGATAGAAGATGACTGAGGGGTATATGGGCACGGGACTATTGGATAAAGATGTGTGATGGGTATATGGGCACTGGGCTATGGGATAGAGGATGTGTGATGGGTATGTGGGCATGGGACGGAAGATATGTATGATGGGTATATCGGCATGGGACTATGGATGGAGGATATGTATGATGGGTATATGGGCACGGGACTATGGGATGGAGGATATGTATGATGGGTATGGGATGGAGGATGTGTGTAGGCTGTATGGGCAAGGGACTATGGGATAAATGATATGTGATGGGCATTGGACTATGCGATGGAGGATGTGTGATGGGTATATGGGCACGGGACCATTGTATGGAGGATAAGTATGATGGGTATAAGGGCACAGTACTATGGGATAGAAGATGTGTGATGGTACATGGGCACTGGATATGGGATAGAGGATGTGTGATGGGTATATGGGCACGGGACTATGGGATAGAGGATGTGTGATGGTACATGGGCACTGGATATGGGATAGAGGATGTGTGATGGGTATATGGGCACAGGACTATGGGATGGAGGATATGCATCATGGGTATATTGGCAAAGGACTTTGAGATAGGGGGATGTCATGGTACATGGGCACTGGACTATGGGATAGAGGATGTGTAATGGGTTTATGGTCACTGGACTATGGGATGGAGGATGTGTAATGGTTATATGGGCATGGGACTATGGGATGGAGGATATGTATGATGGGTATATGGGCACGGGACTATAAGATGGAGGATATGCATGATGGATACATGGCACGGGACTATGGGATAGAGGATGGTGATGGATATATGGGCACTGGACTATTGGATGGAGGATGAGTGATGGGTATATGGGCACGGGACTATGGGATATAGTATTGTATGATGGGTATATGGGCATTGGAGGATGGGATGGAGGAAGTGTGATGGGTATATGGGCACAAGACTATGGGATGGCAGATATGTATGATGGGTATATGGGCACTGGACTATGGGATGGAGAATATGTATGATGGGTATATGGGCACTGGACTATGGGATGGAGGATGTGTAATGGGTATATGAGCAGTGGACTATGGGATGGAGGATGTGTGATGGGTATATTGGCATGGGTCTATGGGATGGAGGGATAAGGATGATGGGTATATGGGCACGGGACTATGGGATGGAAGATATGTATAATGGGTATATGGGCAGGGGACTATGGGATGGAGGATATGTACGATGGGTATATGGGCACTGGACTATTGGATGAAGGATAGTCATTATAATTTGTTATAACTAACCACAGTTAATTACCTTACCCAGGCAACGCTGGGCTCTTCAGCTAGTTTTTAATATTATTAGAAAGCTATGTATCATTTCCTTTGCACTTCACAAATACTTGATACTTTGTGTTGGTATATCACATAAAGTCCCAATAAAATACAGTTAAGTTTGTGGGTATAACAGGAAAAAATGTGAAAAAGTTCACAGGGCATGAATACTTTTTTAAGACATTGTATGTTTTGTTTAGTGATAATTCACCAAACAATGAGTTATGGTATGCATGTCATTTGCTCCCTTCCTACTGTGAGGCAACTTATGTACAACCTAGTTCAATCTAATTTAAATAAAAGACAAAAGAAAAAAAAATAACTATAGTAATTGTAGTCCCTATGATATGTTCCTCAAATAGTAACATAGTAACACAGCAAGGCCGAAAAAAGAAATTTGTCTATCCAGTTCAGCCTATATACTGTCAGAATAAATCCCCATATATATGTTCTTCTAAAGAACCTAATAACTGTAAAATACAATATTGTTGGGCTCCACGAAGACATCCAGGCCTCTCTTGAACCCCTCGACTGAGTTCGCCATCACCACCTCCTCAGGCATGGAATTTCAGGTTCTCACTGCCCTAACAGTAAAGAATAGTGATGAGTGAACGTGCTCGCCACTACTCGTTACTCGCCCGAGTGTCACGGTACTCTGTGTACTCGGCGAGCACCGAGCATTTCCAGGATTACTCTGCGGGAACTCGGGTCTACACCCAGTATTTTTGGTGGACTTTAGAGACCCAATCACGCTGCAGGTGTAGAGAAGGTGACCTGACGGACGGACAGACGTGTCAGAATAGAGAAAGGAAAGTTTGCACAGTTTAGACAGGTGTCAGTTACTACAGTGGGGAAACAGCTAGGAAAGTGTAGTGGACGTGCAGTACCTTGGGTTGACCATTAGAGGGCAGGGAGGAGAGTGAGCAAAGGACTTGACATCAGCTTAGGGCTTAGGAAACCATTGGTCATGGGGGGCGGAGTTACAGGGAACCGGGAAAGATATAAATTTGACAGGAGGGTTCCAGAAAGTTCCAGTCCCCAGGGGGAGCTCCAGTGACAGGAGGACTACGACAGTTTGTGCACTGTGAGGAAAACCAGACCAGGGGGACTGAGGAGAGAGAAAGTCAGGGGGCTGGTCCTGACACAAGAGTACCGCAGTATAGATGAGGCACTGAGGTAAAGCATACCGTACTGAGGGAGAGACGACTGATCAGTAAAGGTACTGTTGGTTTACGGGCCTAAGGTGGCCACAGTGACGGATCTGACAGGAGCGTCAAACAGTGAAGAGGGGACGATGCGTATATGTACGTCCCCGGTGTAAAGTACGGTGTGCGGGAAGCGGCCCTGGAAACGGAGGGCTGATAAGTGAAGTGAAGTGAATTGAAGTGCGGTGTACTTCGGAGGCCGTCAGCCGGACGGCAAGAGAATAAACTTGGACCTGTTGTACCCGAAACCTGCCTTATCTTGTGTCTGTACGTTACTGCACGGTATATCGAGGGACCACCCCCCAGCTCGGCCCACCGACTCTACACTGGGATTGTCTGCCAGGCAATGAAACGCCGCAGCCATCTTTGTTGTGGTCGTGCAGTGATTGGTTGGCCGCACAGCATCATCAGGGGTATAAGAGACCAGACGCCGCTCTGCTCGGCGCATTTAGCTCCAGAGTGAGAGAGTGTAGGGAGAGCGGCTGCCAAAATAGGATCAGAATTGGGGATTTATTAGTTAGTGTGGGGTCTACCATCCTAAGCTACTCAAATCCAGCTAAAGCAACAGTCCTTCTAAGGACTAATTCCGGAGTATATAGGTTCCAGTGTTAGGTAGGCAGGATAGTGTACTTCGCTGTATACACATCAGTGCAAGGCCTGCAGGCACTGTATGTGTGTATATTGATCCATGCATACATCAAGAGGGTCCATTCCCTTCCTATTTTCTGATGCTGATACTACTACCTGTAGGATATATTAATAACAAGATCCCAAGTTCAGAGTACATAATAGTAATCCTACTTAAGTCACCCTCAGTGACTTTTTGGAGACAAATCCCCTATGGAGCTCCTGATATATAATAACACCAAGAAAGCGTAGCAATTAGAGTTGAGCGACTTTTGGTTTTTTAGGGTCGAGTTTCATTTCGTGAAACCCGACTTTTCCAAAAGTCGGGTTGAGCAAGATCGGATGATTATAGGGAAAAGTCGGGGTCGTCCCGAAACACGAAACCCAATGTAAGTCAATGGGGAATAAAAGTCGGCAGTGAGAGGAGGACAGGAAACACACCTACAGTGCCCATTTGAATGCAAAAAGCATCAATTCTTCTTACTTAAGCTTGTCAACCTTAATTAACTTCATAATACAAGTTACGCACTGAAAAATGGGGGTTATTTGGCTAAAGTTGTGGGGGGGGGTAGGGCTGGCTCCAGGTTTTCATGTGCCCTGGGCGAAAGAGCGCCCCTTTAACACATACCACAACTCATCATGCTCCGATACGGCAGAGAAATAGCGGTATAGTACAATGAAAAATACTTCACTTTTTACATCTCATGACGAGGCCCATCTCTTTCTCCATACAGAATCATTGGTCCCATATAATGTTTGAAACAGTATATGATGAGCTCCACATAATGCTACAGTATATGTTGGTCCCCATGGATGAAGCTCCACTGTCTTATGGGCCCAAATAATGCTCCAAACATAATGGGCCCCATTTCTAATGCTCTAGTGTATAATGGGCCCTGTAAATGCTGCTCCAGTGTCTGATGTCCACCTTTGGAATGTTCCAGTGTATGGTGGGCCCCATCTATCATTCTCCAGAGTATAGTGCTCCCCAAAAATTGCTGTCCCAACATTGAAAACAATCAAATAAGTCTCCTCGCTAGGGAATCCCTGTACTTGTCTGGACTCCTCGTCGTCCCCATCTTCCATCTCACTGCACAGTATTTCAACTTTGCAAGTGCTGTGATCCTGAGCAAGCAGGGGGGGCCCACTCGTTGGCGACGGCACTGGCACAGGGCCCCTGATAGTACGGTGGTGTGTCTGATGGCGGGTGGGCCGAACCTGCACTTTCATCTGCAGCTTCCTCTTTGTCACCGTGTAAGATGGAACTGTATATGGGAAGGGTAACCTGAGTTTCATCAGGGTCAGATTCAGGCCGTGTAGCGTGCGAGGGGAATGTAGTGGTCTGGGTCAATGTACCAGCAGATTCATCGAGCAGTGGCTGGGCATCAGTGCACTTGTGTCACCCCCAGGAGTATGGTCGCCACAGTGGCATTACCTTCCTCCTAGGGAGTGTGATGTCATGCTTGGGAGCAACGAACGATCTCTCTAGCAGGTTAACTGATTGGGCGGCGTTATTCCCACGAGTCATGACCCTCCAAACAGCGTTCATGAAGGCAAAGTGTTTGTTTTACATGGGCAGTATGGTTGCAAAGCTGAACCTTAAAGGAATGTCCAGAAGGGCACCACCAGGAGTGGAGCCTACGGTTAAATTCGACTCCACCTGGGAAACCTCAAACATGCCAGCTACAGAACAGATGCACACATTGCAAGCTTAATTCCGTTAACGAACGAGACTCCATCATGCCCCGCGGTCCGAGTCCGGCTTACTAGAGGGACACGTGAGGCTCTGGCACATGAGATTGGCCAATAACTGGTGTGTCATGCCCTTACATGTCCGTGGCTGCATGTGCGCTACACTGAAAAGGCCAGCGTTTGTCGCTTACAGGTGCAGATAACCCGCTGAACAACGTTAGTGATGGGGATCACTGATTACAATTATTACCCGCGAACAATGATTTCCCAGTAAGTGCAGGTCAACCGCAGTTCGGGAATTAGGCCTAACCGTCATTCCTGAAAAAATGAAAAACTTACATGTGCAAACGACAGGTGCTGTAGCTTGCTTAACAGCTCGCCAGCCGTTCTCACGCCCAGTATGGATTACACGTGATTGCACAAAGGTGAGAAAGGGTACCGTATCCCCAGATAACATGTATGGATAGCGTACACATTCAAAATATATGTCTATACATCAGGAGGCAGGCTCAGACGGTGTTACGCCCAGTATGGATTGCACGTGATTGCACAAAGGTTAGAAAGGGTACCGTATCCCCGGATAACATGTATGGATAGCGTACACATTCAAAATATATGTCTATACATCAGGAGGCAGGCTCAGACGGTGTTAGGCCCAGTATGGATTGCACGTGATTGCACAAAGGTTAGAAAGGGTACCATATCCCCGGATAACATGAATGGATAGCGTACACATTCAAAATATATGTCTATACATCAGGAGGCAGGCTCAGACGGTGTTAGGCCCAGTATGGATTGCACGTGATTGCACAAAGGTTAGAAAGGGTACCGTATCCCCGGATAACATGTATGGATAGCGTACACATTCAAAATATATGTCTATACATCAGGAGGCAGGCTCAGACGGTGTTAGGCCCAGTATGGATTGCACGTGATTGCATAAAGGTTAGAAAGGGTACCGTATCCCCGGATAACATGTATGGATAGCGTACACATTCAAAATATATGTCTATACATCAGGAGGCAGGCTCAGACGGTGTTAGGCCCAGTATGGATTGCACGTGATTGCACAAAGGTTAGAAAGGGTACCGTATCCCCGGATAACATGTATGGATAGTGTACACATTCAAAATATATGTCTATACATCAGGAGGCAGGCTCAGACGGTGTTAGGCCCAGTATGGATTGCACGTGATTGCACAAAGGTTAGAAAGGGTACCGTATCCCCGGATAACATGTATGGATAGCGTACACATTCAAAATATATGTCTATACATCAGGAGGCAGGCTCAGACGGTGTTAGGCCCAGTATGGATTGCACGTGATTGCACAAAGGTTAGAAAGGGTACCGTATCCCCGGATAACATGTATGGATAGCGTACACATTCAAAATATATGTCTATACATCAGGAGGCAGGCTCAGACGGTGTTAGGCCCAGTATGGATTGCACGTGATTGCACAAAGGTTAGAAAGGGTACCGTATCCCCGGATAACATGTATGGATAGCGTACACATTCAAAATATATGTCTATACATCAGGAGGCAGGCTCAAACGGTGTCAGGCACAGTATGGATTTGACGGCCCAGACTACACAGCGGAGGAGCAGGGAGAGGTGAAGATTGCAAATGCTGGGGCCCTGCCCAAGCAAGGTGGGCCCACTCGTGGGCGTCGGTACTGGCACTGGGCCCCTCATAGTACGGCGGTGTGTCTGACGGCAGGTGTGCACCACCACCGTCAGAGACACTTGATTGCACTATGAGGGACCCTGTGCCAGTGCCCGCGCCCAAGAGTCGGCCTACCCACCTGTCCAGGGCAACGGCACTCGCACGGTGTTGTGCGCTAGGTGGTGACCCCGGCCATGGGGGGGGGAGGCATCACAGTTAGGGAGTTTTAGAAAGTGGCATATGTTGATGTTGGACATTCAGCTGATGCAAAAGGTGAAATAGGTCAAGTCCCAGGAAGAGGTGGACCAAAGCAAGCCATTTTTCTGTCACCCTATGTGTCATCAGGGGAAGGTGGGACAAAATCCTTGGAAACCCATGCATGGTTCATTTTAATGAAGGTTAGATCATCCACATTTTGGGTTGACAGACGGGTCCTTTTTTCTGTCAGGATTGATCCAGCTGCACTGAAGACTCTTTCCGATAGCACATTTGCAGCTGGGCAAGCGAGCTCCTGTAAGGCATATTGTGCCAATTCATGCCAGGTGTCCAATTTAGCGGCCCAATAGTCAAAGGGGAATGACCTGTGCGGGAGAACATCGATATGGGGGGAAAAGTAGTTTGTAACCATAGTTGACAACTGCTGTCTCCTGTCACTTTCCATCGATGCAGTATTACCAGTTGTGTGAGCGGTACTTGAAAAATCAGTCCACAACATTGTCATGAAACCCCTGTCTCCAACGCCACTTCTGCTGTGTGCACCACGAACACCTCTGCCAAGCTGCCCCCGGCCCGTACGGCTCGTGTGAGAACCATCACCGCTGCTGTGTGCTGGGAATGCCTCAAGCAACCGATTTACCAGAGGTGCTTGTTTATTAGCCAATATTAGGTCAAGGTTGTCCTGTGGCATGATGTTTTGTAATTTGCCTTTATAGCGTGGATCCAGGATGCTGGCCAACCAGTAGTCGTCATCGTTCATCATTTTGGCAATGCGGGGGTCCCTTTTTAGGATCTGCAAGGCATAATCTGACATGTGGGCCAATGTTCCCGGTGTCAATGATGCACTGCGAGTGCTGGTTGGAGGAGCACTTTCTGGAAAATCCACATCCCTCCAGTCACGCACAAACCCTGTACCAGACCTTGCCATGCCAACATTTTCACTTGCCCCACGAGATGCATCCTCCTCCCCTAAGTAATCATCCCCATCATCCTCCTCCTCCTCCTCCTCTTCTTCCTCCACCTCGTCCAGGAGAGGTCCCTGAGCAGACAATGGCTGAATGTCATCAAGGATTCCCTCCTCCTCTTCCTCCTCATCAACATTGGCTGCAGAAGCCTGCTCCTTAAGGTGCGTCAAAGTTTGCATGAGCAGACGCATAAGTGGGATGCTCATGCTTAGGATGGCTTCGTCTGCGCTTACCAGCCGTGTGCATTCCTCAAAACACTGAAGGACTTTACAGAGGTCTTTCAGCTTCGACCACTGCACACCTGTCAACTCCATGTCTGCTCTCAAAGTGCCTGGCCGTGTATCCTCCCACAAATGCATTATGGCCTGCCTCTGCTCGCACAGCCGCTCCACCATGTGCAGGGTGGAGTTCCACCTTGTTGCAATGTCGATAATGAGGCGGTGGTTGGGAAGGTGGAGCAATCGCTGCAGCTTCTGCATACGAACGGAGTGTACAGGCGACCGGCGGATGTGCGCGCACAGTCTTCGCACCTTCTGGAGCAGGGCTGTTAACTCCGGATAATTTTTGAGGAAGCACTGCACCACCAGGTTCAAGGTGTGAGCCAAGCAAGGTATATGGCTGAGTTTTGAAAGGGCTATGGCTGCCACAAAATTACGGCCGTTATCACTAACTACCTTGCCTGCCTCAAGATGTACACTGCCCAGCCATGACTCAGTTTGTCGCTTCAAGTACTCGGCCAGCACCTCGGCGGTGTGTCTGTCGCCCAAACACATCATCTGCAACACAGCCTGCTGACACTTTCCACTAGCTGCTCGATAGGGGGACACCTCGTGTGCAACAGTGGCAGCTGCAGATGGAGTGCTCGTACGACTGCGCTCTGTGGACGAGCTTTCACTTCTGGAGGAGGAGGAGGAAGAGGAGGGTCGAACGCCTACAGCCAACTGTTTCCTATACCGTGGGCTAGGCAGCACTGTCCCACCACCGCTGTCCCCTGTGGACCCTGCATCCACCACATTAACCCAGTGCGCAGTGATGGACACATAACGGCCCTGGCCATGCCGACTGGACCATGCATCAGTTGTGAGTTGCACCTTTCCGCTCACTGACTGCTTGAGTGCATGGACAATGCGGTCTTTCACATGATGGTGGAGGGCTGGGATGGCTTTACGAGAGAAGAAGTGGTGATTGGGTAGGTCATAGCGTGGTACTGCATAGGCCATGAGTTCGCGGAAAGCTGCGCTTTCCACCAACCGAAAGGGCATCATCTCAAACGAGATTAGTTTGGCAATGTGGGTGTTCAAACCCAATGTACGCGGATGAGAGACTGAGTACTTTCTTGACCTACTCATAGTGTCTGGGAGGGTGAGCTGGACTTGAGAGCTGCATATGGTGGAAGTAGCGGTGGACAGGGCGGACTGAGAGAGGGTTGATGATGGTGATGGAGTTGTTGTTCTTTCTGATGGCCTAGAATCAGTCTTTCGTTGATATAACAGTGGGATTCCCTGACTGCTGTGGCCTTGCAACGACAACTCAACATTTGATGCTGTGCTAACCGGTGGGCTTACAGTGGGGGAAACAATGTAGCGTTGCTGACTACCTTCGTTGTGATCAGTTGCACATGTGGCACTTGAGGTTTGGTGTTGTGTCCACGCTTGCAAGTGCATGGTGTTTAAATGTCTAAGCATGCAACTGGTATTCAAATTTTTCAGATTTTTCCCTCTGCTAAAGGTCTTTGCACACTTCTTACAGATAACCTTGGCCTGATCATGAGGATTTTGTTTAAAAAAGTGCCACACTGCACTCTTCCTACTTTGGCAGACATTTTGCGGCCTAGCACGCTGTGATCTTTTGACCCTCTGGACAAGCTGTCCAGCAACTCTTTTGATTTTTGGAACCTGTCTTTGGAGTGCTCCGGGCCTGCCAGATAACAGCTGTTGCGATGTCGATGTCTGCTGTGGATGCTCCTCATCTGAGCTATTGGAAGCAGCACCCTCTTCCCCCAATGGATGCCAATCTGGGTCAACAACTGGGTCATCCATCACCTCCTCTTCTATGTCATGTGCACCTTCCTCTGTGTCACCGTGTATGGTGGTATAGTGTGCGGGAAGGGGCACCTGAGTCTCATCAGGGTCAGAATCTGGCTCTGTACACTGCGAGGACAATGTAGTGCTCTGAGTGAATGTACCAGCAGAATCATCCATCAGCGGCTGTGCATCAGTGCACTCCATGTCAGATTCATCTTGGCCTGGGTAATTCACCATTTGACTTGATAATCCAGGCATGGTATGTGAAAACAGCTCCATGGAGTAATCAGTAGTATGGCCTGCGTCATCCTTCAATCTTGGTTGGGGTGAAGGACACAAGGAAAGGTGTGGTTCATGAACATGAGCCTCCAATGACGACTCAGTGCTTTTACTTTTTACAACTGAATAAGAGGAGGCGATAGAGCTGGAGGCTGAGTCAGCAATGTAAGACAAAACTTTTTCCTGATGCTCTGGCTTTAAAAGCGGTTTGCCAACTCCTAGAAAACTAATCCTTCGAAGCCTTATGGAGCCAGACGATGACGCAGGCTCAACACCTCCTGCATTCGGTCCTATTTTGCTCTTGCCACTACCATCAGATCCACCACCAACACCATCATTACCAGCTGCCAACCCCCGCCCAATTCCACGGCCTCTTCCACCAGCCTTTCTCATTTTTGGTAGAAATGTAGACAAAATCCAACAAACTATATAGTAATGTAAAACAAGGTACAAGGTGTCTATAGGACAGGGGAGATTTTGAATTTCTGCAGACACTTGTGGACACTGGACACTTTTGGATTGTGTGAGGCCCACTGAATATCTGAGCGCTATGTCACAAGCTCGATGGCACAGCTGTGACCAAAGTGACTAGAGGATAAGTGAGATTTTGAATTTCTGCACACACTAGTGGACACTGGACACTTTTGGATTGTGTGAGGCCCACTGAATAGCTGAGCGCTATGTCACAGGCTCGATGGCACAGATGTGACCAAAGTGACTAGAGGATAACGGAGATTTTGAATTTCTGCAGACACTTGTGGACACTGGACACTTTTGGATTGTGTGAGCCCAACTGAATATCTGAGCGCTATGTCACAGGCTCGATGGCACAGCTGTGACCAAAGTGACTAGAGGATAAGGGAGATTTTGAATTTCTGCAGACACTTGTGGACACTGGACACTTTTGGATTGTGTGAGGCCCACTGAATATCTGAGCGCTATGTCACAGGCTCGATGGCACAGCTGTGACAAAAGTGACTAGAGGATAAGGGAGATTTTGAATTTCTGCACACACTAGTGGACACTGGACACTTTTGGATTGTGTGAGGCCCACTGAATATCTGAGCGCTATGTCACAGGCTCGATGGCACAGCTGTGACCAAAGTGACTAGAGGATAAGTGAGATTTTGAATTTCTGCACACACTAGTGGACACTGGACACTTTTGGATTGTGTGAGGCCCACTGAATATCTGAGCGCTATGTCACAGGCTCGATGGCACAGCTGTCACCAAAGTGACTAGAGGATAAGTGAGATTTTGAATTTCTGCTCACACTAGTGGACAATGGACACTTTTGGATTGTGTGAGGCCCACTGAATATCTGAGCGCTATGTCACAGGCTTGATGGCACAGCTGTGACCAAAGTGACTAGAGGATAAGTGAGATTTTGAATTTCTGCAGACACTTGTGGACACTGGACACTTTTGGATTGTGTGAGCCCACTGAATATCTGAGCGCTATGTCACAGGCTCGATGGCACAGCTGTGACAAAAGTGACTAGAGGATAAGGGAGATTTTGAATTTCTGCAGACACTTGTGGACACTGGACACTTTTGGATTGTGTGAGCCCACTGAATATCTGAGCACTATGTCACAGGCTCGATGGCAGAGCTGTGACCAAAGTGACTAGAGGATAATGGAGATTTTGAATTTCTGCAGACACTTGAGGACACTGGACACTTTTGGATTGTGTGAGCCCACTGACTATCTGAGCGCTATTTCACAGGCTCGATGGCACAGCTGTGACCAAAGTGACTAGAGGATAACGGAAATTTTGAATTTCTGCAGACACTTGTGGACACTGGACACTTTTGGATTGTGTGAGCCCACTGAATATCTGAGCACTATGTCACAGGCTCGATGGCACAGCTGTGACAAAAGTGACTAGAGGATAAGGGAGATTTTGAATTTCTGCAGACACTTGTAGACACTGGACACTTTTGGATTGTGTGAGCCCACTGAATATCTGAGCACTATGTCACAGGCTCGATGGCACAGCTGTGACCAAAGTGACTAGAGGATAAGGGAGATTTTGAATTTCTGCAAACACTTGTGGACACTGGACACTTTTGGATTGTGTGAGGCCCACTGAATATCTGAGCGCTATGTCGCAGGCTCGATGGCACAGTTGTGACCAAAGTGAATAGAGGATAAGTGAGATTTTGAATTTCTGCAGACAATGGTGGACACTGGACACTATTGGATTGTGTGAGCCCACTGAATATCTGAGCGCTATGTCACAGGCTCGATGACACAGCTGTGACCAAAGTGACTAGAGGATAAGTGAGATTTTGAATTTCTGCAGACACTTGTGGACACTGGACACTATTGGATTGTGTGAGCCCACTGAATATCTGAGCGCTATGTCACAGGCTCGGTGGCACAGCTGTGACCAAAGTGATTAGAGGATAACGGAGATTTTGAATTTCTGCAGACACTTGTGGACACTGGACACTTTTGGATTGTGTGAGCCCAACTGAATATCTGAGCGCTATGTCACAGGCTCGATGGCACAGCTGTGACCAAAGTGACTAGAGGATAAGGGAGATTTTGAATTTCTGCAGACACTTGTGGACACTGGACACTTTTGGATTGTGTGAGCCCACTGAATATCTGAGCGCTATGTCACAGGCTCGATGGCACAGCTGTGACAAAAGTGACTAGAGGATAAGGGAGATTTTGAATTTCTGCAGACACTTGTGGACACTGGACACTTTTGGATTGTGTGAGCCCACTGAATATCTGAGCGCTATGTCACAGGCTCGATGGCACAGCTGTGACCAAAGTGACTAGAGGATAAGGGAGATTTTGAATTTCTGCAGACACTTGTGGACACTGGACACTTTTGGATTGTGTGAGGCCCACTGAATATCTGAGCGCTATGTCACAGGCTCGATGGCACAGCTGTGACCAAAGTGACTAGAGGATAAGGGAGATTTTGAATTTCTGCACACACTTGTGGACACTGGACACTTTTGGATTGTGTGAGCCCACTGAATATCTGAGCACTATGTCACAGGCTCGATGGCACAGCTGTGACAAAAGTGACTAGAGGATAAGTGAGATTTTGAAATTCTGCAGACACTTGTGGACACTGGACACTTTTGGATTGTGTGAGGCCCACTGAATATGTGAGCACTATGTCACAGGCTCGATGGCACAGCTGTGACCAAAGTGACTAGAGGATAACGGAGATTTTGAATTTCTGCAGACACTTGTGGACACTGGACACTTTTGGATTGTGTGAGGCCCACTGAATATCTGAGCGCTATGTCACAGGCTCGATGGCACAGCTGTGACCAAAGTGACTAGAGGATAAGTGAGATTTTGAATTTCTGCACACACTAGTGGACACTGGACACTTTTGGATTGTGTGAGGCCCACTGAATATCTGAGCGCTATGTCACAGGCTCGATGGCACAGCTGTCACCAAAGTGACTAGAGGATAAGTGAGATTTTGAATTTCTGCTCACACTAGTGGACAATGGACACTTTTGGATTGTGTGAGGCCCACTGAATATCTGAGCGCTATGTCACAGGCTCGATGGCACAGCTGTGACCAAAGTGACTAGAGGATAAGTGAGATTTTGAATTTCTGCAGACACTTGTGGACACTGGACACTTTTGGATTGTGTGAGCCCACTGAATATCTGAGCGCTATGTCACAGGCTCGATGGCACAGCTGTGACCAAAGTGACTAGAGGATAAGGGAGATTTTGAATTTCTGCAGACACTTGTGGACACTGGACACATTTTGGATTGTGTGAGCCCACTGAATATCTGAGCACTATGTCACAGGCTCGATGGCAGAGCTGTGACCAAAGTGACTAGAGGATAACGGAGATTTTGAATTTCTGCAGACACTTGAGGACACTGGACACTTTTGGATTGTGTGAGCCCACTGACTATCTGAGCGCTATGTCACAGGCTCGATGGCACAGCTGTGACCAAAGTGACTAGAGGATAACGGAAATTTTGAATTTCTGCAGACACTTGTGGACACTGGACACTTTTGGATTGTGTGAGCCCACTGAATATCTGAGCACTATGTCACAGGCTCGATGGCACAGCTGTGACAAAAGTGACTAGAGGATAAGGGAGATTTTGAATTTCTGCAGACACTTGTAGACACTGGACACTTTTGGATTGTGTGAGCCCACTGAATATCTGAGCACTATGTCACAGGCTCGATGGCACAGCTGTGACCAAAGTGACTAGAGGATAAGGGAGATTTTGAATTTCTGCAAACACTTGTGGACACTGGACACTTTTGGATTGTGTGAGGCCCACTGAATATCTGAGCGCTATGTCACAGGCTCGATGGCACAGTTGTGACCAAAGTGAATAGAGGATAAGTGAGATTTTGAATTTCTGCAGACACTTGTGGACACTGGACACTATTGGATTGTGTGAGCCCACTGAATATCTGAGCGCTATGTCACAGGCTCGATGGCACAGCTGTGACCAAAGTGACTAGAGGATAAGTGAGATTTTGAATTTCTGCAGACACTTGTGGACACTGGACACTATTGGATTGTGTGAGCCCACTGAATATCTGAGCGCTATGTCACAGGCTCGGTGGCACAGCTGTGACCAAAGTGACTAGAGGATAACGGAGATTTTGAATTTCTGCAGACACTTGTGGACACTGGACACTTTTGGATTGTGTGAGCCCACTGAATATCTGAGCGCTATGTCACAGGCTCGATGGCACAGCTGTCACCAAAGTGACTAGAGGATAAGGGAGATTTTGAATTTCTGCAGACACTTGTAGACACTGGACACTTTTGGATTGTGTGAGGCCCACTGAATATCTGAGCGCTATGTCACAGGCTCGATGGCACAGCTGTGACCAAAGTGACTAGAGGATAAGGGAGATTTTGAATTTCTGCAGACACTTGTGGACACTGGACACTTTTGGATTGTGTGAGGCCCACTGAATATCACAGCGCTATGTCACAGGCAGAAATTGGCTAGTGTATCACAAACTACAAGGTGTATGTAGAATTGGGCAGAATAGGAATCTCCCTAGAGTGCAGTCTGTAAGAACGGAACATGTCCTCGACTTATTCTCACAGAGTGACACAGATAGCTTCACTGTGGCTGTGATAACAGCCGTTACACGGTACTGTGTGAGGAGCGTACACCGCTGTATGGTGTGAAAAAATGCACGCTCAGTACCTCAGCAGGACAAAAAAAAAAATTGGGATTGCTTTTAAAAAAGCAGTTTGCAGCTCAGTACCTCAGCAGGACAAAAAAAAAAAATTGGGATTGCTTTTAATAAAGCAGTTTGCAGAGCAGTGGGTAAACAGCAATGCAGCTGTCAGGAAGCCTTAGAAGGCAGCCCAACAACCAACACCACTGATACACCACAATATAGGCTCCCCTTGCACTGCACACACAGTGACTGGTGTGTTGTACAGGCACAATCGCTAGCAGCAGAAGCAGTTTTTTTCTTCTTCTTCCCTGCCTAACGCTCTCCCTTCAGAATCAGCAGCAACCTCTCCCTATGCTAAGATCGGCAGAAGTAAGATGGCGGTCGGCATGCACGCCCTTTTATACCCCCTGTGACGCCCACCAAAGCAAGCCAATCACTTGCATGCCCTTCTGAAAGATGGTGGTGACCCGTGCCTATGTCATCACGTTGCCCACAGTGTCGGTGGATCCTGATTGGCTGAAAAAGAGCGCAAAACAAACTTTTGAAACGCGACTTTGGCGCGTAAGTCGCCGACCTCGTCGCCGACCTCATCCTAGGGTCGGGTTTCGTTTCATGAAACCCGACTTTGCCAAAAGTCGGCGACTTTTGAAATTTTTCGACCCGTTTCGCTCAACTCTAGTAGCAATAACCACCATAATACCAAAATATCCAAAAATATTAAAGTAGTCTTTAATGTATTAGTATCAAAATATAAAATTCACATAGATGAATAGTACAGCATGTAACACGAAACAGATAGTTGTTAACACATGAGCCGGGAAAAAACGGATGAAAAAGCAGTCCTGCGTCCAGACATGGACATAAATGGGCTAAGAAACAAGTAGTATTAGTTCATTAGTACATCTGGGCCAACAGTTGTCTCCGTACCCATTAATGACGGCTAGACGGAGCAGGAATTTGAGAGACTCTTTGGTTTCTAGCCACTATGTGTCCAAATCTCGTTTCTTGTTTGATGGGAGGGGGAAGACCAATGGATTCTTTCCCTGTGGGAAATGCCTGGCCTGCAGGAACCATGTTAAGGCTACCTCCTTTGCATCATCGGATGGTCTCAAATCATTTGAGATAAGAGAATACATCACATGCTCCACTACACACATGGTTTACCATGCGACATGCAGCTGTAACCTTATTTATATAGGCCTTACCTCACGAGAGCTACGTGTCCATACCCGTGAACATAGCATATTAGGGATATTGAGGCCACCCGTGACGCTGCTGATGTGGGATCCCTAAAAATCATACCCAGACATTTTCGATTGAAACATACCGTATTTTTCGGACTATAAGACGCACTGGACCATAAGACGCACCCCAATTTTCAGAAGGAAAATAGGGAAAAAAATAATAATGTGTCAAATGGGGTCCGTCTTACAGTCCGAATTCAGCTTACCTGGTAAGAGATCTGGCACAGGTGGAGGAGTGGTCACAGGGGTCATTCAGTGCTCCAGGCTGGTGTGGTGGCGACGGCTCTGTGCTGGGGCAGGTGGACTGTGCTGGGGCAGGTTGGTTGTGCTGGGGCAGCTGGTCTGTGCTGGGGCAGCTGGACTGGACTGGGGCAGCTGTGCTGGGCTTGGGCAGGTGGGCTGTGCTGGGGCAGGTGAGTTGTGCTGGGGCAGGTGGGCTGTGCTGGGCTGGGGCAGCTGGGCTGTGCTGGGGCAGCTGTGCTGGGGCAGGTGGGCTGTGCTGGGGCAGGTGGGCTGTGCTGGGGCAGCTGGGCTTGGGCAGCTGTGCTGGGCTTGGGCAGGTGGGCTATGCTGGAGCAGGTGGGCTGTGCTGGCCTGGGGCAGCTGGGCTGTGCTGGGGCAGCTGTGCTGGGCTGGGGCAGGTGGGCTGTGCTGGGGCAGCTGTGATGGGCTGGGGCAGCTGTGTTCTGTGGGGTGAGGGTGGCGGCAGGCTGTTCTCCGGTCCAGGGGCGGCAGCTCCGCCGGCATTTCCTCGAAGCCCGGAGGCTCCCGCACATCCGTTGCTTGCTGCTGCTGGCATGTTGCAGTGGCCTCCGGGAACATGGATGCTGGGAAGATGGCTGCCGGAACAGGGACGGCGCATGCGCAGGTTCATATCTCGTCCCGAGATCTCGGGAGACGAGATTCAAATCTCGGCAATGAGATCTCGTCTCCCGAGACCGGCGGCCATCTTCCCGGTGTCCATGTTCCCGGAGGCCACCGCAACATGGCAGCAGCCAGCAACGGATGTGCAGGGGCCTCCGGGCTTCAAGGAAATGCCGGCAGAGCCCCCCATGGAGCACAGAGAGCCGCTACCCCTGCACCGGAGCACAGCCCGCTGCCACCACCGCACCACAGAGTCCCGCGGCACCCGCACCAGCCTCCAGCCATGATCGGAGGTTAGTATATTGTGACCATAAGACGCACCCCCCACTTTCCCCCAAAATTTTTGGGGAAAAAAGTGCGTCTTATGGTCCGAAAAATACGGTAAATCTAACTCCAATGAATTGAAAATTAAAGGGATAGATAGGGTTAAAATGGGAATCAGGGGTGTGTATAGCTTTCGGATTTTATCACAGAGAGAATGTCGCTGGATTGTGTTACTTGAAACCATGGTCCCTGCAGGATTCAACAAGCAACTCAGTTTTTCTTCTTTTTTATAGTTTTGTACGTCATCTCTGGACCAATAATCATTTTTATTTTTTAACTGTGTGTGTCTCTCTCTTTTGTTATTAGCATGAAACTTGATTATGAGGTGCTGCCTTCGTTCCTCTGCTGCCTGAACGCATACCCTCCATGGATGCACAACATATACAGATTACCGGCACTATGTTGTTGACGCCACTATTACGGCATTTTAAATACCATATATATGATGTATTATGATGTGCTTATTGTGATATAGCTTTTTATATATACCTTTTTGCAATGTTATGCTACCACTACTGATGCATGAGTATTTGTGAACTATCCTATTGTATTTATGTATTTGTGTACTATTCTATTGTATCTATGTCTTTTTCAAGCTACTCTCAGCGCAGGTGTAATGTCATTATACACAGTAAATGGAGGGCACCACCAGAAAAATTTTATATTTATATGTAAGAGCAAGAGGTCTCACCAGGGTATGCAAGTAGACATGTAATGGAGCAAGAAAAAGTCAAACTCATAAAAGGGAGCACCTCAATTGCATGAGAAATATATATATATACCACATATATGTATAATACAAAATTTGAATTTTTATTATTCAACAAAAAAATACATACAGGGACAGAACAAAACACATATAGTGTAAAAACAATTAAAATTGCATCTGTGTGCAAAGGAGACGCAAGACCAAATGCCACACCTCAGTATAAAGGCAATGGCAAACCACAGCAGGCTCCCATAGAAGGCGCTGAATGAATAAATATAACTGGCTTTAGAAATGTAAGCCTACAAATGTATAAGCATGTATCACAAGAAACTTCTATAAATATAATATGTGCAAAAAGATTGCATATATAGAGACTACTACAGGGAAGAGTACTATATGGTGACTGGGGTTTATTCTCTGATGGCATTATACTACAGACTAAGGGATATGATCCTAATTAAGGAACTAATACTTCTTGTTTCTTAGGCCATTTATGTCTATGTCTGGACGCAGGACTGCTTTTTCATCCGGTTTTTCCCGGCTCATGTGTTAAGAATAGTGTTGAGCATTCCGATACCGCAAGTATCGGGTATCGGCCGATATCAGCGGTATCGGAATTCCGATACTTAATTCCGATACTTTTTTCATATCGGATTCCGGGATCGGAATCGGAATAGGAAGTTCCCATCATGCTATGAGCCTGCTTGCTTTGATTAAGCCAATGGGAATCCTCCGAAGTGTGGGCACATCCTGTTAGGCATGTAGGCATGTTAACTATTGGCATGGCTGTGATTGGCTGCCGAAATGATGTCATGATGCACTATAAAAGCCACCGCAGCCGCCATTTCTGGTCACTCTGCTGTGAATTCAGTTAGGGACAGGCTGCTGTAGAAGACTGTGAGGGACAGTTAGAAATAGCGATTCTAAAAACAATATTGTGCTTTATCCAGGCTACATAAACCACCACTGTAGCTTGCTTTTCCCTAGCAGCGCTGTTTTCACAGCTGTCTGCAAGGGCTGTGTGAGTGCAGCTCACGCTGTGGAGTGGGTCCTGCAGCCACGTCAGGCTGTAGGCCACCCAGTGTGATCACTGCTGCCTCATACATCTTTTATTTTTTGAGCTGCATTTTTTAAATAATTTCAATCTAGTGTGCTTCCATCCGTATCCATATACGTTGGTTGCAAACACTAGTAGTAGACAGCGGAGCCTTTCTGCAGCCTTTCAGTGCTAGTGTCCACTTTGCTGCACTGTTCACGGCTGTCTGAGAGGTCTCTGACTGTGTGTGAGTGCAGCTCACGCTGAGTAGTGTGTCCTGCAGCTACGTCTGGCTGTAGGACGCTCAGCGTGCGTCACTGCCTCACACATATTTTTATTTGAGTGCAGCTCATTTTTTCTTCTATTAGTGTGCATCCATCCGTCTCCATCTACGGTGGTTGCAAACACTATATAGGAGTACACAGCGGAGCCTTTCTGCAGCCTGTCAGTGCCAGTGCCCACTTAGCTGCACTGTTGACGGCTGTCTGAGAGGTCTCTGACTGTGTGTGAGTGCAGCTCACGCTGAGTAGAGTGTCCTGCAGCTACGTCTGGTTGTAGGACGCTCAACGTGCGTCACTGCCTCACACATATTTGTCTCTGAGTGCAGCTCATTTTTTCTTCTCCTATTAGTGTGCATCCATCCGTATCCATCAACATTGGTTGGTTGCAAACACTATATAGGAGTAGATAGAGGAGCCTTTTTTTCTGGCTTGTGCCCTGCCGGCGCAGCCAGATTAGTATTACCCAATTTTTTTGGAGCCTCATCTTTTGCATTGTAGGTTACCTGCCTGCATTGTAATAGCTCCAAAAAGTTGGTGATACTATCAGTTTCAATTCTTTGTTCTCATACTTTGAGTTTGTTTCAAACAAAGAAACCACATAAAAAGTTCACCAAACACTACATTTTGAACTTGTGTAGGCCACATCAGCTCCTATTAAAGTCTAGTCCACACACACACACTTCATAAAATTAGTGTTTCTTGTACCTGTAATCAGCTGTTCAGGAATAAGCACACTAAGGCCCCCCTTTGTCCTTTTTTGCCTATCTTAAGCAGTCTTGCAAGATGAAGAAGGCAGGGAGTAAGGCGCGGGGGCGTGGGCGTGGGCGTGGAGTTTCAGCAGGGAGAGGACGTGGGGATTCTGCAGGGAGAGGACGTGGGGATTCTACAGGTAGAGGACGTGGGGATTCTGGGCCTGCTGGGGGCACCAGTGGATCAGCATCCCCCAGTTTTAGCAGGCAACAGTCCTTTATGCGCAGCTTTGTAGGACCTCAACGTACCCCACTGCTGCGGGAGGAACAAATTGAAGCCGTTGTCGGATGGATGGCAGCTAACGCATCGACTTCAATTACTTCCGCATCCTCTCAGGGTCAGAGCACCGAAGAGCAACCATCTGTCTCTTCACCACCTGCCAAAGTGCCCAGGCAGTCAGAGAGACATGGACAGGAGCCATCACAATCTCTACTTCTGTTCTCGGAATCTGTTGGCTTGGAAAGAGGGGGCCAGCCAAGCAGCATTCCTGAATGTGAAGAAGAGGGAGTATGCAGTGATGCGCAACTTCTTTGTCCCTCTGAATCTGAAGAGGCGAGTGGGCCAGTGCCTATGGTCAGCACACCTCAGTACGCATCAGATGATGACGAGACTCAGTTGCCACTTTCTGGTGCGTACGGTGCTGGCGAGACAACCCCGGAGAAGCAGCTGTTTGAAGAGGGGAGGGAAGATGATGAGGTCCTTGACCCATCATGGCGTGAGCAACAGGAAGGTGGTGGGAGCAGCTCGGAGGAAGAGATTCCCCTACCGGCCAAAACAGGAGGCAGAGGGAGGGGGAAGACTTGGTTGCCTGTACCCTCCACTTCGGCACCCGTTAGGAGCATTCCTCCTTCCAAAGGCAAACCGGGCGCTCACAAGAGTTGCAGTGCGTGGTCCTTTTTTGACACAGTTGCAGATGACATTTGCTTTGTCAAATGCAAGCTGTGTCATCAGAGAGTCAAAAGAGGGAGAAATGTCAGCAACCTCAATACCACAAATATGTGGAAACATGTGCGCACCAAGCACGAGTTGGAGTTGCATAGACACCCTCAAGACGTAGGCCAACGTACAGCACCACCTACCACCTCTTCAGTTCGTGTTGGGCCCTCTTCCTCCAGCTCACACACTGCTGGTTCGGCTTCCTCACAGGATCGCCAAGGAAGAACCTCTGCCACTGTTGTCCGGAGACCCTGTCAGATTCCACCCATAACAGCACGTTCCCATCCATCACAGCCATCGGTAGCACAGGCATGGGATAAAAGGCGCCCTTACTCGGCAAACCATCCCCGAGCACAGTCTCTGAATGCTGGCATTGCCAAACTTCTGGCAGTTGAAATGCTGTCATTCAGGCTGGTGGACACTGACACCTTCCGGGACTTAATGGCATTGGCAGTCCCCCAATACAACGTGCCCAGCCGCTTTTATTTCAGCAGGCGAGCCGTCCCTGCCCTGCAGAAACATGTTGAGGGCAAAATAAAACATGCGCTACTAAACGCCGTTAGTAGCAAGGTCCACCTGACCACCGATGCGTGGACCAGTAACCATGGACAGGGACGATACCTTTCCCTCACTGCCCACTGGGTCAATGTTGTGGAGCCGGGTACGGATCTGGAGAGTGGCGCTGTACGTGTTCTTCCAACGCCACGGATTGCAGGACTCCAGTCTGTACACATAGACTCCTCCTCCTACTCAAGTTCCTCAGAAACAGCAGAGCAGGAGCCTGTTACGACCGATATGAGCACAGCCGTGGCCAAACGTCAACAGGCTGTACTCAAATTAATTTCTTTGGGGAATCGAAGCCACACAGCGCAGGAGCTCTGGAATGCTATCAAGCTGGAGAGCGATGTGTGGTTTGGGCCAGCGAATCTCCAGCCGGGCTTGGTAGTGTGTGACAATGGCCGAAATCTGGTGGCAGCTCTTGGCCTAGGCAACCTCACACACATCCCATGTCTGGCACATGTTCTTAACTTGGTCGTGCAGAGCTTTCTGAGGGACTATCCGGATCTTGATGCACTGTTGCACAAGGTCCGCATAGAGTGCGCTCACTTGCGACGTTCCAGCACGGCAAGATCACGCCTCGCTGCTCTGCAGCGACGATTTGGCCTTCCAGAACATCGCATCATATGTGACCTACCCACCCGGTGGAATTCAACGTTACATATGTTGGAGCGGTTGTGTGAGCAGCAGGCAGCAGTCATGGAGTACCAGCTGCATCAGGCGCAAACAAGTCGCACTGTGCGCCGTTCACACTTCAGCACCATTGAGTGGGCCTCTATGAAGGACATCTGCCTCGTTTTGCGTGCCTTCGATGAATCCACGCGGATGGCGAGTGCAGATGATGCACTAGTCAGCATGACTGTCCCCCTTATCTGCCTGCTTCAACAAACACTGCAAGCACTAAGGGATGAGGTTTCAGAAGAGGTGGAGGATGAGGAGTCCCAAATGCCATCTGCTTCTGGACAGTCTGCGCTACGTGTTTCCTCACAAAGGCCTAGGCAGGGGACACTTTGTGAGGAGGATGAGGAGGAGTCGATGGAGGAGGAAGACATCTCTCCAGAGGAGGGAGGTACACAAACCTCTACTCAGTATGTACAGCGAGGGTGGGGTGATGCAGAGCAGGTCGAGGTCACGCCTCAAACAGGGGACAGCGGTTCTTTGGCAGTTGGGAGTCTGCAGCACATGGTTGATTTCATGCTGCAGTGCCTGAGAAACGACCGCCGCATCGCCCACATTCTCGTCTCGGCTGATTATTGGGTGTACACCCTCCTAGATCCTCGCTACCGGGACAGCGTACAAAGGCTCATACCAACGTTGAACCGGGAGCGTAAAATGCGGGAGTACGAAGAGTCACTGGTGCAGTCCATAATGTTTTCCATTCCACCCGACAGCATTGTTGCAAGTGCTTTACAAAGCAGCTCTGTGCGTCGAGGCAGTGGAGGAAACTCTGCACAAAGAGGGAGCAGAGGCAGTGCCGCAGCACAAGGCAAGACCACTATGGCCCAAATGTGGCAAAGTTTTGTGTGTCCACCACAATTGTCTACACCATCAGCGACGCCTCGAGTCAGCAGGAGGCAACGCTTCCGTCAGATGGTGTCAGACTACATGTCTTGCCCTGTCGCTGTACTCCCAGATGGCTCTTCCCCCTTCAAGTTTTGGGTCTCTAAGCTGGATACATGGCCAGAGCTTAGCCAGTATGCATTGGAGGTGCTGGCTTGCCCTGCTGCCAGTGTATTATCGGAACGTGTCTTTAGTGCCGCAGGTGGTGTACTAACAGACCGTCGCACGCGACTATCTTCCGATAATGTTGACCGGCTGACTTTTCTGAAAATGAACAAGGCCTGGATCTCCAAAGACTTTGCCATTCCTCTTACAGACTAAATTAGTGGTTGGCAACTGTATCCAGGTCTGCTGGTGTGTTCATTTTTCTACCACCTGAACTATAATCCCTGTGCTTCAACACAGCCAGTTGTCGCTCAGATGTGTCGTCTGCACAGAGAAACACACTAGCTCCTGTGTTACTGGGGTTCAGTAATGCCAGCTGATCCCCTGCTGTGTGGACGGCAGAGTCACCAGCTCCATCAACATTCAAACCACTACTGATTTTTAACCGTGCCCAACTTAGGTCTCTGGCTCCACTGTCTCTACTATTTCCCCTGACCTCCAACCCCGCCATCTACATCTCTGAAGTGGCGTCAGCACAATCTACACTTGTTCCTGTGTTCCTGTGGCTCAGTCCCATCAGTTTATCCCCTGATGTGTGTCCGGCAAGGTCTCCTGCTCTGTCCACATTCCCATAACCAGTAGTGGGAATGAGGACAGAGCTGGCGAACTTGCCGGACAAACATCAGGGGATCAACTGATGGGACTGAGCACCAGTAACACAGGAACAAGTGTAGATTGTGCTGACGCCACTTCAGAGATGTAGCTGGCGGGGTTGGAGGCCAGGGTAAATAGTAGAGACAGTGGAGCCAGAGGCCTAAGTGGAGCATGGTTAGAATCAGTAGTAGTCCACAACCTCCATAAAAACCGCTGCCCATTGGCCTCTGCATGCGGCATGCGTAATCCTGGGCACCAACAGCGTCAGTTGGTGTTCAGAAGTGTCGTCTCCACAGAGCCAAACACATTCGTTCAAGTGTTAGTGGGGTTCAGCACTGCCAGCTGTTCCCCTGCTGTGGAGATGGCAAGTCTCCTGCTGCCTTCACCTGCCAAAATCCAGTAGGCCCCAGCCTGCTCCTCGCCTAATCCTGGGCTCCAACAGCGTCAGTTGGTGTTCAGAAGTGTCGTCTCCACAGAGCCAAACACATTCGTTCAAGTGTTAGTGGGGTTCAGCACTGCCAGCTGTTCCCCTGCTGTGGAGATGGCAAGTCTCCTGCTGCCTTCACCTGCCAAAATCCAGTAGGCCCCAGCCTGCTCCTCGCCTAATCCTGGGCTCCAACAGCGTCAGTTGGTGTTCAGAAGTGTCGTCTCCACAGAACCAAACACATTCGTTCAAGTGTTAGTGGGGTTCAGCACTGCCAGCTGTTCCCCTGCTGTGGAGATGGCAAGTCTCCTGCTGCCTTCACCTGCCAAAATCCAGTAGGCCCCAGCCTGCTCCTCGCCTAATCCTGGGCTCCAACAGCGTCAGTTGGTGTTCAGAAGTGTCGTCTCCACAGAACCAAACACATTCGTTCAAGTGTTAGTGGGGTTCAGCACTGCCAGCTGTTCCCCTGCTGTGGAGATGGCAAGTCTCCTGCTGCCTTCACCTGCCAAAATCCAGTAGGCCCCAGCCTGCTCCTCGCCTAATCCTGGGCTCCAACAGCGTCAGTTGGTGTTCAGAAGTGTCGTCTCCACAGAACCAAACACATTCGTTCAAGTGTTAGTGGGGTTCAGCACTGCCAGCTGTTCCCCTGCTGTGGAGATGGCAAGTCTCCTGCTGCCTTCACCTGCCAAAATCCAGTAGGCCCCAGCCTGCTCCTCGCCTAATCCTGGGCTCCAACAGCGTCAGTTGGTGTTCAGAAGTGTCGTCTCCACAGAACCAAACACATTCGTTCAAGTGTTAGTGGGGTTCAGCACTGCCAGCTGTTCCCCTGCTGTGGAGATGGCAAGTCTCCTGCTGCCTTCACCTGCCAAAATCCAGTAGGCCCCAGCCTGCTCCTCGCCTAATCCTGGGCTCCAACAGCGTCAGTTGGTGTTCAGAAGTGTCGTCTCCACAGAACCAAACACATTCGTTCAAGTGTTAGTGGGGTTCAGCACTGCCAGCTGTTCCCCTGCTGTGGAGATGGCAAGTCTCCTGCTGCCTTCACCTGCCAAAATCCAGTAGGCCCCAGCCTGCTCCTCGCCTAATCCTGGGCTCCAACAGCGTCAGTTGGTGTTCAGAAGTGTCGTCTCCACAGAACCAAACACATTCGTTCAAGTGTTAGTGGGGTTCAGCACTGCCAGCTGTTCCCCTGCTGTGGAGATGGCAAGTCTCCTGCTGCATTCACCTGCCAAAATCCAGTAGGCCCCAGCCTGCTCCTCGCCTAATCCTGGGCTCCAACAGCGTCAGTTGGTGTTCAGAAGTGTCGTCTCCACAGAACCAAACACATTCGTTCAAGTGTTAGTGGGGTTCAGCACTGCCAGCTGTTCCCCTGCTGTGGAGATGGCAAGTCTCCTGCTGCATTCACCTGCCAAAATCCAGTAGGCCCCAGCCTGCTCCTCGCCTAATCCTGGGCTCCAACAGCGTCAGTTGGTGTTCAGAAGTGTCGTCTCCACAGAGCCAAACACATTCGTTCAAGTGTTAGTGGGGTTCAGCACTGCCAGCTGTTCCCCTGCTGTGGAGATGGCAAGTCTCCTGCTGCCTTCACCTGCCAAAATCCAGTAGGCCCCAGCCTGCTCCTCGCCTAATCCTGGGCTCCAACAGCGTCAGTTGGTGTTCAGAAGTGTCGTCTCCACAGAGCCAAACACATTCGTTCGAGTGTTAGTGGGTTTCAGCACTGCCAGCTGTTCCCCTGCTGTGGAGATGGCAAGTCTCCTGCTGCCTTCACCTGCCAAAAACAACAGGCCCCAGCCTGCTCCTCGCCTAATCCTGGGCTCCAACAGCGTCAGTTGGTGTTCAGAAGTGTCGTCTCCACAGAGCCAAACACATTCGTTCAAGTGTTAGTGGGGTTCAGCACTGCCAGCTGTTCCCCTGCTGTGGAGATGGCAAGTCTCCTGCTGCATTCACCTGCCAAAATCCAGTAGGCCCCAGCCTGCTCCTCGCCTAATCCTGGGCTCCAACAGCGTCAGTTGGTGTTCAGAAGTGTTGTCTCCACAGAGCCAAACACATTCGTTCAAGTGTTAGTGGGGTTCAGCACTGCCAGCTGTTCCCCTGCTGTGGAGATGGCAGTCTCTCCTGCTGTCTCCGCATTACAAAGACAGTAGGCCTCTGCCTACACCCTCCTATTTCCTGGGCTTCAACACAGCCAGTTGTAGTTCGGAAGTGCCGTCCACACGGAAAGAGATACTTGCTCCCGTGTCTCAGTGGGGTTCAGTAACGTCAGCTGATCCCCTGCTGTGTGGATGGCAGTCTCTCCTGCTGTAAACTCATTCAAAATACAGTAGGCCTCTGCCTACACCCTCCTATTTCCTGGGCTTCAACACAGCCAGTTGTAGTTCGGAAGTGCCGTCCACACGGAAAGAGATACTTGCTCCCGTGTCTCAGTGGGGTTCAGTAACGTCAGCTGATCCCCTGCTGTGTGGATGGCAGTCTCTCCTGCTGTCACCTCATTCAAAATTCAGTAGGCCTCTGCCTACACCCTCCTATTTCCTGGGCTTCAACACAGCCAGTTGTAGTTCGGAAGTGCCGTCCACACGGAAAGAGATACTTGCTCCCGTGTCTCAGTGGGGTTCAGTAACGTCAGCTGATCCCCTGCTGTGTGGATGGCAGTCTCTCCTGCTGTAAACTCATTCAAAATACAGTAGGCCTCTGCCTACACCCTCCTATTTCCTGGGCTTCAACACAGCCAGTTGTAGTTCGGAAGTGCCGTCCACACGGAAAGAGACACTTGCTCCCGTGTCTCAGTGGGGTTCAGTAACGTCAGCTGATCCCCTGCTGTGTGGATGGCAGTCTCTCCTGCTGTAAACTCATTCAAAATACAGTAGGCCTCTGCCTACACCCTCCTATTTCCTGGGCTTCAACACAGCCAGTTGTAGTTCGGAAGTGCCGTCCACACGGAAAGAGATACTTGCTCCCGTGTCTCAGTGGGGTTCAGTAACGTCAGCTGATCCCCTGCTGTGTGGATGGCAGTCTCTCCTGCTGTCACCTCATTCAAAATTCAGTAGGCCTCTGCCTACACCCTCCTATTTCCTGGGCTTCAACACAGCCAGTTGTAGTTCGGAAGTGCCGTCCACACGGAAAGAGATACTTGCTCCCGTGTCTCAGTGGGGTTCAGTAACGTCAGCTGATCCCCTGCTGTGTGGATGGCAGTCTCTCCTGCTGTCACCTCATTCAAAATTCAGTAGGCCTCTGCCTACACCCTCCTATTTCCTGGGCTTCAACACAGCCAGTTGTAGTTCGGAAGTGCCGTCCACACGGAAAGAGATACTTGCTCCCGTGTCTCAGTGGGGTTCAGTAACGTCAGCTGATCCCCTGCTGTGTGGATGGCAGTCTCTCCTGCTGTCACCTCATTCAAAATTCAGTAGGCCTCTGCCTACACCCTCCTATTTCCTGGGCTTCAACACAGCCAGTTGTAGTTCGGAAGTGCCGTCCACACGGAAAGAGATACTTGCTCCCGTGTCTCAGTGGGGTTCAGTAACGTCAGCTGATCCCCTGCTGTGTGGATGGCAGTCTCTCCTGCTGTAAACTCATTCAAAATACAGTAGGCCTCTGCCTACACCCTCCTATTTCCTGGGCTTCAACACAGCCAGTTGTAGTTCGGAAGTGCCGTCCACACGGAAAGAGATACTTGCTCCCGTGTCTCAGTGGGGTTCAGTAACGTCAGCTGATCCCCTGCTGTGTGGATGGCAGTCTCTCCTGCTGTCACCTCATTCAAAATTCAGTAGGCCTCTGCCTACACCCTCCTATTTCCTGGGCTTCAACACAGCCAGTTGTAGTTCGGAAGTGCCGTCCACACGGAAAGAGATACTTGCTCCCGTGTCTCAGTGGGGTTCAGTAACGTCAGCTGATCCCCTGCTGTGTGGATGGCAGTCTCTCCTGCTGTAAACTCATTCAAAATACAGTAGGCCTCTGCCTACACCCTCCTATTTCCTGGGCTTCAACACAGCCAGTTGTAGTTCGGAAGTGCCGTCCACACGGAAAGAGACACTTGCTCCCGTGTCTCAGTGGGGTTCAGTAACGTCAGCTGATCCCCTGCTGTGTGGATGGCAGTCTCTCCTGCTGTCACCTCATTCAAAATTCAGTAGGCCTCTGCCTACACCCTCCTATTTCCTGGGCTTCAACACAGCCAGTTGTAGTTCAGAAGTGCCGTCCACACGGAAAGAGATACTTGCTCCCGTGTCTCAGTGGGGTTCAGTAACGTCAGCTGATCCCCTGCTGTGTGGATGGCAGTCTCTCCTGCTGTAAACTCATTCAAAATACAGTAGGCCTCTGCCTACACCCTCCTATTTCCTGGGCTTCAACACAGCCAGTTGTAGTTCGGAAGTGCCGTCCACACGGAAAGAGATACTTGCTCCCGTGTCTCAGTGGGGTTCAGTAACGTCAGCTGATCCCCTGCTTTGTGGATGGCAGTCTCTCCTGCTGTAAACTCATTCAAAATACAGTAGGCCTCTGCCTACACCCTCCTATTTCCTGGGCTTCAACACAGCCAGTTGTAGTTCGGAAGTGCCGTCCACACGGAAAGAGATACTTGCTCCCGTGTCTCAGTGGGGTTCAGTAATGTCAGCTGATCCCCTGCTGTGTGGATGGCAAAGTCTCCTGCTGCCTACACAGTCGTACCACTACTGATTTTTAACCGTGCTCCAATTAGGCCTGTGGCTCCACTGTCTCTCGTATTTCCCCTGTCCTCCAACCCTGCCAGTTACAGCTCCGAAGTGGCGTCTGCACAATCCACACTTGTTCCTGTGTTACAGGTGTTCAGTCCGATCAGTTAATCCCCTGATGTGTGTCCGGCAATGTCGCCTGCTCTGTCCACATTCCCATTATCGGAATGTGGACAGAGCAGGCGACATTGCCGGACACACATCAGGGGATTAACTGACCGGACTGAACACCTGTAACACAGGAACAAGTGTGGATTGTGCAGACGCCACTTCGGAGCTGTAACTGGCGGGGTTGGAGGACAGGGGAAATACGAAAATCAGTGAATCCACAGGCCTAAGTGGAGCTTGGTTCAAATTAGTAGTCTACAACCGATCTTAAAATTTCTTCAATGCAGCCTAAGCCTGCTCCGTGCTTGTCCCTGGGCTTCAACACAGCCAGTTGTTGCTCGGAAGTGCCATCTTCACAGAGTAAAACACTAGCTCCTGTGTTTGTGGGGTTCAGTAACGTCAGCTGTTCCCCTGCTGTTTTGATGGCAATCTGTCCTGCTGCCTCCCAATTGACAGCACATCAGGCCTCAGCCTGCTAAGTGCTTGTCCTGGGCTCCAACATCGCCAGTTGCTGCTCATAACTGACTTTGGCACGGGTACTCCCTCCTGCCCAGCTTGGTTCCAGCCCTGCCTGCTGTTTCCGGGAAGTGTCAATGTCAGTTTGCCACCCCAAGTTGCCATGTCGTGTTGCGGTTGGGTTAGCCGAGGCTAGGGTGCCAGCAGTTTAGGTGCTTCCTATGTGGACTGCGGGTTCTGGTAAGAAAGGTTTGTTCCATAGTGCCAGTAGGACAAGCACCCCCTGTAGGACTGTGTGATTCGGTAACTGCGGCCAGCTTGCGGCATGCCAACTTTGCTTTTCAGGGGTAACTTCTGATACCCCTCCGGGTTCCAGCACCGTCAGCTGGTTCTCATCAGAGCCTTTGGCCTAGGTGCCTCCATCTCGGTATCCGAGTTCCAGCAACGTCTGCTGGTCCTTGGTAGTGCTTTGTAGCACAGGTACCTCCTGCTTAGTAACCGGGTTCCAGCACCGTCAGCTGGTCCTCGGTTGTGCCATTGGCTCTTATTCCTTCTGCTGCCCCTCCGGGTGCCAGCACTGTCAGCTGGTCCTCGCTATTTCCATTTGCTCTTGCAGCTTATGCTACCCCTCCGGGTTCCAGCACCGTCAGCTGGTTCTCGTCAGAGCCTTTGGCCTAGGTGCCTCCATCTCGGTATCCGAGTTCCGGCAACGTCTGCTGGTCCTTGGTAGTGCTTTGTAGCACAGGTACCTCCTGCTTAGTAACCGGGTTCCAGCACCGTCAGCTGGTCCTCGGTTGTGCCATTGGCTCTTATTCCTTCTGCTGCCCCTCCGGGTGCCAGCACTGTCAGCTGGTCCTCGCTATTTCCATTTGCTCTTGCAGCTTATGCTACCCCTCCGGGTTCCAGCACCGTCAGCTGGTTCTCGTCAGAGCCTTTGGCCTAGGTGCCTCCATCTCGGTATCCGAGTTCCGGCAACGTCTGCTGGTCCTTGGTAGTGCTTTGTAGCACAGGTACCTCCTGCTTAGTAACCGGGTTCCAGCACCGTCAGCTGGTCCTCGGTAGTGCCATTGGCTCTTGTTCCTTCTGCTGCCCCTCCGGGTGCCAGTACCGTCAGCTGGTTCAAGAGGACAAAGAACAGGAAGACAACCACCAAGATGCAGAACAACAAGAGAGAGAAGACAAAGAAGCATAAAAAAAACAAAGCAGAAGAACATTAAGCATAAGACTAATACTCTGAGCAAATGATATTATCTTATTTATAAGCAGAAGAAGACTAAGCAGTGTATGGGGGTGAGTCCGTTCCTCCTCGTGGTGCCCCTGGAAAAGGCCTGCTTCTGCAGGCCAAACTGAACGCGGACAAATCCTGTTGTAAATCTTTTGTGACAGGCAGAACGGAAGGTGTAAACTTCTAACTTTTCTAGATAACAACTACAGGAATGCCTGACACAAACAAGAATATGATGAAGAAGAATAGGAAGAAGATGAAGAAGCTGAATATGTAGAATAATAATTGTTGAATAAGAAGAATATGAAGAATGTAAGAAAAGGAAGAAGAAGAAGAAGAAGAAGAAGAAGAAGAAGAAGAAGAAGAAGAAGAAGAAGAAGAAGAAGAAGAAGAATGTAAAAAAAGGAAGTAGAAGAAGAAGAAGAAGAATGTAAAAAAAGGAATAAGAAGAAGAATGTAAAAAAAGGAAGTAGAAGAAGAAGAAGAAGAATGTAAAAAAAGGAAGTAGAAGAAGAAGAAGAAGAATGTAAAAAAAGGAAGTAGAAGAAGAAGACATACATGTCTGGCAAAATATAAATGAGGCTAACATAGTCAATATCTTTGTAACTCCTAACATCTTTAAAAAAAAAAGTTTAATTCCTGCTATTCCATTTGATTGGGCTAAACCTCTATGGCTTTAATGTCTCCTCCACCTCCCACAATACATTCTACATTATTCTTAGTTGTTTTTCTTCATGTAGAATTAACCTACAAGGAAAGAAAGGGTTTTTTTTAATTCCGATATTTTGGCCCCATTGACTTGCATTGGTTCCCGGTATCGGAATCGGCGATACCGATACTTTTTTTTAAGATCGGCCGATCCATTCCGATCCGATATTTTCAAGTATCGGCTGGTATCGCTCAACTCTAGTTAAGAACTATCTGTTTTGTGTTACATACTGTACTATTCATCTGTGTGTGAATTTTATATTTTGATACTATTACAAAGACTTCTTTAATATTTTTGGATATTTTGGTATTATGGTGGTTATTGCTCCGCTTGCTTGGTGTTATTACTGTAGGATATTTTAGCTGTATATAGCTAGCCCCAGTTGTAATTGGAATACAGGCCACACATTTTTTGGTGTGGTATCTCCGTGCCCGCTCATATATGTGCATGCTCAAAATTTGGACAGTTTACAGCGTTTTTCTTATTTTGTCCTGGGTGAAACTGTACTTATATACAGCACTATGTAGCATTATGTTAAAAATCAGGCCACATTTTACAGTGGGGTCTATCTCTGACACAACTCATACATCCGTGTGCCAAAAAGTGAGGCATTTTAGGCCTAAATTCACTTTTTTGGGCAGTCTGTCACTCTTGTTATATTCAGCACTCTTTTGCACCCCAAAATTTTTTTTTTTTACACTGGGGTATGTCGGTAAAAAAATTTCTGTTTCAAGTCGTTATGGCAGCTCCATGACTGTGTTAAATGCTCCAACTACTACCACCATCATCATCTTCAGCCTAGAGGCAGTCACTGCGCAGATAGAAGTAGCAGAGGGTGAATGCTTAGGCGGTGTTGTACTCTGTATTACGAATCCTAAATCTTCTTGATGAAATCAGGCCTGGAAGAGCCATAGCAAGATAACCTTGATGATCACGGGGACAGGACTCTCAATTACTGAATCCTGGTGTTCCTGGGCAGGATTCTGCCAAGCGTTCACCTACTAATACTGAACTGGTTGGACAATGACGTTTAAAAGAAGGCCATGCATTTTCTATAACCGAAGCTACAGATTTTTACATTTCGGATGCATTCCCAGAGTTGTCAATTGAAGAGCGTGGTGGTCGTTGGTGTGAATTCTACACCACCACACAAGCTGCTGCCTCTCCACCACCCAAGGTGCCGCACCCACCACCTTCTGTCTCTTTCCCATTCTCCGCCAGAATGAAAGTCGGCAAGGACAAGGTCCTCTCCCCTGTGTAACAGTCTGTCATTGTAATTTTTTTGGGGGTAAACGATATCTATTACTATGTATGTAATCCCTTGTCATGTACAGCAACATGGAATTAATGGCGCTATATAAATAACTAACTAATAATAATACTATATGGGTATTTCCACTAGACAATCTATCAAACATGTTATTGAAGGATTTTTTTTTTCTGACAACTCTGTTCATCTGTGCACAAACTATGTCAACTTGGTAGCTATACCCCAGTGGATGCTGGCACAGTGTCATGTTGACTACAGTCTCAAGATATTATGTAGGTCCCTAATTTCACCTCTACTTTAGCAGCATGATGAATTAATAGGAAAAGCATGTGCTATTGGTGTAGATGTTGTTTTCTTGACAAAGAAACTCAATAACATCAATGAGGTAGTTAGCTGCACACGGAATGGAGAAATAGTAAAGATGATAATTGACAAGTAGTTTCACATTTGAGGTAAAACACACTTCAGCAAGTTGCTTTAACTCTTACAACATTATATTCCAAAGCCTTGAAGAAAAAGATGAATATACTGTGAACCAAATAGGTATGAATAATAATTAATCACACAAATGATGTAACATAATTCTAAACATACACAAGCTATCAGTGGGGAAATTATTTTCCACCAAAAATTTTAAGTATGAGACTATTGTCACCAAAGTCCTTCAAATTGAAACTGTTCTGGATGTACTGTACAATTTTCTCTACAAAATTGGAAGTACATGCCTTCTATGCTGCTTGCATTAAATAACTGATTTGCCAGATACGTATGGAGTCAGGATGACCGGGCTGCGGGTACCTGTGCTGCGCCGTTTGTGGAAATGTCAAGGCTGGGTCCCCTGCTTCCCAGCGGAAGGAATAGGGTAATGGCCAGGCCCCATTACACAGAAAGAAGGGTCATGTTTAGACAGGGAACCTGGCCGGAAGCTGAAGGAAAAAAAAGCAAAGTAGGAGTGAGTCCCCAGCTGTGACCGTGTGAGCAGCAAGGGGGGCGGTGCACTATGCACCCAAAGCGCCGACGCTGCGGCAAAATGCAGCAGACATACCCAGTGACTTAGAGGCATGGGGCCAGCTTACGAGAAATCGGGCAAGACATCAAAGATTTTTGCCGTGGACAAGCAGCGCATAGGAGGCTGAGTAGCGTGCTCCATCCTTAGAGCAGTGGCACTGCAAAGGACAGTTCCCATTGTCTCCCGCCACTAAAAGTGGTACTGCCATTTACGAAGGCGATGTTTGCCCAGTAAACACCAGAGAGCGAGGTGCCGTGCGCTCCTTAACCGTGAGTACAGTGCAGTAGAGAGAGCCAGTTCATGCTATGTGTTCAGCATGGATAACTGATAACTAGAAGGCACAGAGGAATGACAGAGGACCTTGGTATGGTCAGCAAGGTACTCCCTCAGCATTTTAAAAAATTTGCATTCCATGTGAGAGTCCCCTGCGCCCAGGGCTGCCACTAGGAATTTCAGGGCCCCATACTGGCAAAGTTTTCGGGGCCCCCTTTAGACTCCGCCCAGGCTCCACCCCAGCCCCGCCTCCACTCCTCAAACTGTCCACAGTCCCACTGCTTTCTTGGAAAAACTCCACTTCTCACCAATCACACATTAACAGTTCCCATCACCAGATCACACATATAGCCGGCAGCTTTTGCTTTGGACAAAAGATTTTTTAAGCCGCCATCACAACACTGTAGACTCCTTTGGCTGAGCCCTACTCTACTGTAACTTATTAAATATTTGTTAAAATATGCAATACAATTTAGGTACAGTATATTTTTTATTTATTTTTCAATTTTTAAAATGACCAATAATATCACATAGAAGGGACAAATACCATTGCACCATTTCCAGACCACATATTACCACCACATAGGGACCTATAATACCACATACAAGGAACAAATACCACCGCACCATGACCAGACCACATATTACCACCACAAAGTGACCAAATAATAGTACATACAAGGGAAAAATACCATCATACCATGCCCAGACCACATATTACCACCACAAAGTGACCAAATAATAGCACATACAAGGGACAAATACCACAACACCATGTCCAGACCACATATTACCACCACATAGTGAATGAATACTACAATGCTGATCAGTAATAAAAATCACAATACCATCACCATAAGTGCCATTATACACAGGAGATCTGTACTTATTATGCAATGTCTGTGTACAGGTAATACAGTGATCACCAGTGACATTATGCACAGGAGCTCTGTATATAGTGTCAGTGTACAGGTAATACAGTGATCAGTGGTGACATTGTACACAAAACCTCTTAATATAGTATAGAGTATACAGTTGTGGCCAAAAGTATTGACACCCCTTCAATTCTGTCAGATAATACTCAGTTTCTTCCTGAAAATGATTGCAAACACAAATTCTTTGGTATTATTATCTTCATTTAATTTGTCTTAAATTAAAAAACACAAAAGCGAATGAAGCAAAAAGCAAAACATTGATCATTTCACACAAAACTCCAAAAATGGGCAAGACAAAAGTATTGGCACCCTCAGCCTAATACTTGGTTGCACAACCTTTAGCCAAAATAACTGCGACCAACCGCTTCCGGTAACCATCAATGAGTTTCTCACAATGCTCTGCTGGAATTTTAGACCATTCTTCTTTGGCAAACTGCTCCAGGTCCCTGATATTTGAAGGGTGCCTTCTCCAAACTGCCATTTTTAGATCTCTCCACAGGTGTTCTATGGGATTCAGGTCTGGACTCATTGCTGGCCACCTTAGAAGTCTCCAGTGCTTTCTCTCAAACCATTTTCTAGTGCTTTTTGAAGTGTATTTTGGGTCATTGTCCTGCTGGAAGACCCATGACCTCTGAGGGAGACCCAGCTTTCTCACACTGAGCCCTACATTATGCTGCAAAATTTGTTGGTAGTCTTCTGACTTCATAATGCCATGCACACGGTCAAGCAGTCCAGTGTCAGAGGCAGCAAAGCAACTCCAAAACATCAGGGAACCTCCGCCATGTTTGAATGTAGGGACCGTGTTCTTTTCTTTGAATGCCTCTTTTTTCTCCTGTAAACTCTATGTTGATGCTTTTGCCCAAAAAGCTCTACTTTTGTCTCATCTGACCAGAGAACATTCTTCCAAAACGTTTTAGGCTTTTTCAGGTAAGTTTTGGCAAACTCCAGCCTGGCTTTTTTATGTCTCGGGGTAAGAAGTGGGGTCTTCATGGGTCTCCTACCATATAGTCCCTTTTCATTCAGATGCCGACGGATAGTACGGGTCGACACTGTTGTACCCTCGGACTGCAGGGCAGCTTGAACTTGTTTGGATGTTAGTCGAGGTTCTTTATCCAACATCTGCATAATCTTGCGTTGAAATCTCTTGTCAATTTTTCTTTTCCATCCACATCTAGGGAGGTTAGCCACAGTGCCATGGGCTTTAAACTTCTTGATGACACTGCGCACGGTAGACACAGGAACATTCAGGTCTTTGGAGATGGACTTATAGCCTTGAGATTGCTCATGCTTCCTCACAATTTGGTTTCTCAAGTCCTCACACAGTTCTTTGGTCTTCTTTCTTTTCTCCATGCTCAATGTGGTACACACAAGGACACAGGACAGAGGTTGAGTCAACTTTAATCCATGTCAGCTGGCTGCAAGTGTGATTTAGTTATTGCCAACACCTGTTAGGTGCCACAGGTAAGTTACAGATGCTGTTAATTACACAAATTAGAGAAGCATCACATGATTTTTAGAACAGTGCCAATACTTTTGTCCACCCTCTTTTTTATGTTTGGTGTGGAATTATATCCAATTTGGCTTTAGGACAATTCTTTTTGTGTTTTTTCATTTAAGACAAATTAAATGAGGATAATAATACCAAAGAATTTGTGTTTGCAATCATTTTCAGGAAGAAACTGAGTATTATCTGACAGAATTGCAGGGGTGCCAATACTTTTGGCCACAACTGTATAGTGTCAGTGTATAGTTAACACACTAACTCACCAGTGATGTATCTAGGTGAAGTCCTTCATCTTTGCTTTTCATCTTTCATCCAGCACAGACCGCCATCACGTCTTCCAGCCAGGACTCGTCTCTGCACGAAATAGCAGTTATCTAGAGCTCCACTTGCAGAACACATTACTTATTTTTTTCCCAACTTCTACATTACATCACATGAAGAAAAAAAGGCGACATAGTGTCACTCTACGCTGTAACAGGACCATTCCCCCATTTAAAACAGTATACTCAAAAAACAAAATAAAGACATCACTGCAGTAATAATATCCCTTAATTAGCCTCTATGGTAATAATATTCCCCATCCTGGCCCCTGTGTGTCTCATACCTGGCTTCAGCCATATGTTCTCCCATTCCGCCCTCATGAGTATCCATTGTGCCCCATATGATCTCCCCATCTGTCTCCATCGTATCCATCCTGTCCCATGATCCTGCACCCTTCCTGTGTCTTACTACCACATTCTGCACCCTCCTGTGTCTTCCTGCCACATTCTGCCCCAGTGCCTCACATTCTGCCACCTCCTGTGTCTCACTGTCACATTCTGCCCCATGTCCATTCTGCCCCCTCCTGTGTCTCACTGTCACATTCTGCCCCATCATGTCTTGCATTCTGCCCCCATGTCTGCATTCTGCCCCATCATGTCCAGCATTCTGCCCCCATCATGTCCAGCAATCTGCCCCCATCATGTCCAGCAATCTGCCCCATCATGTCCAGCAATCTGCCCCATCATGTCCATCAATCTGGCCCATCATGTGCAGCAATCTGCCCCATCATGTCCAGCAATCTGCCCCATCATGTCCAGCACTCTGCCCCACCATGTCCAGCAATCTGCCCCATCATGTCCAGCATTCTGCCCCCATTATGTCCAGCATTTTGCCCCATCATGTCCAGCAATCTGCCCCATCATGTCCAGCGTTCTGCTTGCCATTATGTCCAGCATTCTGCCCCATCATGTCCAGCATTCTGCCCCCATTATGTCCAGCAATCTACCCCATCATGTTCAGCAATCTGCCCCATCATGTCCAGCATTCTGCCCCATCATGTCCAGCAATCTGCCCCATCATGTCCAGCATTCTGCCCCCCATTAGGTCCAGCATTCTGCCCCATCATGTCCAGCAATCTGCCCCATCATGTCCAGCAATCTGCCCCATCATGTCCAGCACTCTGCCCCATCATGTCCAGCAATCTGCCCATCATGTCCAGCATTCTGCCTCCATTATGTCCAGCATTCTGCCCCATCATGTCCAACAATCTGCCCCATCATGTCCAGCATTCTGCTGCCATTATGTCCAGCAATCTGCCCCATCATGTCCAGCATTCTGCCCCCATTATGTCCAGCAATCTGCCCCATCATGTCCAGCAATCTGCCCCATCATGTCCAGCATTCTGCCCCATCATGTCCAGCAATCTGCCCCATCATGTCCAGCATTCTGCCCCATTATGTCCAGCATTCTGCCCCATCATGTCAAGCATTCTGCCCCCATTATGTCTGCAATCTGCCCCCATTATGTGCATCATTCTGCCCCCATTATGTCCAGCATTCTGCCCCATCATGTCCAGCATTCTGCCCCATCATGTCCAGCAATCTGCCCCATCATGTCCAGCATTCTGCCATCATGTCCATCAATCTGCCCCATCATGTCCATCAATCTGCTCCATTATGTCCAGCAATCTGCCCCATCATGTCCAGCAATCTGCCCCATCATGTCCAGCATTCTGCCCCCATTATGTCCAGCATTCTGCCCCTTCATGTCCAGCCATCTGCCCCATCATGCCCAGTATTCTGCCCCCATTATGTCTGCAATCTGCCCCCATTATGTCCAGCATTCTGGCCCCATTATGTCCAGCAATCTGCCCCATCATGTCCAGCATTCTGCCCCGGGCCCCCGGATCACCGCTTTCAATTAAAAAAAAAAGTTCTTCCTTACCAGGCTGCGCTCCAGCGGCGACGCTCGCGCTCCCTCCATGCTGCTGAAGCGCGCACTCGCCGGCGACGGGTGCGCTGTGGCTGACGTCAGCTGCCAGCCTCCGATTGGCTGGCGGCTGTTAACTATTGATGTGCGGGCCGACGGGCCCGCATGTCATTAGCATTCAGCTGCCGCAGCGCCGCTTAGGGCCCAGTTTAGCGTGCCGGTAGGGGCCCGGTGAGCAAATGAGATGGGGCCCGATGCGGGCACCCTCTGCCCACCGGGCTCCATACGCCAGTCAGGGCAGTAATGCCCTGATGGCGGCCCTGCCTGTGCCTCAGGGCAGGGCGATGGGAGGGTCTGAGAAAACTCTCCCCAAACTTTGCAAGCATTCCAGTGCCTTTGCTGGCTTGGAGTTGTGTCTCTCACTTGTACTCCTTGCTTGACCAACAAACTTTGACCTCTGCTGCCAACATTTTCAGATGTCAATTTTTTGTAATAATTCCACAAGAAGGGCCCTCTGTTCCTCCAACATTTTAGGACACCTGTCAGCCTCTAGTATAAGAGATGTAAAGAAGAAGTGTCACCAATCAGTATTGCCTGTCACCCAAAATTTTGGTAATGCAAGGGTGACAGGAAAGGCAGCGTAACATAAACTCAGCCCTGCGTGCAAGACTGCTAACAGTCAATACTTCCATGTCCACACCAAGACGACGACTGACTATGCTCTCCTCCTCCTCCTTGTCCTCAACCTCCATGACTTTGAACTTAACTCAGTAATATCATTGTACAAATATCATTGTAAATAATTTCTTGTAAATACACCCCTGAATTTTTTATCTCCCCCACATAATTTTAGATTGTAAGTTGTCATGAGCAGGATTGTTTTGTTTTGATTTAATTAATGTTATCATTGTTACTTAGTGTAGATTGTAAGCTGTCACCAGCAAGGTAGTTTTGTTTTGATTTAATTATTGGATTATTGTTATCGTTGTTACTTAGGACTGTTGTGTTTGAAACTGTTAATCTGAAAATATGTTCTCGCTCTATAATAACTCTCAATCTTCAAATTAGAACACAGATAAGCATGATGGAGACGATAATTATGGTGTCATTGCTGCTCACCCTCTTTGTGGATTCGTCAAAGTTTTGGAGGATGTTATATATGTCAGACATCCATGTCCACTCCTCACATGTTATGTGTGAAGACAGAACTGAATACCAACAACCTTGTTGATGCTGGTAGACTAGTCACCAACTGCCCTCACAGAAGCATATTAGCTTCAGCACAGCCTGTTCCCACTTTCATTTGGCAGTGCTGCAGTGCTTCCAGCTTGTGACTGATGTGCTACTTTTGTAGCTGGAGGCTGAAGAGGAGCCGAAGGAGGAGGTGCAGGAGCTGTAGACTGTGGGGTCAACCCAGATTGATATAGGGCCCACAAAACTTGGGGTTTGGGAGGAGGTGCACCATAACAAGGTTGGAGTGGGTCCCGGCTTCCACTATGTTAACCCATTGTGCCCTAACTGAGATGTACCGTCCCTGACCACAAGCACTAGTCAACTTGTTTGTGGTTAGGTGGACTCTCCAAGTAACAGCATTGTGGAGGGCACGGGTAATGTTGTGGGACACGTGTCTGTGTAATTCCGGGATTTCACACTGGGACAAATATTTTTGCATGTTCGTGCCCTCGGGGTGATATTCGACTCTGCCCTGTCAAGCTACAATCCAAGCCCTTGCCTCCTCCTGCCCATTACAACTCAAAAACATTTCCTGGGTCCGTACATTCCAAGAAAATTCCAAAATGTTTGTGCAAACCCTCATGATCTCCCTCCACGACTATTGCAACCTTATACTCTCTAGCCTCCCATCTAGCACTCTTGCACCACTCAAATCTATCCAAAACTCTGCTGCCAGAGTAATCCAACTGTCCCTCCGTTATTCCCCAGCCTCTCCTCTCTGCCATGCCCTTCACTGCCTTCCTATTGCCCATAGACTACAGTTCAAAACCATAAATATGCATACAAAGGCTTTCACAACCTGTCTCCTCCATACATCTGTGTCATGGTCTCTCAATGTCCGACTGGGTCATGACTTCTTCTACGCAAGCCCAGTGTGCCGTCAGTGAGATGTACTATCTCTGCCCACAAGCACTTGTTCACGGGTCCGTGGTTAGGTGCACTTTCCCTGTAACAGCATTGTTGATGGCCCGGGTAATGTTGTGGGACACGTGCTTGCTTGTGTAATGTTGTGTCGGCATATCCGGAGAAATAGTGGCGAGTGGAGACCGAGTATCTTGTTACTGTCACCACCATCAGGTAGCTGAAAGCGTCGATCTCCCATGAGCCTAAAATGCAACATTTAGAGCGCAAGCAGACAAGAAATTTGTGAATTTAGTACTGCGGCCTGTGGGCCGTTGGCTGCATCTTTCCGCTTACGGTCCAATGACTGGAGTATGGACAACTGAAGGCTGCGCTGGAACAAGAACGTGGATGTGCTGGATGATGGTGCTCTTTGACTGTGGTCAAAGACAGGTGCAGGGGAGGAGGCATCTTCGCATGCACCGTGGACAGGGGATTGGCTTATACGCACAACAGCGGAAGAAGCAGTGGTATCACCCGCAGACACTTTTCATGGAGCCTGGTGTTCAACCAACAAAATCAGGCGCTTTGCTGCCTTATGCCTGATCATGCTGGTCGTGGTAAGGCTGGTAGTTTTACTACTCCTTCTGATGCGGCCATCGCCGGTGTTGCAAATGTTCTTTTTGGGGTTATCAGCAAAGTAGGGGGACATTCATCGTCTTCCTCTCCCACACCACCTCCTCACCTCGACATCTGTCTTTCGGTGTTCCCAAGGCTCTGTTTTAGGACCCCTACTCTTCTCCATCTACACCTTCGGCCTGGACCAGCTGATGTAATGGCACGGTTTGCAATATCATCACTACGCCGATGACACACAGATCTACCTATCTGTACCTGACATCACCTCCTTACTTACCAAAATCACACGTCTTCCCGCTATATCATCCTTCTTTTATGCTTGCTTTCAAAAAGTGGACATGGACAAATCAGAATGCATCATCTTTCAAGCATCTCACGCTGAGTACACCTGAGAGCTGTGTATGCCTCATTCGGTACCACTTTAGCAAGAGGTAAACTTTGCCCTAGAGAAAATTATTTTCCAGACATTCAATGCCTTTTTTGCACATTTTTTGCAGCTGTGATCTTCATCTTATTGGTGTGGATGTGATAAATTTTTAAGTCATCATCAATACCATCATCGTCCATATGTTGTAGAGAGGAAATCAGGTGTTTCCAAGGGTCATGGTTATGTACATTTTGTGCCATTCCTTTAACAGTGTTCGTTACACATGGACAATTAATTTTAGACTGGAACATTAGGATATTATTGGTAATATGTGTGGGTGAAGATGAAGAAGCTTGTGTTACGGGTGTGTTTATAGTTACGGACAGTGCACTCCTCTTTCACCTTTGTTTTTCACGAGCATCCATTAGTTTGTTTGGTTTTCCTCCAACACTGATCTGTTTTCTCTAATTCAGCATCTCACGAACATGTTGAACTTTGCCCTTTATACAGGCACATGCATCTTTGGCAGTATATTTTGGACGGGCATTTCTTAGGCCGAGTCTCACACGCGCATCTGTTACACCGATCTTAAAATGGGCATGAAACTGATTCTGGTAATGGATGGTGGCTAAACGATGAATCATTGTTGGCTGTATCCTGGATGTCATACCACCCATAGCCACTGCTATTATTAATCATGTACTTTCCCATTCCTGTCATCACCATTCCCCTTTTCCAGATCACTTCATCCAACAATTTATCTGCCATATTGTTACTAAAAACATGCACCTTCCCAGCAGCAACTGTGTAGGAAACCAAGATACAGTTTAGCAAGGTGTTTATGATGCCCCTAAAAAATGTACACACTATGTTGATATCTACCCCCAGGGGGAAATGTTTGCCAGGCCATACACTTACTGTATGGGCATTCCAAGTTTAGGAGACCCGCTCCTTTAAATTGGGTATAGTTTTAAATCAGGCCTTCCTCCATGTCTCATCATCCGCCGCCACTAGATCACCAGCTTTAACGTGTTCTGTGCTGCTACAGCCATTGTCAAAATCCTAACTAGGGTGGGTGTTTTTGCTGGGCGTTACATACTTGTTATGGAAAAGGTTGAGTTGTACCACACAGGGGAAAGTGTTTGCCAGCCAACACACTTAGTGTATGGGCATTAAAAGTCTAGGAAACCCACTCCTTTTTAATGGGACATTTTTTGTTTAGAGGCCCTTCTCCATGTTTCTTCCAAGGGGGAATTGGGGTTATTGGGGTGCATTTGACTTGGTAGCAGGGCAGACCTTGCAGTCAATGCATAAGAAAACAGAATGGGAGTACAAAATGAATAATGTGAATTGGTTTTTCCTGTGCCCATCCAGTACTTGTGTTCAAAGGCTTATTGGGGTGCATATGACTTGGCAGCAAGGCAGGCCTTCCATTCAATGCAACATTTTTTAGGGAAGCCCTCCTGGACATCTCGTGAAAGGGGTATTGGGGTGCGTCATAATTCTTGGCAGCCCATCCACTCACTGCATAGGCTATAACGTTTAGGAGACCCACTGTTTAATAATGGTCATTCAGCAGATTATTGCTGCCTGATGCCCCTGTAAAAATAGGCTCTGTGACTTTAAGAGTCTCTCCTTCATAAATGAAACAAGATATGTCTGCTTATGTGTCACACACCACATGGCCAGCTAGGGTTGTTAAATGTTACAATGACATTTCCCAGTGAATGCATTTGTTTTAGTTGAAAGCAATGTTAAAGTTGAAAAACGCTTCAAAAACGCTGCATCTGAACATAGTCCAAGCGGTGAAGGAACATTTTGGTCTGGGGTTAATTATTTTGCCTTATATACAAGTCATTAACCTGTAAAGGATGTACCTTTACATATTCCCCAGCAAAATCCGTTTTGGTTTCGTTTTTGTATGTTTTTGGTGCACCTATAAAAATGGCGTGAAACTCTGACAACATTGCTTACAGCTGTGACCTAGGAGTCAGAAATGCTTCCAGGTGCGATCTCCATGATGTTCTTGTGTCACCTGAGCAGTGTTTCCATCATTTTCTGATGTTTTTAGACCTTAAAAGAACCCCCGGCCCCGGAGGGATCGCGGTAAAAATGCTCGGGTCTCCCATAGACTTACATTGGGCTCGTTGCTTGGGTCGAGTACCTGAGTATTCCAATTTGCATTTTAGTGCTCGCTCATCACTAATAAAGAATCCTCTTCTATGTTGGTGGAAAAACCTTTTCTCCTCCAGACGCAGAGAATGCCTCCTTGTGAGCGTCACCTTCCTTGGTATAAACAGATCCTCTGAGAGATATTTGTATTGTCCCCTTATATACTTATACATGGTCATTAGAGCGCTCCTCAGTTGTCTTTTTTCTAGACTAGATAATCCTAATTTTGCTCATCTCTCTGGGTATTGTAGTTCCCCCATCCCCTTTATTAATTTTAAAATGGATTTTATACTTTTTGCTTAGTCCATTTCTATGCATACATTTACTGAAACAAGCAAACATGCAAAAATGTTTGCCTAATTCATAACCCAAAAGATGCCAAAGTTCTTTCTCTTTAAATGAAATTCTAATCACACATAAGACAGATGTATAACATTATTAAGCAATATTCTTCCTTTTCTTAATTGCAAGGTTACAGGATACAGACAAGTGTCAGAGTAGAAACTTAATCAAACATTGCTCATCCTATAGCATGCTAGACAATCAGTAACATAGATTGTTGTCTTTGTAATTATTTTTCTTCAATTATATTGTCAGTCTGGTTTACGTTAAAAAAGATTTATTGCTTTACCTTAGCAACCTTGTGTACGCCCGACGGGCTGTATGCAATCTATATATTTATTTGTATTTTTTACCATTAGAAATGGAGAGGAGCAGTACTTTAGTGGCTTTTTGGTTGTCAACAAATGACATGTGATATACAAAATAATGGCACATTAATGCTATTCTGTTTTACGTGCCATAACTGTAGACCCAAGGTCTGACTGTATTGATGAGCGAATACATTCAGCCCTATTTGTTACTCGCATGAATAGTACGGTATTCAGGCTATTCATTACTCGGTATGTTCGAGTGACCAGCCCAGCATGTTTGGCACTTTATTTTAAACCAATGAACATGATGGGTTGGCTTGCCAATCACAGCAATGCCGGTGCCATCTTTGGTGTGGCATTACTTTTGATTGGCTTGCCTTCCAACATCATAAGGGATATATAAAGGCTAGCGGCACCATCTTGCGCACATTGCAGCTGGAAACAGCGTTGTGAGAGCGAAGTTTTAGTGTTGGGAGAGTGATAGGAGCTTATAGTAAGCATTGTTCATTACAAAAACATCTTTTAAGAGCTGAAGATTGTCAAGATTAGTTGCTTGTTAGGTGGGGATTTAGTAGGGAGAGATTTAATAGGAGGGAGAGTGAAAGGCAGGCACCTGGGTGTTCTCATCATTGCAAGTACATGCTGCAGCTCTCGGCTATTTTCCACTGTGTTGCATAGTAGTTAGTAGTATGAACAGATTGTGGGATTAGGGTGAAATAGGGAAGGTTTCATCCACTACCAAAATATAAAAATCAGCTATTTGTAAAGGGAAATAATATTAGGTAATAACAGCATAAAACCATTTTGTTTGGAGATACATAATATTCCTGTGCAGCAGCCGATACATTTTTTTCTACCACAAAATAATATTCCTCAGTGCCAGCATATAGTAACATCAATTTTAAAATCTAATCTTATATATATATAGAAATGATTGTATGTATGTATTTGTGAATGTGTGTGTGTATCAAGCCACACCCACTCCATATAGTCCCGCCCACTCTGCATAGCCACACTTACTCCACACGCAAAGCACCATATAAATATATCTAATATATACATATATATATATAATAAATATCTAATCTAACCTAATATATATAATAAATATCTAATATACTGTAGCTGTTTCATTGGCACATCTTCTTGACCACAACAAATTACACTGCCTGTGTTTTCCCATAGCAAACAATCACTAAGCATCTTTCATTTCACCAGAGCTCTTTAAAAGATAAAAGCTGAGCTATGATTGGTTGCTATGAGCAACAGTATTCTGCTACACAACACCTCAGCAGACACTAACCGGGTGGGAGAAATCTAGGATCCCCGGGAAAGATGGACACGGGGCTATGGGTTGGAGGATGTGTGATGGGTATATGGGCACGGGACTATGGGATGGAGGATATGTATGATGGGAATATGGGCATGGGACTTTGGGATGGAGGATATGTATGATGGGAATATGGGCATGGGATTATGGGATGGAGGATGTGTGATGCGTATCTGGGCACGGGACTATGGGATGAAGAATATGTATGATGGGTATATGGGCACAGGACTATGGGATGGAGGATATGCATGATGGGTATGTGGGCACTCGACTATGGGATGGAGAATATGTATGATGTGTATATGGGAATGGGACTATAGGATGGAGGATATATATGATGGGAATATGGGCATGGGACTATGGGATGGAGGATATGTATGATGTGTATATGGGTATGGGACTATAGGATGGAGGATATGTATGATGGGAATATGGGCATGGGACTATGGGATGGAGGACATGTATGATGGGAATGTGGGCATGGGATTATGGGATGGAGGATGTGTGATGCGTATCTGGGCACGGGACTATGGGATGAAGAATATGTATGATGGGTATATGGGCACGGGACTATGGGATGGAGGATATGCATGATGGGTATGTGGGCACTCGACTATGGGATGGAGAATATGTATGATGTGTATATGGGAATGGGACTATAGGATGGAGGATATATATGATGGGAATATGGGCATGGGACTATGGGATGGAGGATATGTATGATGTGTATATGGGTATGGGACTATAGGATGGAGGATATGTATGATGGGAATATGGGCATGGGACTATGGGATGGAGGACATGTATGATGGGAATGTGGGCATGGGATTATGGGATGGAGGATGTGTGATGCGTATATGGGCACGGGACTATGGGATGAAGAATATGTATGATGGGTATAAGGGCACTGGACTATGGAATGGAGGATATGGAGGATATGTATGATGGGTATATGGGCAGGGGACTATGGGATGGAGGATATGCATAATGGGTATGTGGGCACTAGACTATGGGATGGAGGATAATCATTATAATTTGTTATAACTAACCACAGTTATTTACTATGCCCAGTCAATGCCCGACACTTCAGCTATTTGCTAAATAATATTCTTTGTCTATTGCTTAAATACCTAATATTTGTCTAGCAGTTGTGCAGCTGGTGCAAAACCTCTTCAGCTATGGCAACGTCAATATTTACCTTTAATTTCCCTAAGTCTGCTTTTAGCCAGTTATACAGTGGGTATGGAAAGTATTCAGACCCTTTTAAATTTTTCACTCTTTGTTTCATTGCAGACATTTGTTAAATTTACAAAAGTTCATTTTTTCTCATTAATGTACACTCTGCACCCCATCTTGACTGAAAAAAACAGAAATGTAGAATTTTTTTGCAAATTTATTAAAAAAGAAAAATTGAAATATCACATGGTCATAAGTATTCATACCCTTTTCTCAGTATTGAGTAGAAGCACCATTTTGAGCTAGTACAGCCATGAGTCTTCTTGGGAATGATGCAACAAGTTTTTCACACCTGGATTTGGGGATTCTTTGCCATTCTTCCTTGCAGATCCTCTCCAATTCCATCAGGTTGGATGGTGAACGTTGGTGGACGGCCATTTTCAGGTCTCTCCAGAGATGCTCAATTGAGTTTATGTCAGGGCTCTGGCTGGGCCAGTCAAGAATGGTCAGAGTTGTTCTGAAGCCACTCCTTTGTTATTTTACCTGTGTGCTTAGGGTCACTGACTTGTTGGAAGGTGAACCTTCAGCCAAGTCTGAGGTCCAGAGCACTCTGGAAGAGGTTTTCATCCAGGATATCTCTGTACTTGGCTCCATTCATGTTTCCTTCAATTGCAACCAGTCGTCCTGTCCCTGCAATTGAAAAACACCCCCATAGCATGATGCTGCCACCACTATGTTTCACTATTGGGATTGTATTGGGCAGGTGATGAGCAGTGCCTGGTTTTCTCCACACATACCGCTTAGAATTATGACCAAAAAAGTTCTATCTTCATCTCATCAGACCAGAAAATCTTTTTTCTCAAAGTCTGGAAGTCCATCATGTGCTTTTTTAGCAAACTCTATGTGGGCTTTCATATGTCTTGCACTGAGAAGAGGCTTCCATTGGGCCACTCTGCCATAAAGAACTGACTGGTGAAGGACTGCAGAGATAGTTGACTTTGTTGAACTTTCTCGCATCTCTCTACTGCATCTGTGGACCTCAGCCACAGTGAACTTGGTTTTTTTCTTTACCTCTCTCAGCAAAGCTCTTCTCCCACAATTGCTCAGTTTGGCTGGATGGTCAGGTTTAGGAAGACTTCTGGTGGTCCCAAACTTCTAACATTTAAGGATTTTGGAGGCCACTGTGATTTTAGAAACTTTGAGTATTGCAGAAACTCTTTTGTGGCCTTGGCCAGATGTGTGCCTTGCCATATTTCTGTCTCTGAGCTCCTTGGCCAGTTCCTTTGACCTCATGATTCTCATTTGATCTGACATGCACTGTGAGCTGTGAGGTCTTATATAGATAGATGTGTGCCTTTACAAATCAAGTCCTATCAGTTTAATTAAACACAGCTGGACTCCAATGAAGTAGAACCATCTCAAGAAGGATCACAAGGCAATGGACAGCATATGACTTAAATATGAGTGTCTGAGCAAAGGGTCTGAATACTTATTACCATGTGATATTTCAGTTTTTCTTATTTAATAAACTTGCAAAAATTTCTACATTTCTGTTTTTTTTCAGTCATTATGGGGTGCAGAGCGTCCATTAATGAGAAAAAAAATGACTTTTTTGAATTTACCAAATGGCTGCAAGGAAACAAAGAATGAAAAATTTAAAGGGTCTGAATACTTTTCACATCCACTGTATTTGTTAAAAAAAAAACGTATCTTTATCTAGCAGTTGTGTGACTGGCGCAATTCAGGTCGAGATAATCTTAAGTGACAATTTAGCAGTGGTAAAAATCTTCATTACTCCACATTTGGAGTGTGTCAGCAAGGCGTTCTAAAGAAAAATCATAATTTTCTATAGGTTTAAAAAAATAGCGTATCTTTAGCAGTTGTGAGACTGGCGCAAAGCCTGCAGAGATACCCAAACATCACTATTTACCTGTAATTTGCGTCTGCTGTTGTTGAGTATAATCAAGCTGCGATCTCCAAAAAAATAGCCTCGCATTGCTAGATACAGTGAATTTGTACATAAGGCTAGTTTCACATTAGCGGTTTTTTGCGCAGCGCATCGGGCGCATAAAAAACGCAAAGAAAAACGCAAAACAAACGCGCGTTTTTTTAACGCCATGCGCACGCTGATGCGTCAAAAAAACGCAGCGTTGCTTGCATTTTACATGCGTTTTTGCATGCGTTTGCGTTTTTTATGCACATGCGTTTTTTAGGTGTGACATTTTTTCCATTGTCTAGAGAACATTCTAGACTTGTTTAACTCAAAAACGCATGCGCAAAAAACGCAAGCGTGCGCAAGACCATGCGCACGCATGCGTTCCCATAGACTTCAGTGTGTTGTTTTTGCGCATTCCGTGCGCAAGCGTGCGCATGTGTTTTTTTGCCGAGACAGGGCGCACCAAAAAATGCAACATGCTGCGTCTGGCGCGCCTGGCGCGAAAGACAAAAAAACGCATGCGCACGAAAACGCAAGACCATGCGCACGTCATGTTAAATATAGGTGCGCAGTGCGCATGCGCACTGGTGCGCACGATGCGCTGCGCACAAAAGCGCAAATGTGAAACCAGCCTAAGACCTTTGTAAGGATACTTGTGAAAAATAAAGCCAGTATTTGTTTGTTTCATAAGCATAATGCATTCAAAATGAGAAAGGGTGACATTAAGCGACATGGATGTGGTGGTGCCCGCCAAGGCCGTGTGACAGATCTAAAGGTGACTGTATCTTGCTCTAGGTTAGTGTCAAAATTTGGTCAGCGCTAGTGATGATCGAATAGTGAAATATTCAGGAAAATCGGCACAAATAATTTCTAATATCCGTGTAGTAGTACAAAATAACGAATCCAATGCAAGTCAATGGGAAAGCTGAATATTTTTCTGATGGACCCAATAAATAGGTCTGGGGCATGACAAAAAAGCTGAAATTGATGGGAAAGAGCTAAAACTAAATGGGAACAGCATGGAGAAGATGCCTGCATGCCGTTCTGGTAGTGATGCATGAGCATATTCGGTAATGCTTGGTACTCGCCCGAGCATCGATGTACTCGAGGTGCTCGGCGAGCACCGAGCATTTCCAGGTTTGCTCGGCGGGTCCTCGGGTCCCCGCCCTGCATGTTTGGCCCTCTTTAGAGCGCCAATCAACATGTAATGATTTTCTGCCACACACTGTAATGCAGCCATGTTGGTTGTGGCATTACAGTGATTGGCTGGCTGTGCAGCGTCATCAGGTCTACTTCAGACCTAGCACCGCCCTGCTCATCCCAGTCAGCTCCGGAATCATCAGTGTAGGGAGAGTTGCATTAGCGATAGGGACAGAATAGGTGGGGTATCAGTGTGGGTATACCATTGTTGAATCCACAAATCCAGCTAAATCAACAGTCCTTCTATGGACTAGTTACGGGGTAGATAGATTGCAGCGATAGGTAGGCAGGGAGTATGTGTGAGTATATACATATCAGTGCAAGGCATGCAGGCACTGTATGTGGGTATTTAGATATCACTACTAGTCATGCAGGCATTGTATGTGGCATATTTCATTGCATACATCAAGAGGATCCATTCCATCACTGTCTGCTGCTGCTGCCTAATACATATATTGAAAAAAACAAAAACAAAAAACAAATATCCTAAAGTAAAAAATAAATTGCAAAAATTACATGAAGGTAGTAATAATAATAAGGGTATTTAGTAAACATAATTTTGATCAAAAGAATGTACAAGCCATCCCGCCATCTCAAGGTAACCCTTGTGGGACAGTCCTAACTCTTACATTTAAAACCTTTCCACTTGTCAAGTGACGTAAATGTGAACAAGGACAGAGGGACTGAACCACCAGTAATAGCATAGGCCAGACAGGATGGATTTTCCAACTCAGAAACAGGGCGGTCACACCCTTATATGCACAGAATGCACATTGAACTAAATGAGAAACTAGATCTGAGCTGAAAAAGTAAATTAATGTGTATGCAAAATGTAAATGCATATAAACACATGACCTTTACACAGAGAAAGCCAAAAACAAAAAACAAATATCCTAAAATAAAAAAGTAAAAAATCTTGACTGAAAAAAACAGAAATGTAGAATTTTTTTGCAAATTTATTAAAAAAGAAAAATTGAAATATCACATGGTCATAAGTATTCATACCCTTTTCTCAGTATTGAGTAGAAGCACCATTTTGAGCTAGTACAGCCATGAGTCTTCTTGGGAATGATGCAACAAGTTTTTCACACCTGGATTTGGGGATTCTTTGCCATTCTTCCTTGCAGATCCTCTCCAATTCCATCAGGTTGGATGGTGAACGTTGGTGGACGGCCATTTTCAGGTCTCTCCAGAGATGCTCAATTGAGTTTATGTCAGGGCTCTGGCTGGGCCAGTCAAGAATGGTCAGAGTTGTTCTGAAGCCACTCCTTTGTTATTTTACCTGTGTGCTTAGGGTCACTGACTTGTTGGAAGGTGAACCTTCAGCCAAGTCTGAGGTCCAGAGCACTCTGGAAGAGGTTTTCATCCAGGATATCTCTGTACTTGGCTCCATTCATGTTTCCTTCAATTGCAACCAGTCGTCCTGTCCCTGCAATTGAAAAACACCCCCATAGCATGATGCTGCCACCACTATGTTTCACTATTGGGATTGTATTGGGCAGGTGATGAGCAGTGCCTGGTTTTCTCCACACATACCGCTTAGAATTATGACCAAAAAAGTTCTATCTTCATCTCATCAGACCAGAAAATCTTTTTTCTCAAAGTCTGGAAGTCCATCATGTGCTTTTTTAGCAAACTCTATGTGGGCTTTCATATGTCTTGCACTGAGGAGAGGCTTCCATTGGGCCACTCTGCCATAAAGAACTGACTGGTGAAGGACTACAGAGATAGTTGACTTTGTTGAACTTTCTCGCATCTCTCTACTGCATCTGTGGACCTCAGCCACAGTGAACTTGGTTTTTTTCTTTACCTCTCTCAGCAAAGCTCTTCTCCCACAATTGCTCAGTTTGGCTGGATGGTCAGGTTTAGGAAGACTTCTGGTGGTCCCAAACTTCTAACATTTAAGGATTTTGGAGGCCACTGTGATTTTAGAAACTTTGAGTATTGCAGAAACTCTTTTGTGGCCTTGGCCAGATGTGTGCCTTGCCATATTTCTGTCTCTGAGCTCCTTGGCCAGTTCCTTTGACCTCATGATTCTCATTTGATCTGACATGCACTGTGAGCTGTGAGGTCTTATATAGATAGATGTGTGCCTTTACAAATCAAGTCCTATCAGTTTAATTAAACACAGCTGGACTCCAATGAAGTAGAACCATCTCAAGAAGGATCACAAGGCAATGGACAGCATATGACTTAAATATGAGTGTCTGAGCAAAGGGTCTGAATACTTATTACCATGTGATATTTCAGTTTTTCTTATTTAATAAACTTGCAAAAATTTCTACATTTCTGTTTTTTTTCAGTCATTATGGGGTGCAGAGCGTCCATTAATGAGAAAAAAAATGACTTTTTTGAATTTACCAAATGGCTGCAAGGAAACAAAGAATGAAAAATTTAAAGGGTCTGAATACTTTTCACATCCACTGTATTTGTTAAAAAAAAAACGTATCTTTATCTAGCAGTTGTGTGACTGGCGCAATTCAGGTCGAGATAATCTTAAGTGACAATTTAGCAGTGGTAAAAATCTTCATTACTCCACATTTGGAGTGTGTCAGCAAGGCGTTCTAAAGAAAAATCATAATTTTCTATAGGTTTAAAAAAATAGCGTATCTTTAGCAGTTGTGAGACTGGCGCAAAGCCTGCAGAGATACCCAAACATCACTATTTACCTGTAATTTGCGTCTGCTGTTGTTGAGTATAATCAAGCTGCGATCTCCAAAAAAATAGCCTCGCATTGCTAGATACAGTGAATTTGTACATAAGGCTAGTTTCACATTAGCGTTTTTTTGCGCAGCGCATCGGGCGCATAAAAAACGCAAAGAAAAACGCAAAACAAACGCGCGTTTTTTTAACGCCATGCGCACGCTGATGCGTCAAAAAAACGCAGCGTTGCTTGCATTTTACATGCGTTTTTGCATGCGTTTGCGTTTTTTATGCACATGCGTTTTTTAGGTGTGACATTTTTTCCATTGTCTAGAGAACATTCTAGACTTGTTTAACTCAAAAACGCATGCGCAAAAAAACGCAAGCGTGCGCAAGACCATGCGCACGCATGCGTTCCCATAGACTTCAGTGTGTTGTTTTTGCACATTCCGTGCGCAAGCGTGCGCATGTGTTTTTTTGCCGAGACAGGGCGCACCAAAAAATGCAACATGCTGCGTCTGGCGCGCCTGGCGCGAAAGACAAAAAAACGCATGCGCACGAAAACGCAAGACCATGCGCACGTCATGTTAAATATAGGTGCGCAGTGCGCATGCGCACTGGTGCGCACGATGCGCTGCGCACAAAAGCGCAAATGTGAAACCAGCCTAAGACCTTTGTAAGGATACTTGTGAAAAATAAAGCCAGTATTTGTTTGTTTCATAAGCATAATGCATTCAAAATGAGAAAGGGTGACATTAAGCGACATGGATGTGGTGGTGCCCGCCAAGGCCGTGTGACAGATCTAAAGGTGACTGTATCTTGCTCTAGGTTAGTGTCAAAATTTGGTCAGCGCTAGTGATGATCGAATAGTGAAATATTCAGGAAAATCGGCACAAATAATTTCTAATATCCGTGTAGTAGTACAAAATAACGAATCCAATGCAAGTCAATGGGAAAGCTGAATATTTTTCTGATGGACCCAATAAATAGGTCTGGGGCATGACAAAAAAGCTGAAATTGATGGGAAAGAGCTAAAACTAAATGGGAACAGCATGGAGAAGATGCCTGCATGCCGTTCTGGTAGTGATGCATGAGCATATTCGGTATTGCTTGGTACTCGCCCGAGCATCGATGTACTCGAGGTGCTCGGCGAGCACCGAGCATTTCCAGGTTTGCTCGGCGGGTCCTCGGGTCCCCGCCCTGCATGTTTGGCCCTCTTTAGAGCGCCAATCAACATGTAATGATTTTCTGCCACACACTGTAATGCAGCCATGTTGGTTGTGGCATTACAGTGATTGGCTGGCTGTGCAGCGTCATCAGGTCTACTTCAGACCTAGCACCGCCCTGCTCATCCCAGTCAGCTCCGGAATCATCAGTGTAGGGAGAGTTGCATTAGCGATAGGGACAGAATAGGTGGGGTATCAGTGTGGGTATACCATTGTTGAATCCACAAATCCAGCTAAATCAACAGTCCTTCTATGGACTAGTTACGGGGTAGATAGATTGCAGCGATAGGTAGGCAGGGAGTATGTGTGAGTATATACATATCAGTGCAAGGCATGCAGGCACTGTATGTGGGTATTTAGATATCACTACTAGTCATGCAGGCATTGTATGTGGCATATTTCATTGCATACATCAAGAGGATCCATTCCATCACTGTCTGCTGCTGCTGCCTAATACATATATTGAAAAAAACAAAAACAAAAAACAAATATCCTAAAGTAAAAAATAAATTGCAAAAATTACATGAAGGTAGTAATAATAATAAGGGTATTTAGTAAACATAATTTTGATCAAAAGAATGTACAAGCCATCCCGCCATCTCAAGGTAACCCTTGTGGGACAGTCCTAACTCTTACATTTAAAACCTTTCCACTTGTCAAGTGACGTAAATGTGAACAAGAACTGAGGGACTGAACCACCAGTAATAGCATAGGCCAGACAGGATGGATTTTCCAACTCAGAAACAGGGCGGTCACACCCTTATATGCACAGAATGCACATTGAACTAAATGAGAAACTAGATCTGAGCTGAAAAAGTAAATTAATGTGTATGCAAAATGTAAATGCATATAAACACATGACCTTTACACAGAGAAAGCCAAAAACAAAAAACAAATATCCTAAAATAAAAAAGTAAAAAATAAATTGCAAAAATTACATAAAGGTAGTAATAATAATAAGGGTATTTAGTAAACATAATTTTGATCAAAAGAATGTACAAGCCATCCCGCCACATCGAGACAACCCTTGTGGGACATGCCTCTTCCAAAACCCAAAATGGGTGCTCCCAAGGCTTGCAGTGCCTGGTCCTTTTTTGACACAGTTGCAGATGACATTTGCTTTGTCAAATGCAAGCTGTGTAATCAGAAAGTGAAAAGAGGGAAAAGTGTCAGCAACCTCAGTACCACAAATATGTGGAAACATGTGCGGACCAAGCACGTGGTGGAGTTACAAAGACACACTGAAGACCTAGGCCAACCTACAATGCCACCTACCACCTCTTCAGCTCGTGTTGTAGCCTCTTCCTCTAGCTCACACACAGCTGGTTCGGCTTCCTCACAGGATCCCCATGGAGGAACCTCTGGCACTGTTGTACAGAGACACAGTGTCATTCCGCCAACAGCACCACATTCCCTGTCATCTTCACACTCCCAGGCCAGTCTACAGCCATTGGTAGCACAGGCATGGGAGAAAAGGCACCCATACTCGGCAATCCACCCCCGAGCACAGGCTCTGAATGCTGGCATTGCAAAACTACTGTCCCTTGAAATGCTCTCATTCAGGCTGGTGGAGACTGACACCTTCCGTAACTTCATGGCATTGGCAGTCCCACAATACAACGTGCCCAGCCGCTTTTATTTCAGCAGGCAAGCCGTCCCTGCCCTGCAAAAGCATATGGAGGGAAAAATTAAACATGCGCTACTAAATACCATCAGTAGCAAGGTCCACCTGACCACCGATGCGTGGACCAGTAACCATGGACAGGGACGATATCTTTCCCTCACTGTCCATTGGGTAAATGTTGTGGAGCCGGGTACAGATCTTGAGAGTGACGCTGAACATGTTCTGCCAACTCCAAGGATTGCAGGAATCCAGTCTGTACACATTGACTCCTCCTCATACTCCAGTTCCTCTGAATCAGCGCTGCAGGAGCTGTCACAGTCTACCTCCACATGGACCTGTGAACGCTTACCTGTTACGACCGATATGAGAACAGCCATAGCCAAACGTCAACAGGCCGTAGTGAAATTAATTTATTTGGTGAATCGAAGCCACACAGCGCAGGAGCTCTGGAATGCCATCAAGCAGGAGAGTGATGTGTGGTTTGTGCCAGCGAATCTCGAGCCAGGCATGGTCGAGTATGACAATGGCCGAAATCTGGTGGCAGCTCTAGGCCTAGGCAACCTCACTCACATCCCATGTCTGGCACATGAGCTAAACTTGGTCATGCAGAGTTTTTTGAGGGACTATCCGGATCTTGATGCACTGCTGCACAAGGTCCGCATATAGTGCTCTCACTTGCGGCGTTCCAGCATGGCAAGATCGCGCATTGCAGCTCTGCAGCGCCAATTCCGCCTTCCGGAACATCGCATCATATGTGACCTACCCACCAGGTGGAATTCAAAGTTTCATATGTTGGAGAGGTTGTGTGAGCAGCAGGCAGCAGTAATGGAGTACCAGCTGCATCAGGCGCAAACAAGTCGCACTGCGCGCCGTTCACACTTCACCACCACTGAGTGGGCCCCTATGAAGTGGGCCTCTATGAGTGGGCCTCGTTTTGCATGCCTTCGATGATTCCATGTGGATGGCGAGTACAGATGATGCACTAGTCAGCATGACTATCCCCCTTATCTGCCTGCTTGAAAAAACACTGCAAGCACTAAGGGAGGAGGTTGTGGAAGAGGTGGAGAGTGAGAAGTCACAAATGCCATCTGCTTCTGGACAGTCTGCGCAACGTGGTTCCTCACAAAGGCCTAGGCAGGGGACACTTTGTGAGGAGGATGAGGAGGAGTCAATGGAGGAGGAAGACATCTGTCCAGAGGAGGGAGGTACACAGTGCTCTAGTAGTCAGTATGTAGAGCGAGGGTGGGGTGATGCAGAGCAGACAGAGATGACGCCTCAAGCAGGGGACAGCATTTCTTGGTCAGTTGGCAGTCTGCAGTACATGGTTGATTTCATGCTGCAGTGCCTGAGAAACGACCGCCGCATCGCCCACATTCTCAACTTCTCAACACGGCTGATTATTGGGTGTACACCCGCCTAGATCCTCGCTACCGGGACAACTTACAAAGCCTCATAACACCGTTGAATCAGGATCGTAATAAGCGGGAGTACCAAGACACACTGGTGCATTCCATCATGTTCTCTAATCCACCTGAGAGTAGTACTGCTAGTGCTTTACAAAGCAGCTCAGTGTTGAGGCAGTGGAGGAAGCTCTGCACAAAGAGGGAGCAGAAGCAGCGCCTCAGCACAAGGCAAGACCAGTATGGCCCAAATGTGGCAAAGTTTTGTGTCCCTGCCACAAATGTCTACACCATCACAAACAGCTCCAGTCAGCAGGAGGCAACGTTTCCGTCAGATGGTGACAGACTACATGTCTTGCCCTCTCAGTGTTCTCCCACATGTCTCTTCCCTCTTCAAGTTTTGGGTCTCTAAGCTGGATACATGGCCAGAGCTTAGCCAGTATGCATTGGAGGTGCTGGCTTGCCCTGCTGCTAGTGTATTATCGGAACGCGTCTTTAGTGCCGCAGGTGGTGTACTAACAGACCGTTGCATGCAACTATCCTCCGATAACGTTGACCGGCTTACTTTTCTGAAAATGAACAAGGCCTGGATCTCACAGGAATTTACCAGTCCTCTTCCAGATTAAATAATTGGTTGACAACAGTATCCAGGTCTCCTGTTGTGTTCATGTTTCTACCACCTGAACTGTAATCCCTGGGCTCCAACACCGCCAGTTGCTGCTCAGAAGTGCCGTCTGCACAGTCAACACATGCTCCAGTGTCATTGGGGTTCAGTAACGTCAGCTGATCCCCTGCTGTGTGTCCGGCAATTTCTCCTGCTCTGTCCACATTCACACTACTACAGATATTAAACTTACTCCAGTTAGGCCTCTGGCTACATTCTGTTTCTACTGTAATCCCTGGGCTCGAACACCGCCAGTTGCTGCTCAGAAGTGTCTTTGGCACGGGTACTCCCTCCTGCCCATCCTGGTTCCAGCACGCCAGCTGTTTCCGGGTAGTGCCAACGTCACTTTGCCTCCAATACATTGTACTGTCGTGTTGCGGTCGGGTTAGCCGACTCTATGGTGCCTGCAGTTTAGGTGCTTCCTATGTGGGCTGCGGGATCTGGCAATGAAGGCTGGTTCCGTAGTGCCAATAGGACAAGCTCCCCCTGTAGGACTGTGGGTTTCGGTAACTCCGGCCAGCTCGCGACCTTGCAACTTTTTTTTTTCATGTGTATCTTCTGCTGCCTATCTGAGTTCCAGTACCATTAGCTGGTTCTTTGGAAGTCAATCTTGAATATGTCCCCCTGGGTTCCAGTAACGTCAGCTGGTTGCAGGCAGAGCCTTTGGCTTAGGTGCCTCCTTCTCGGTATCCGAGTTCCACCAACGTCTGCTGGTCCTTGGTAGTGCTTTCTGGCACAGGTACCTCCTGCTTAGTAACCAGGTTCCAGTACCATCAGCTGGTCCTCGGTAGTTCCATTGGCTCTTGTACCTTCGGCTACCCATCCAGGTTCCAGTACCGTCAGCTGGTTCTCAGCAGTTCCTCAGCCTTCTTGTACCTTCTGCTACATTTCCAAGTTCAAGCTTTTTGAAATGGTTTTTGGTAATCACTCTGGATCTCCCTGACGACGACCCTAAAGACGACGACCCTGAAGACCACCCTGAAGAAGACGACGACCCCGAAAACGACGACCCTGGAGACGACGACCCTGAAGAACACCCCGAAGAAGACCAAGAAGATGACCCTGAAGAGGATGATGAAGGAGTAAGTGTGGGAGAAGTAAAATAGAAGGTGAAGAGCATGGAAGTAGTGAAACATAAATATCTGACAAAATATAAAAAAGCTTAACATAGTCAATATCTTTGCAACTCCGAACATCTTAAAAAAAAATTAATTCCTGCTATTCCACTTGATTGGGCTAAACCTCTATGCCTTTAATGTCTCCTCCACCTCCCCCAATACATTCTATATTATTCTTAGTTGTTTTCCTTCATGTAGAATTAACCTACAAGGAAAGTAAGGGTTTATTTTCATTCCGATATTTGTGTCCCATTGACTTGCATTGGTTTCCGGTATCGGAATCGGCGATATCCGATATTTTTTGGGTATCGGTCCGATCCAATCCGATCGGATATTTCCCGATATCAGAAGGTATCGCTCAACACTACACACAACGCATCTATCTGTGGGCTACAAATTGTGGCATTTGAGGCCTCCATTCAACTGTTTTTGCTGTGTGTTACCCTAGTTTTTGAATATATTTTCCTGTAAAAAAATAAAAATACAGGCCTCATATTTTACAGTGAAAAAACACAAAAATTGAGCTTGGTTTGAGATGATGCACATGCAGCATATAAATGCATGTTGACATTGGCCATAAAACATAAAACCTGAGCTGGAAATTGTATATAAGGCTTCCACAGACTGGTGTCTACTGTTTGGAACCCAGTCCTTTTGTCTGCCCTTGTTCACACATTGAAGTCAACTTTGACACAAGGCAAGGTTTTTAATATTAGACAGTGTAGGACTATCCCGAACAGTTACCGTGTCGTGGTGGGATGGCTTTCACGCTACTTTTGATCAAAAACAGTATTACTAAAAACTCTGTATTATTTAGATGCACTTTTGCTTTTACTTATAAAGTTACAGCAGGGTTTTTGCTCATTTTGTCATATTTTACAGTGTAGTATCTCCGACACATGCCTCATCTATCTGTGGGCTGCAAATTGTGACATTTGAGGTCTCCATTCAACTTTATTTCCTGTGTCTTAGTCTAGTTATTGGCACCAGTTTGCTGGAAAAAAATTGTTACCTACAGGCCAGATATTTTAAACTGTGGTTTTCCGGCACAGGGATCACATATAAAATATTGTAGTCCATTTTAAATGGGCAAGGCGCGTGGCAAGGGACGGAGAAGTGGACATGATAGTGATGGTGTATACAGAGGCCGAGACAGTGGGCAAGCTGAAATTATGCCACAACAAACACCCACATCTTCTCGACCGACCTTCCTGTCTGAATTACTAGGGAACCGCAGAACACCACTATTGAACCCAGAGCAGTGTCAAAAGATTGTTGGTTGGATAGCGGATAATGCTTCCAGTTATTTTGCCCCCACCCTGTCTTCCACATGGTCAAGTCTGAGTAGCCGTGAGTCTGGACCGCATATCCTCCTTCGTCCCACCATGCCGAGTGCCCAGAGACAACTGATTCTATACTTGGACACTCCTAAGAGCTGTTCATTTTTAAATTTATAGATTCAGGCCTCTAGCCTGGTCCACTTGAAACGGGGCAAGAGGAGATTGCCCAAATATTTGAGCAGCCACCATCACACAAAGGCAATGGTGGGAACGTGTCACAAGAGGTAGACGATGATGAGACACAATTGCAAGAAAGTCAGGAGGAGGACCAAGGTGCGGAATGGGGAGACTAGGTTTTGGATGATGTAGTAACTAACCCAACCTGGCAGGAGGACATGCAGAGCGAGAACAGCAGCACACAGGGGGGCAGAGGTGTAGCACCCCAACAGGCAGGAAGAAGCAGTGTGGTGGCCGCAGACAGAAGGCAGGCAACCGTTCCTAGTAACATCAACACGACGGAAGTTGGCAGTACAACTGTTAGGTCTTCCCGAGTCTGGTTGTTTTTTAAAGATTCTGCTGATAACCCCAAACAAGACATTTGCACCACCTGCCATGTCTGCATCAGAAGAGGTAGCAAAACTACCAAGCTAACCCTTACCAGCATGATCAGGCACATGGCAGCAAAGCACCCGACTTTGTGGGCTGAATCCCAGGCTAAAGGAAAAGTGTTTGACACCATTCCTTCTTCCAATGTTGTGCATGCAAGCCAATCCACTGTCCATGGTGCATGCAAAGATGCCTCCTGCCCTGCACCTGTCGTTGCCCACACTCAACTAGCACCATCATCAAGCACATCCACGTCCTTATCCCAGTGCAGCCTTCAGCTGTCCATAACCTAGTCATTGGAATGCAAGCGGAAATACTCAGACAATGCCACACAGGCCACGGTATTAAATTCTGCTTGCACTCGAAATGTTGCCATTTAGGCTCATGGAGACGGAAGCTTTCCGCAATCTGATGGTGGCGGCCGTCCCAAGGTACTCAGTCCCCAACCGCCACTATTTCTCCCGGTGTTGTGTCCCAGCAATACACAAACACATGTCCTGCAACATTACCTGTGCCCTCAACTACTGGGAAAGTCCACCTAACCACGGACATGTGGACAAGTGCTTGCGGGCAGGGACGGTACAACTCGCTGACGGCATACTGGGTTAACATAATGGAGGCTGGGACCCAGCCAGACCTTGGGATGGAACACGTCCTCCCAACACCGAGGATTGCGGGCCCTACATCAATCAGGGTTGCCCCCACATGCTACAACTCCTGCACCTCCTCCTCCTTTTCAGTCTCCATCTCCAAAATGACCACATCAGTCACAAACTGGAAGCACTGCAGCACTGCCTCAGACAAGCAGCAACAGGCTGTGCTGAAGCTATTATGCTTAGGTAAGAAACCGCACAATGCTAAAGAGTTGTGGACAGCTCTGAAAGAGCAGGCAGATCTGTGGCTGACACAGCTGAACCTACAGCCAGGCATGTGTGACAATGGCTGGAACATGGTGGCAGCTCTGAGGCAAGGCAAGCTCACACACGTACCATGCCTGGCCCATGTGCTTAACCTTGTTGTTCAATGGTTTCTCAAAAGCTACTCAGAGCTGCCAGATCTGCTTGTGAAAGTACGCCGCCTATGTAACCAATTTTAGAAAGTCAGCTACAGCTTCCGCCGCCCTTGCCTTGCTTCAGCAGCAATTCCAGCTTCCGGCTCACCGACTGGTGTGTGATGTCCCCATATGTCCCCACGCATTGGAACTCTACACTTCAGTTGTTGCAAAGGATTTGTGAGCAGAAGAGGGCAGTTGTTGACTACCAGCATCAACAAGGCCGTCAGTGTCCAGTTCAGACTCCACACATAAGTACTCAAGAGTGGACAAGGATGTCAGACATATGTACCATCCTACAAAACTTTGAGGGGTTCACCAAGATGGTGAGCGGTGATGACGCCATAAGTAGCGTCACCATCTCACTTCTCTGTATTCTGAAAAGCTCTCTGCTCACAATAAAAGAGGATGCATTGCAGGTGGAGCACGATGAGATGGAGCAAGGAACCATACAGGGTGATTACACGCAGCCCAGCCTCATGTAATCCCAGTGTGGATTGGTTGGTAATGAGGAAGAGGAGGAGGAGGAAGAACAGGAGCTAGTTTCATGCACTAAAGACGGTACTACAAGCACAACTGTCATACCATCAGTGTGGATGGCCTGAGGACAGGGAGGAGGAGGAGGACAGCATGGCCAGTTGTCCTCTTGGTGAGGACACGGAAGTCTTGCCTGTTAGCAGTCTGGCATGCATGGCTGACTTTATGTTATGCTGCCTTTCCCATGACCCTCGCATTCTCAAAATTTTGGGTGACACTCATTACTGGTTGGTGAGACTTTTAGACCCATGCTACAAGGAGAACTTTCAATCTCTTATTCCAGAGGCAGACAGGTCTACTAAAATGGGGCTGTACCAGAGGGCCCTTGTTGCGGAATTATTAAAAAAAATTCCCATCTGAAAACGCTGGTAGCAGAGGTCACAGTTCATTGGAAAACCCAGGAGTACAGGCGAGAGAGACACAACTCCAATCCAGCAGAGGCCGTGGAACACTGGTAAAGTTCTCAAAGAGTTTTCTCAGCCCCTCCCATTGCACTGGCCCTGAGGTGTGGAGTACTCTCACAAGAAGTGCAAAGTTTTGGAATATGCTAAGGGAGTAACTTGATGACTGTACCAATGTCCTCCATGAGTACAGGGAGGAGGAGGAGGACAGCATTGTCAGTTGTCCTCTTGGTGAGGACACAGAAGTCTTGCCTGTTAACAGTCTGGCATGCATGGCTGACTGTATCTTGCGCTGCCTTTCCCATGACGCTCGCATTCTCAAAATTTTGGATGGCACTCATTACTGGTTGGTGACACTTCTAGACTCATGCTACAAGGAGAACTTTCAATCTCATATTCCAGAGGCAGACAGGTCTACCAAAATGGGGCAGTACAAGAGGGCTCTTGTTGCGGAATTATTAAAAAAAATTCCCATCTGAAAGTGCTGGTGGCAGAGGTCACAGTTTGTTGGACAACCAAGGAGTACAGGTGAGAGAGACAGAACTCCAATCCAGCAGAGGCAGGGGAACACTGACAAAGTGCTCAGAGAGTTTTCTCAGACCCTCCTATCGCACTGGCCCTGAGGCTTGGGGTACGCTCACAAGGAGTACAACGTTTTGGATGATGCTGAGGGAGTAACTTGCTGATAGTACCAATGTCATCCATGATTCCTCTGTGCCTTATAATTATTGGGTATCCAAGCTAGACACGTGGCATGAACTGGCTCTCTACGTCTTGGAGGTCCTGGCCTGCCCTGCCGCTAGTGTTTTGTCAGAGAGGGTATTTAGTGCCCCTGGTGGAATTATAACTGGTAAGCGCATCCGTCTGACAGCTGAAAATATTGACATGCTGACTCTTATAAAAATGAACAAGGGCTGAATTGGGCCAGACTTCTCTACACCACAGAATGATAATAGTGAAACATAACCTCAAATCCAGTGTCATTTTTTGGGAGGTATATTCCCATGAACCTCTTCACATTCACACATGGGTATACGCTTACTGATTTTGCCTATTTGCTGTTATTCTCCTCCTTCTCCTCATCCTCATCAGCCACCACCACTAGATCACCAAGGTGACCGTGGGCTGTGATGCAACAGTCACGTTATTGTGTTAAAGGGTGTTTTTGATGCCCGCCAAAAAATTTTTTTACACATTATGTTGATGTGTACCCCAAGGGGGAAATATTTGTCAGCCCGGGCACCACAACCATAGGAGACCTGCTCCTTTAATTGGGAAAAGATTCTTAGTAGGCCATCCTCCACGTCCTGCGTCTTGCATTCACTTCATGGGCAAACATTATGGGAGTAGCAAATTAAGAAAAATGGGAACATTGGTTTCCTGTGGCCATCCAGTAAGTTGGTTCAAAGGGTTATTGTGGTGCGTGTACCTTTGGGGCACTGCAGGCCTTGCATTCAATGCATACTCTAACATTATGGGAGTAGCTAATTAAGAGAAATGGGAACATTGGTTTCATGTGGCCATCCAGTAAGTTGGTTCAAAGGGTTATTGAGGTGCGTGTAACTTTGGGGCACTGCAGGCCTTGCATTCAATGCATACTCTAACATTATCGAAGTAGCTAATTAAGAAAAATGGGAACTTTGGTTTCATGTGGCCATCCAGTACGTTGGTTCAAAGGGTTATTTGGGTGCATGTAACCGTGGGGCAAGCCAGACCTTGCATTCAATGAGTAAGAAAACAGTATGGAATTACCACAAGTATAATAATGGGAACTTTGGTTTCATTTGGCCATCCTGGACATCTGTTCAATAGGTTATTGGGGTGCATCCAAATTTGGAGCAGGCCTTGCATTCACTTCATGGGCAAACTTTATGGGAGTAGCAAATTAAGAAAAATGAGAACTTTGGTTTCATGTGACCATCCAGTACATTGGTTCAAAGGGATATTGGGGTGCGGGTAACTTTGGGGCAGGGCAGACCTTGCATTCAATGCATAAACTAACATTATGGGAGTAGCTAATTAGGGAAAAATGGGAACTTTGGTTTCATATGGCCATCCAGTACATTGGTTCAATAGGTTATTGGGGTCCATGTAACTTTAGGGCAGGGCAGGCCTTGCATTCAATGCATACGCTAACATTATGGGAGGAGCTAATTAAGAAAAATTGGAACTTTGGCTTTATGTGGCCATCCAGTATGTTGGTTCAAAGGGTTATCGGTAGAGATGAGCGACTTTTCCTTTTTTAGGGTTGAGTCGGGTTTCATGAAACCCGACTTTCTCAAAAGTCGAGTCGAACAAAATCGGCCGACTATCGTGAAAAGTCGAAGGTCCGACTGAAACACAAAACCCAATGCAAGTCAAAGGGGAAGCAAAGTCGGCAGGGAGTGGAGGACAGTAAACATACCTACATGCCGAACTCTCTCTCTCCCCGGACGCTGCACATGTCATCTCGTTGCCCACAGTGTACGTCCTTGCTCAGTGGCTGAAAAAAGTGACGTGCAAGCATTTCTGGGAAATCCGACTTTGGCGATCGTTTTGCCGACCATATGGCCGACTTCACGCTGTGGTTGGGTTTCGGTCGGCGAAACCCAACTTTGCCATAAGTCGGTGACTTATGAATCGGGCCGACCTGTTTCGCTCAACTCTAGTTATTGGGGTGTGTGTAAATTTGGGGCTGGTCAGGCCTTGCATTCAATGAATAGGCAAACAGTATGGGAGTACCAAGTGAATAATAATGGGAACTTTGGCTTCATGTGGCCATCCAGGACGTCTGTTCAATGTGTTATTGGGGTGCATCCAAATTTGGAGCAAGCCTTGCATTCACCTCATGGGCAAACATTATGGGAGTAGCAAATTAGGAAAAATGGGAACATTGGTTCCATGTGGTGGCCATCCAGTAAGTTGGTTCAAAGGGTTATTGAGGTGCGTGTAACTTTGGGGCACTGTAGCCTTGCATTCAATGTATACGCTACCATTATGGGAGTAGCTAATTAAGAAAAATGGGAACTTTGGTTTCATGTGGCCATCCAGTACGTTGGTTCAAAGGGTTATTTGAGTGCGTGTAACTTTGGGGCAGGCCAGGCCTTGCATTCAATGAATAGGCAAACAGTATGGGAGTACCAAATGAATAATAATGGGAACATTGGTTTCATGTGGCCATCCAGTACGTTGGCTCAAAGTGCAATTGGGATGCATGTAACTTTGGGGCAGGGTAGGCCTTGCATTCAATGCATACACTAACATTATGGGAGTATCTAACTAAGAAAAATGAGAACTTTGGTTTCACGTGGCCATCCAATACGTTGGTTCAAAGGGTTATTGGGTTGCGTGTAACTTTGGGGCAGGACAGGACTTGCATTCAATGAATAGGCAAGCAATATGGGAGTACCAAATGAATAACAATGTAAATTTCGATTTCATGTGGCCATCCAGGACGTCTGTTCAATGGGTTACTGGGGTGCCTCCAAATTTGGATCAGGCCTTGCATTCAATGCATAGGCTAACATTATGGGAGTAGCAAAATAAGAAAAATGGGAACTTTGGTTTCATGTGGCCATCCAGTAAGTTGGTGCTAAGGGTTATTGGGGTGCATGTAACTTTGGAGAAGTGCAGACCTTGCATTCAATGCATAGGCTCACATTATGGGAGTAGCTAATTAAGAAAAATGGGAACTTTGGCTTCATGGGGCCATCCAGTACATTGGTTCAAAGGGTTATCGGGGCAGGGGAGGCCTTGCATTCAATGCGTAGGCTAACATTATGGGTGTAGCAAATTAAAAAAATTGGAACTTTGGTGTCATGTGGTCATCCAGTGCGGTGGTACAAAGGGTTATTGGGGTGCATTTAACTTTGGGGCAGGGAAGGCCTTACATTCAATGCATAGACTAATATTAAGGGAGTAGCAAATTAAGAAAAATGGCAACTTTGGTTTCATGTGGCCATCCAGTGTTAGGGACGGCGGAACGCACTAAATATTAAAAAACAGAAAGTGTGTTCGCCACCCGGGGTCCACCGTGCAGAGGTGTTAAACTGCTGCTATATAATGGAAGACGCACAATATGGCGGTATGACACACGCGGGTTGAACGTCACCCGGCGTGCGCTGGCGAGCTCTGTTATTATCACAGAGGCGCCTAAGACATAAACATAAATGCCGAGCCTGTTGACCTCACAGGTCTCAGCGGTGTGCACGCACGGTATATGGTCACAGGACTAGGCCCAAGACACAAGGTCAAAAGTCCTTCTAGACCTACCATGCGTGCGGCGTCACTACCGCGGGCTACAAAGAGTGCTGCTGACTGCAGCGCTGTGACTGATCCAGCCGCAATACGACAATGCCCAGGAGGGGGCGCACTGTCGGACGCTAGTTCTTTGAGATCTGCACTGTGGCCTGTAGCGTGCCACTGACTGACGCAGACTCTATGACTAAGTCCCTATCCACACACGTAGTATCAGAGGGAGGGGATCTTAATGAGTCATTCGCAGGTACATGCATCCATCATCTTTCACACAGATAGCAATTAGAGTCTATACTAGCGCATGGCCGCTGCATGAACCCGACGCCTAACATCCAGTACGTTGGTTCAAAGAGTTATTGAGGTGCGTGTAACTTTGGGGCAGGGTAGTCCTGGCATTCAATGAATAGGCAAACAGTTTGGGAGTACCAAATGAATAACAATGTGAATTTTGTGTTTACGTGGCCACCCAGGACGTCTGTTTATTGGGTTATTGGAGTGCCTCCAAATTTGGAGCAGGCCTTCCATTCACTTCATGGGCAAACATTACGGGAGCAGCAAATTAAGAAAAATGGAAACATTGGTTTCATGTGGCCATCCAGTACGTTGTTTTAAAGGGTTATTGGGGTGCGTGTAACTTTGAGGCAGGGCAGGCCTTGCATTCAATGCATAGACTAACATTATGGAAGTAGCAAATTAAGAAAAATGGAAGCTTTGGTGTAATGTGGCCATCCAGTACGTTGGTTCAAAGGGTTATTTGGGTGTGTTTAACTTTGGGGCAGGGCAAGCCTTGCATTCAATGCCTAGGCTAACAATATGGGAGTAGCTAATTAAGAAAAATGGGAACTTTGGTTTCATGTGGCCTTCCAGTACGTTGGTACAAAGGGATATTGGGGTGCGCTTAACTTTGGGGCAGGGCAGGCCATGCATTCATTGACTAGACAATCATTATGGTAGTACCAAATGAATAATAATGGAAACTTTGGTTTCATGTGGCCATCCAGGACGTCTGTTCAATGGGTTATTGGGGTGCATCCAATTTGGAGCAGACCTTTCATTCACTTCATGGGCAAATATTATGGGAGTATCAAATGAATAATAATGGGAAATTTGGTTTCATGTGTCCATCCAGTACGTTGGTTCAATGGGTTATTGGGGTGCATCCAAATTTGGGGCATGCCTTGCATTCAATGCATAAGCAATAACAATATAGCAGACCCACTGTTTAATAATGGGTACAACAAAGCATAGCTGGCTAATGGCTCTCTAGTAATAGTGAGGACTAACTGCTGTCCATTTAAGAACATTAAAGTCCGCCTTATGGCCCTCCTCCTTTAATATTCCCTCCTTCATAAAGGAAACAGGATGTGTCTGGTGATGTGTCACACACCACATGGCCAGCTAAGGTAGCAAAGTGTTAAAATGACATTTCCCAGTGAATGCATTTGTCTTGGTTGAAAGCAATGCTAAAGTTGAAAAACGCATCAAAAATGCTGCGTGTGAACATAGCCCAAGTGGTGGAGGAACATTTTTGCTTTGCGTTATTTGTTTTGCCTTACATACAAATCATTACCCTGGAAAAGATGCTCCTTAACATATTTCTCAGGAAAATCAATTTTGGTTTCATTTTTGCACGTTTTATTTCGCACCCGGAAAAGTGGCGTACGACTCTGACAACATTGTTCACAGCAGTGACCTGCAGTCAGAAATGCTTACAGGGTCTTCCCCATGATGTTGCCATGTCATTTGAGCACTTTTCCCATCGATTTCTGATGTTTTTAGAGCCTAAAAAGACCCCAGGTTTCCCATAGACTTACATTGAGCTCATTGCTCAGGTTGAGCACCTGAGCATTCCAATTTGCTCAACCCAAGCAACGAGCACCCGAGCATTTTAGTGCTCGCCCATCACTACTTTCTGACTCACGTACTGTATCTGGAAATAATATTGTCAGACTATTGGCCCGGTTTTACAGAGATTTTTAAAAAGACCTACCAAACCAAGCAAATATTTTTTTTAAAGCAAAAAATGCTAAGAAACATTATTTTCTTCATAATTACATGTATAGAATGCAAAATAAAAATAAAAAAATAAAAAAATTATACCTCCCCTTTAGCATATGTTCACATGGAGCGTTTTAGCTTTAGTTCTTCTTTTTACATTTGTGAGAGCTCTCACTCCTACATGTGAAAGGTCCCTCCCTCATTCCAAATAGTTATCAACATATTGAAATACATATTCACCATCCCTTTACCATGCCATTTCAAACATGCCAATTTGAATTTTGGGCTTTGCCTGCCACCATCAACATGTCCACCGCCATGTCATTATGAGGCCCTCGCTTTTAATTTTTAGAGAGCTACCATGTGCTGTGAAACATGCGTTTTGTGAGCTCCACAGTTCATTTTTGCCACCAGATTCCAATGGAACAACTGTCATAGCGGGTGAAACTGCTGTAAGGTGAATATAACACAGGAGTTGGGGAAGTTGTATGATCAATGTCAGTAAATTTGATTCTACCAAACACCAAAAGCATTAGAATTAAATTATGAATATGGTGTATGCAAGCGAGGGCCTGTATTGTGGTCAGTCTGTCAGGCCTGAAACCCATGTCAGGAACATGTAAAAGCCTCATTTTACTTGGAAGCAGTCTCATCAAGGGAAAGAGAAAGGCGTGCCATTGACCAATCTTTACTTCTGGAAACTACCCAAGCAGGCAGAATGTATCTTTTGCATGATTTTGAGCAACAGTAGAGTAATTACAGAGTGTATCCCAGAGATTGACAAGGTGTGTGGAGTGTATTCCTCAGATGACAGAAAGTGCTACAGAGCTCAAGTAAAAGCCTAAGCGTGGCAATGACCATGTTCCAATATGTGTAAAGCTGCGGCCTGAATAGGTCAGTGAAGCGTATTACCCCAGTCTCTTAGATGTGCTTAAAATGCACAGAAACTGACCAATACCCTACCACCATGTTTTTTGTAAGTACTCAAATTTAGAAAATGGAAGGTGAGCGACAGTTTAATAAAAAGACAAAAGTCTCTTTTAGAAGCCTGGAAAACTCAGCAATGGTCTTTGTCCAGCACGCAACAGTGTAAAGTGCTAACGAATATGTATGCCCTATCTAACTAACAATTTATGAACAGACATATATGCTAACAAGGGAGAACGGAACGTTGTGCTGGGACAACAAACTGCTCGTGATTTTTGACTGTTATGTCTGTGCAACTGCATGCTATGGGCAAGAGCCATGAGCACCTCCTTACTGGACAGCAGAGTGGGAATGACGTAACACAGAGGAAGGACAAGTGGTTTCACCGTTAGACACAGATTTTGAACTCAGGCGTTCCGCCCACCTACTGGGGTGCTGCGTATATAATCAGTATATGGAATATGCTAACAGAGTTATTATGTCAAATTTTCCTTTATAAAGGGATGTGTAAGATTTTTGAACTGGCAGCATATACATAGGGCATGTTTCATTATTTATATTATTATTCTGTGCAAGGCTGAAACATGCTAAGGTTATATGCCACCAAAATTTGACAGAAAGAAAATAATACTGTATGGAAGAGTAATCTAATCCTGAAATATTTTCCTTGTCTTTATTTAAGTTTTACATATCATCATAATGCAACAATAACCGTATTACTGTATGGATGAGTCATTGAATCCACAAAAAAATGTTGACCAAAATATTTTGAAAGTGTAGTTGATGTACCTATACAGTAATAGAGGCTTTGTGCAAAGCCAGGCAGAAATTATGAGGAGGGTCATCCATAGATCACTGAAAGGCAATAACTGGCAAGCCTGATTAAAATATTGAATATTACACTTTATGTGCTGCTGTCATCTGATGATGTAGAAAAGTATGATCTAATGCAGGCTTTGTTGTTCATTTTTATGAGAATAAGCCTGTCTATATCCTCTGTTGTCTGATTGGAATTTTTTCAACATATTTTCCTTAATGGTCTTCTGGTATAGCACCATTTTAGAAGACCTCTCCATCTCAGGAAGAAGCAATGCAAGGTTCTCCTTGTACCTTGGGTCTAACAGGGTGAACAACCAGTACTCTTTTTTGGCCAAAATGAATGTAACACAAGGGTCACAGGAAAGGCAGCGGTTCATAAAGTCAGCCATATGTGCCACCACTTTCCTGTCTCTACCATGATGCCAATTCTCCATCTCCTCCCCCTCCCTCTCTTCTTCCTCATTTCCATCCTCAGCCCATCCATGTAAGAGTAATGAAAAAGAAGAAGTGGGCGGCACCGCTGTTACCGTGCTAGGATCCGTGGCTTGCAGCAGGCGGTGAGCTCACATGGAGGATTCCCGGGTGCTTGACCTCATAACAAATCACTTGTGGTTTCCAAAGAAAGAAGGTCGCACTCTGCGAGATAATAGTGAAGATTTATTGACACATAATTACATGTCACGTCGGGGATGTGATAACAAGAGTGTCAAATGGCTGACAACGGCCGTTTCGTGCTACTCGAGCGCTTCCACGGGTCAAAGTGCAGGGGGAAATGACGGATTCTTAAGCAAATCATGTCATCCAGTCACTCCTCCTACCTCAGCCGCTGTATAACTAACAAGTAAAACAGACAGGTGCTCAGTGCAAACATATAAAAAACACACATATTTCACCGCTGCAGCGGGAACAATAATCTTACATATAAAGACAAATATTACAAGGACTATTGAGTGATTATCAACATAACTAAAGGACCCCTATTATCAAATTAACCCTTCTGGGTAATCTGTTCCAAAGGAAACAGCTTATTAATATAAATCCGAGAGCTGCATGATACTAAATCCATAGGAAGTGTGTGCTTCCATACATTATGATCTAATCAAGATATATATATGCAATTTTACCATGGCTCCAGCAATTAAAATAAAAAATTACTGACACCTATCTTTTGGCCATTTATGTCACAATGATGATCTAAGCCCATTGTATTGTCCTTGTTAAAACGATTTTAGGGCAAATTATACCGCATGATTCAGAACTAACCAATTAAGGAAATACCTATATATTTTTTTAATTATATTTTTTTATATTTTTTTATGAGATATGTATTACTTAACACCAATAATTTACATTATCCCCTAGATATTTGTCTATTTGTCCTTAATTTATAACCTGCCAGTATTTACGGAAAAAGAAATGCATTATTTAAATCAGTTATCACAAAAAAATGGCCATATCTATTTTATCATTGAAACCTATGGGACCAGTTGCCCGTGTATCCATAATCCATTTGGATTCCCGCTTCAATAATAATTTATTCAAATTCCCTCCTTGTGGGGGTAACATGACTTTTTCAATACCAGCAAAAGAAAGGACACCTGGATCCATCCCATGTACAGTCCAAACATGATCAATAAGACGTGGCACTCCTTTTCCCGTTGTTATCGACTTGAAGTGTTCCCGAAATCGAACATAGAGTGGACGTATTGTCTTTCCTATGTAAAAAAATCGACATGACCAGAAGATGACATAAACCACATGATCGGTCTTACATGTAATTAGACTGGACACTGTATGTCTAACCGCACCTATTTGTAGTATATGGTCAGTGCAATGATATCTACAATAAGGACATTGTCCACATTTATAATTTCCCTTAGGTATTCCTTGATTCAACCATGTATCACGTGGAGTTATTAATCGGTTCTGCACTAGAACATCCCTAATCCTTGTACTACGTTTATTAGAAATAAGTGGTCCTCTTGACACTATATCAAACAGCTCTCTATCTTGTTCCAAAATGTGCCAGTGTTTCCTAATTACCGATCTAATCTGCCTATCCATCGGACCATAACGGAAACAAAAGGTGAATCTCTTTTCCTTCTTACTCTCTTTACTCTGTTGATAAACTACACATCTCCTACTGTCATCCCAATGTGATCTCACTTGTTGAAGTGTGGTGTCCAATAAATGGTCAGGATATCCTCGTTGCCTCAATCTCTCATATAGTTCTCTGGATTGTCGTTCCCGACCCTCCACTGTATTATTCAAACGAAATATTCGCAAAAATTGACTATATGGTACTGAATTAACGGTATGTGTGGGATGATAGCTATCAAACCGCAATATGGAATTGGTGGCTATAGGTTTCCTAAAAACCGAAGTACAAATAGTATCATCTTTGATCTCCAACAGGACATCTAAAAACTCTAATTTAACACCTCCAAATTTATGGGTGAATACCATATTCATTTGGTTCACATCATTGAGATAATTAACAAATTCCACAAATATATCTTCTGTACCGTCCCAAATTATGAACACATCGTCCACATATCTGAGGTATAGTCTAATATATCTAAAATATTTTTGCATGTTGTAAATATATTTCTCCTCAAAAGCTCCCAAAAACAGATTCGCAAACGTACAAGATACTGGTGTACCCATCGCTGTTCCCACATTTTGACAATACCATTTTGAATCAAAAGTGAAGGCATTGTGTGTTAAAATAAAACTCAATGCATCACAGACAAAATCAATAAAACCTTGTTCTTTCCCTATGGTACCTAATATCTCTCTAATAGTGTCAACTCCCAATTGTTGAGGAATCCTTGTATACAGACTCTCTACATCTATTGATGTTAGGAAAAAGCCAGGTTGCCAACCAAACTCATGTATTACTTCTAAAAAAGCTTTCGTGTCTCTTATGTAAGACGGGATCTGAGTGAGCAGTGGTCGTAGTAACCAATCTACATATTGTGAAAGTGCCTCCGTCACTGATCCTATCCCAGAAATAATGGGGCGACTTGGAGGACAAGAGAGGGATTTATGTAATTTTGGTACGTGGTACCAGTGAGGACGTGTGGGAAATTCGGGTAATAATTTTTCTGCCTTTTTTTCAGAAATAGTATTTTTTATAACATACTGCCTAAGTAAAGACCTCAAGTCTCTTATATATTTAGGGGTAGGATCTCCCACCAATTTAGTGTATGTTACTGTATCTGATAATTGTCGATGGGCTTCTGCTAAATACATTTCTCTGGGCAAAAAAACAGTATTCCCTCCTTTATCTGATGGTCTCACTACTGTGTCCGTCCAATCTCTGATTTCTCTCATTGCTTGCTTCTCTGCCACTGTTAAATTCGAAGGTGCTATAGGATATACTAATGCCTCTACATCTTTAATGACTAACATCTCAAATAAATCGATTAGGTTTCCTGGGGAGACAGGGGGCATATATTGGGATGTTACACCCCCTAAGAATGGGGTTTTAATCATTTGTGGAAAATCACCCTCAGGTTCAGTAATGCTCAACAATAATGCAGCGTCTTCATGCACTTCTGCCAAAGTACCTACTCCTGCCATAAATCCCAAAGGACCCACTTCACATTGTACCTCCCCTGATAATGGAGTGTCAGTAGGTGATTTGAATAAAAAATGCTTATGTAGGTGCATCTTCCTAATAGATTTAAACAAATCAATCTTAAATTCTGTCAAATCAAAATTACCTGGTATACAAAAATTAAGACCCTTAGCTAGTAATGAATAATGAGAATCTTGTAACACATGATCGGTTAGATTAATTACTGCATGCAATGATGTGTCCCTTAACGTCTTGGTCTCCATGAGACCTGTTTTCTCTTGCGATTTTGTCCATAAGGTCTTCCTCCTTCCTCTTCTGATCCTCCGCCTAAAGGGATGTGTGATCCAGACGCACCTGCCTCTGCTGATGCTTGCTGATCAGATGGAATCATGGATAAACTAACACCTTCTCCCATGCTTGAATCAGAATCCGTTGTCAAATAATCTCTCCTAATTGGTGCATGATTCTGTTTGTGGAAATGGCGCTTATATTTCCCTTTTCCTGATTGTCCAGTATGTGCATTCATTCGTTGCTTATTCCAGCTGAATATCTGACCATTCAAAAAATCATTTTTATCACGTAAAAATTTGTCTCGTTTCCTTAATTTAATCTCTGTCTGCATCGGTAACAATTTACTGTCCATTTTTTTATTCAATGTAAGCCACTGATTATCCGTCAGTCTTGATTTTAACTCTTCTTGTGATTTTGTTAATTCCTCTTTAACTGTATCATAATTGCGCAAATTGGTGGCCAGGACTAATTGCAATAAATCTTGTGAACATTTTAGTAGGATGTTTTCCCATTCCATACGAAAGGAAGCATCACTCCTAAACTCGGAAATTTCCTTCCACACTCTCAATCCACGGGGTACACGTCCACAATCAATGTAGGACTTCAATGAATTGTTAGTCCAAAATAATTTTGTCTCTCTTTCAGCCAGATTCATCAATTTAAATTCCAAAGCTTTAGTGCTTAATGTCTGCACTTCGTCACATGTCTCACACTCTTTAAAATATTTATCAACATCCTCCCGACCAGCCTGTAAGCTCATTCCCAATGTGGCTGTGTCCGCTTCCATGTCTATCGACATGGTCAAACTGCTATATATGCAACGACTATATAATCCACTCTTTAGATCCAGTAACAAAGCGTGCTCAGTCCAGAAACCAGTGCTATAGTAATGAAAAAGAAGAAGCGGGCGGCACCGCTGTTACCGTGCTAGGATCCGTGGCTTGCAGCAGGCGGTGAACTCACATGGAGGATTCCCGGGTGCTTGAACTCATAACAAATCACTTGTGGTTTCCAAAGAAAGAAGGTCGCACTCTGTGAGATAATAGTGAAGATTTATTGACACATAATTACATGTCACGTCGGGGATGTGATAACAAGAGTGTCAAATGGCTGACAACGGCCGTTTCGCGCTACTCGAGCGCTTCCACGGGTCAAAGTGCAGGGGGAAATGACGGATTCTTAAGCAAATCATGTCATCCAGACACTCCTCCTACCTCAGCCGCTGTATAGCTAACAAGTAAAACAGACAGGTGCTCAGTGCAAACATATAAAAAACACACATATTTCACCGCTGCAGCGGGAACAATAATCTTACATATAAAGACAAATATTACAAGGACTATTGAGTGATTATCAACATAACTAAAGGACCCCTATTATCAAATTAACCCTTCTGGGTAATCTGTTCCAAAGGAAACAGCTTATTAATATAAATCCGAGAGCTGCATGATACTAAATCCATGTAAGAGAGATGGGACAAAGGTTGCGTGGCCACTATCCTCTGTTGTGATAGCCACCAGTTCCAGTTCTTCCTCTTCCTCAGCGTCCACCTCCTCATTGTAACCCAATACTCAATGAGCAGATGAGACGAGGCTGGGCTGGCTACAATCTCTTTGTGTTATGTCTTCCTCCATTCCCACCTTTTACGCATGAAAAGGTTCATGTTTAATTGTGAGTAGCGACTCTTTAACCCCTTCATGACCCAGCCTATTTTGACCTTAGTGACCTGGCCATTTTTTGCAATTCTGACCAGTGTCCCTTTATTAGGTAATAACTCAGGAACGCTTCAACGGATCCTAACGATTCTCAGATTGTTTTTTCGTGACATATTGGGCTTCATGTTGGTGGTAAATTTAGGTCGATAATTTTTGCGTTTATTTGTGAAAAAAATGGAAATTTAGTGAAAATTTTGAAAATTTCACAATTTTCAAAATTTGAATTTTTATTCTGTTAAACCAGAGAGTTATTTGACACAAAATCGTTAATAAATAACATTTCCCACATGTCTACTTTATATCAGCACAATTTTGGAATCAAAATTTTGTTTTGTTAGGAAGTTATAAGGGTTAAAATTTAACCAGCGATTTCTCACTTTTACAACAAAATTTACAAAACCATTTTTTTTAGGGACCACCTTACATTTGAAGTCATTCTGAGGGGTCTATATGGCAGAAAATACCCAAAAGTGACACCATTCTAAAAATTGCACCCCTCAAGGTACTCAAAACCACATTCAAGAAGTTCACTAACCCTTCAGGTGCTTCACAGGAGCTAAAGCAACATGGAAGAAAAAAATGGACATTTTAATTTTTCCAACAAAAATTTTGTTTTATCATCAATATTTTCATTTTCACATGGGTAACAGGATAAAATGGTTCCTAAAATTTGTTGAGGAATTTCTTCTGAGTACACCAATACCTCATATGTGGTCATAAACCACTGTTTGGGTGCACAGCAGGGCTCAGAAGGGAAGGAGCGCCATTTGACTTTTTGACTGGAAAATTAGCTCCAATCCTCAGCGTACACCATGTCGCGTTTGGAGAGCCCCTGTGTGCCTAAACATTGGAGCACCCCCACAAATGACCCCATTTTAGAAACTAGACCCCCCCAAGGAACTTATCTAGATGCATAGTGAGCACTCCGAACCCCCAGGTGCTTCACAAATTGAGCCGTAAATATGAAAAAGCACCTTTTTTTCACAAAAATTTTATTTTAGCCTCAATTTTTTCATTTTCACATGGGCAACAGGATAAAATGGATCCTACAATTTGTTGGGAAATTTCTCCTGAGTACACCGATACCTCATATGTGGTCATTAACCACTGTTTGGGCACACGGCAGGGCTCAGAAGGGAAGGAGCGCCATTTGACTTTTTGAATGGAAAATATGCTGCAATATTTAGTGGTTGCCATGTCGCGTTTGGATAGTCCCTGTGTGCTGAAACATTGGAGCACCCCCACAAATGACCCCATTTTGGATACTAGACCCCCCAAGGAACTTATCTAGATGCATTGTGTGCACTCCGAACCCTCAGGTACTTCACAAATTGAGCCGTAAATATAAAAAAGTACTTTTTTTTCACAAAAATTTTCTTTTAGCCTCAATTTTTTCATTTTCACATGGGCAACAGGATAAAGTGGATTCTAAAATTTGTTGGGAAATTTCTCCTGAGTACACCGATACCTCATATGTGGTCATAAACCACTGTTTGGGCGCACAGCAGGGCTCAGAAATGAAGGAGCGCCATTTGACTTTTTGACTGGAAAATTAGCTCCAATCCTCAGCGTACACCATGTCGTGTTTGGAGAGCCCCTGTGTGTCTAAAGATTGGAGCACCCCCACAAGTGACCCCATTTTGGAAACTAGACCCTCCAAGGAACTTATCTAGATGCATAGTGAGCACTCCGAACCCCCAGGTGCTTCACAAATTGAGCCGTAAATATGAAAAAGTACTTTTTTTTCACAAAAATTTTCTTTTAGCCTCAATTTTTTCATTTTCACATGGGCAACAGGATAGAATGGATCCTAAAATTTGTTGGGAAATTTCTCCTGAGTACACCGATACCTCATAGGTGGTCATAAACCACTGTTTGGGCACACGGCAGGGTTCAGAAGGTAAGGAACGCTAATTGACTTTTTGAATGGAAAATATGCTGCAATATTTAGTGGTTGCCATGTCGCGTTTGGAGAGTCCCAGTGTGCTGAAACATTGGAGCACCCCCACAAGTTACCCCATTTTGGAACCTAGACCCCCAAGGAACTTATCTAGATGCATAGTGAGCACTCCGAACCCCCAGGTGCTTCACAAATTGAGCCGTAAATATGAAAAAGTCCTTTTTTTTCACAAAAATTTTATTTTAGCCTCAATTTTTTCATTTTTACAACAGGATAAAGTGGATCCTAAAATTTGCTGGGAGATTTCTCCTGAGTACACCGATACCTCATATGTGGGGGGGAACCACTGTTTGGGTGCACGGCAGGGCTCAGAAGGGAAGGAGTGCCATTTGACTTTTTAAATGGAAAATTAGCTCCAATCGTTAGCGGACACCATGTCGCTTATGGAAAGTATGTAGTGTATGTCAGGTTGGTGTGTGGTGTAGTATACACCACCCACACACATGACAACAACATGATGTACACTATATTACACCACACACCAACCTGACGTACACTACACCACACACCAACCTGACACTAGGTCAGGTTGGTGTGTGTGGTGTAGTGTACGTCAGGTTGGTGTGTGGTGTAGTGTACGTCAGGTTGGTGTGTGTGTTGTAGTGTACACAACACATACTCACCAACCTGACGTACAATAGGCCACACACACTAACCTGATGTACACTACACCACACACACCAACCTGACACACTACGTCAGGTTGGTGTGTGTGGTGTAGTGTATGTCAGGTTGGCGTGTGTGGTGTAGTGTACGTCAGGTTAGTGTGTGTGGTGTAGTGTACAGCACACATACTCACCAACCTGATGTACACTAGGCCACACACACCAACCTGATGTACACTACACCACACACACCAACCTGACACACTACGTCAGGTTGGTGTGTGTGGTGTAGTGTACATCAGGTTGGTGTGTGGTGTAGTGTACGTCAGGTTAGTGTGTGTGGTGTAGTGTACATCAGGTTGGTGTGTGGTGTAGTGTACGTCAGGTTAGTGTGTGTGGTGTAGTGTACATCAGGTTGGTGTGTGGTGTAGTGTACAGCACACATACTCACCAACCTGACGTACACTAGGCCACACACACCAACCTGATGTACACTACACCACACACACCAACCTGACACACTACATCAGGTTGGTGTGTGTGGTGTAGTGTACATCAGGTTGGTGTGTGGTGTAGTGTACATCAGGTTGGTGTGTGTGGTGTAGTGTACGACAGGTTGGAGTGTGTGGTGTAGAGTACAGCACACATACTCACCAACCTGATGTACACTAGGCCCCACACACCAACCTGATGTACACTACACCACACATACCAACCTGACACACTACATCAGGTTGGTGTGTGTGGTGTAGTGTACATCAGGTTGGTGTGTGGTGTAGTGTAGTGTACAGCACACATACTCACCAACCTGACGTACACTAGGCCACACACACCAACCTGATGTACACTACATCAGGTAGTGACACACTACGTCAGGTTAGTGTGTGTGTACTCACCAACCTGAAGTACACTAGGCCACACACACCAACCTGACGTACACTAGGCCACACACACTAACCTGATGTACACTACACCACACACACCAACCTGACACACTACGTCAGGTTAGTGTGTGTGGTGTAGTGTACATCAGGTTGGTGTGTGGTGTAGTGTACGTCAGGTTGGTGTGTGTGGTGTAGTGTGCAGCACACATACTCACCAACCTGACGTACACTAGGCCACACACCAACCTGATGTACACTACACCACACACACCAACCTGACACACTACGTCAGGTTGGTGTGTGTGGTGTAGTGTACATCAGGTTGGTGTGTGTGGTGTAGTGTACGTCAGGTTGGTGTGTGTGGTGTAATGTACAGCACACATACTCACCAACCTGACGTAAACTAGGCCACACACACCAACCTGATGTACACTACACCACACACACCAACCTGACGTAGTGTGTCAGGTTGGTGTGTGTGGTGTAGTGTACATCAGGCTGGTGTGTGTGGTGTAGTGTACGTCAGGTTGGTGTGTGTGGTGTAGTGTACGACAGGTTGGATTGTGTGGTGTAGAGTACAGCACACATACTCACCAACCTGATGTACACTAGGCCCCACACACCAACCTGATGTACACTACACCACACACACCAACCTGACACACTACATCAGGTTGGTGTGTGTGGTGTAGTGTACATCAGGTTGGTGTGTGGTGTAGTGTAGTGTACAGCACACATACTCACCAACCTGATGTACACTAGGCCACACACACCAACCTGATGTACACTACACCACACACACCAACCTGACACACTACGTCAGGTTGGTGTGTGTGGTGTAGTGTATGTCAGGTTGGCGTGTGTGTTGTAGTGTACATCAGGTTAGTGTGTGTGGTGTAGTGTACGACAGGTTGGAGTGTGTGGTGTAGAGTACAGCACACATACTCACCAACCTGATGTACACTAGACCCCACACACCAACCTGATGTACACTACACCACACATACCAACCTGACACACTACATCAGGTTGGGGTGTGTGATGTAGTGTACATCAGGTTGGTGTGTGGTGTAGTGTAGTGTACAGCACACATACTCACCAACCTGACGTACACTAGGCCACACACACCAACCTGATGTACACTACACCACACACACCAACCTGACACACTACGTCAGGTTGGTGTGTGTGGTGTAGTGTATGTCAGGTTGGCGTGTGTGGTGTAGTGTACGTCAGTTTAGTGTGTGTGGTGTAGTGTACAGCACACATACTCACCAACCTGACGTACACTAGGCCACACACACTAACCTGATGTACACTACACCACACACACCAACCTGACACACTACGTCAGGTTGGTGTGTCTGGTGTAGTGTATGTCAGGTTGGCGTGTGTGGTGTAGTGTACGTCAGGTTGGTGTGTGTGGTGTTGTGTATGTCAGCCTAGTGTGGGTGAGTTCTGCCGTGGAATGTCTTGATGTGTTTAGTCCATGGACGTGTGATGAATTCTGAAGCATTCATTCAAACACAGTCCAGGTTTATCAGGACACGTTTCACATTGGAAATGAGTCGTTTTTCTTGTCCCCCTTTTATAGCACACCCGGCACCTTTTTCTTGTTATCCCCTCACTGGGAAAATGTTGCCCTGGTACCATAAGGGAAACTTGAGTTCCAGGGGTGCTTGGGCGCGCTCGTCCTCCTCTCCAAAAATCATGGCCTTTTTCACCGCCTCCTGGAACTCAAGGAAGGAGTGGTTCTGGCCTGCACATTGTGATAGCACGCATGCATTATACAGTGCCATTTGTACGAGGTACACAGCCGGTTTTTTGGACCACACCTTCGCCTTCCGCATGGCATTATAGGGCTTGAGGACTTGATCAGAAAGATCAACTCCCCCCATGTGATGGTTGTACGCCAGGACACAGTCCGGTTTGTGGACCGGTGCTGGGGTACCTCGAACGATGGTGGCTGTGGTGCCGGGACCATGGATTGTGGTCAAGACAAAGACTTCTCTTTTGTCTTTGAACTTGACCACAAGCATGTGGCCGCTACATTGGGCTCGGCTCTCACCCTTTCGGAGAGGCTGCTCAATTAGCGCCAAAGGGAGACCCCTCTGGTTTCTGCGCACGGTACCGCAAGCGACGGTAGCTCTTGCAGAGAGGGATTGAAATACTGTGATGCTTGTATAAAAGTTATCAACGTACAGATGGTAACCTTTATCAAGCATTGGGTGGACCAAATCCCACACTATTTTCCCACTCAACCCCAAAACAAGTGGACATTCTGGGGGCTGGATCCCACTGTCCTTTCCTTGGTAAACTATAAAGCTGAGAGTGTACCCTGAGGAACTCTCACACAGCTTGTAGAGTTTTATCCCGAACCTCGCCCTTTTGCTGGGCAGGTACTGACGGATCTGAAGCCTCCCTTTGTAGTGGACGAGGGATTCATCCACACAAATCTCTTCTTTCGGGAATGTACACTTCAGCAAACTTGTTGATGAAGTGTTCGACGAGCGGCCAAATTTTGAACAGTCTATCAAAATCCGGGTCATCGTGAGGAAGGCTTTCAGTGTTGTCCCTGAAATGGAGAAATTTATGAATCGCCTCAAAACGTTTGCGAAACATAACCATGCCAAATACTGGAGTTTGATATAAAATATCGGTACTCCAGTATTGGCGAATTTCTAGTTTCTTCACAATCCCCATGTGAAGGACCAGTCCCCAATATTTAATCATTTCTACAGAGTCCATGGGACTCCAAGTAGAGAATGAAGAAATTGGGTGTTCTGCTAAAAATTGTTGGGCATACAAGTTTGTTTGCTTCACCATGAGACTGACGATTGATGGTTGAAGTTGGCAGTCTCAAACTGGATTCCTGATTGGGGAACAAAATCAGGAATCCGTGGAGCAAAATTTTCAGGGACGGGGGTCCAGGAGGGAGCACTAGTGCTAGGTTGGGCATGACTAGCACTAGGTTGGGGGAAACTCACACTTGACTGTGGGACTTCCTCCAAGGTACCCGACTCTTCCTCTAAGGCCTCCGACTCTTCCTCCCTGGGCTCCGGACGATTTCTCGTCCTGTGACATCTTGGTGGTGGCAAGTCTATGTCGCTGGAAGAGGAAGAGTGGGAGGTATAGAGAAAGGTGGGGTCCTCCTCACTATCAGTTTCGGAGGCAATAATTTCATATGCCTCCTCAACTGAGTAGACCCTTTGTGATTGGGATGACTGGGAAGAGCGAGACATTGTGTGTGTGGTGTGTGCGTGTGTAAAAAAGCTTTATTATAGTGTGCGTGTGTATGTGCGAGTGTTTGGTGAAAAACTTTTTACTGCAGGACGGGGCTGTCAGGTGCGGGTTGTCAGGCGGGGGCTGTCAGGCACGGGAGAGGGCTGTCAGGCGTGGGCGAGAGCTGTCAGGCATGGGCGAGGGCTGTCAGGCACGGGCGGGGGTAGTCAGGCGCGAGCGGGGCAGGAAGGGGCTGAGAAGATGCAGCAGCAGATGGAGCCGGCAGTAGCAGCAGGTGATCAGGGGGTGATCAGCGGGGCAGGGGGTGATCAAGGGGGCAGGGGGTGATCAGGGGGGCTGGGGGTGATTGGGGTGATCACTGGGGGGGTGATCACCAGGGGAGGATGGGGCTATCAGTTGCTGGGGGGGCCGAAGGGGAGCCGAGGACCAGCTACAGATGGAGCTGGCAGCAGCAGGTGATCAGGGGGGTGATCAGAGGGGCACGGGGTGATCAGGGGGGGCACGGGGTGATTGGGGTGATCACTGGGGGGGTGATCACCAGGGGAGGATGGAGCTGTCAGGCGCTGGGGGGGCAGGAGGGGAGCAGAGGACGAGCTGTTTATGGAGCCAGCAGCAGCAGTAAATGATCAGGGGGTGATCAGGGAGTGATCAGGGGGGCACAGGGTGATCAGGGGGGCACGGGATGATTGGGGTGATCAATGGGGGGGTGATCACCAGAGGAGGATGGGGCTGTCAGGTGCGGGGGGCAGTAGGGTAGCAGAAGACCAGCTGTAGATGAAGCCGGCAGCAGATGATCAGGGGGTGATCAGGGGAGCAGGGGGTGATCAGGGGGGCACGGGGTGATCAGGGGGGCACGGGGTGATTGGAGTGATCACCAGGGGAGGATGGGGCTGTCAGGTGTGGTTGGGGGCAGGAGGGGAGCAGAGGACCAGCAGAAAATGTAGATGGCAACAGCAGGTGATTGGGGGGCAGGGGGTGATCAGGGGGTGATCACAAGGGGAGAAGGAGAGAAATGGAGAAAATGTAGCTGTCAGGCGCCGGGGGGGCAGGAGGGAGGAGGGGAGCAAATGGAGCCTGCAGGAGGAGGTGAGAAAATGCAGCAGGTGATTAGGGGGGGCAGGGGTGATCACCCATTCAGGTGGTGATCAGGGGGAGCAGGGGGGAGGGAGCAGAGGTCAGGGGGAGTGGAGGACAGGAGGAGGGAGTACCTGTCCTCAGCACAAGCAGCGGTGGTGCTAGCAGCGGCGGCGGGTGGCGGCGGTGGTGGCAGCAGCGGTGGCGGTGGGCAGCGGCGGCGATCACGGGCTCTGTGGGGCAGGTCAGTGGTCGGGCACCTCGCTCCTCAGATGAGATGAAGCTGAGGAGCGAGGCGGACATTGTTTTTCTCCGCCCCACCACATCTGATTGGAGGGCTAGCGTCACATGGACGCTAGCTCCAATCAGATCTGAGGGGGGTGACAATAAGGTCACCAGGAGTGATCGTAGACCCGGGGGGGCTAAGCCACCCCCCTGGGGTCAAGTATAGGTCCCCCTGTACCTGCGGGCTAGGTGACCTTTCATTCACCCCAGTCACCCGGCCCGCAGGAGGGCGATCATTCTGTGACACAGGGTATGCATCACAGGTCGGATTGACACAGACTTTCATGACGCATATGCTGTGTCACAGGTCAGGAACCGGTTAAGTAGGTACAGAAGCAGGATAGTTGCCCTGACTACGGGGTCACTGCTGCTCACCATCTTTGTGGAGTCCTCAAAGTCTTGTAGAATCAAACAAATGTAATATATCCATGCCCACATAGGTCGCCCTCTCACACCCAGGGCAGCGGGGTACTCTGTACCGGGCCGGTGTCAAGGTGGGAATGTGTCACAGCAGCAGTGACCCGGTCCGTGGCCCTGGGCGCCCAATATCAATGGCGGTGATGTTAATGGTGTTAAAATTTATTAGAATAGTTTGTGACGCCACCCATGGTGTTTGGCAAGTAAGATGTTGAGCCAACGCTGCATGCAGGTCCGCTGGGACTTTTGGTGTGGTGCAGCAAAGATGGTGTAGCTCTCCACAGGTTGAGCTGTAGTCCCAGGGCAGTGTAGGTGCAATGGATGAGGAGAGGCGCAGAATGGTATAGATGTTGTTACCCAGGTGTAGCAGTGCTGGAATAACTGGAGGACACCAGGGTATGCGGTTCCAAGGCTTTACTCACTGCTTGCAGTTTACACACACGCCTGCCTCCGTACTGTGTTCTCCAGGTCAGGGCTCCAGCCAACCTCCAGGCCAGATAGGGTTCTCCCTTCCACACTCCGCCAATATGTACCTTCACTGAATGACTCCTCTAATGCGCCTTTAGGTGCGAAGCACTCCAGTACTTAATTACCCTGGAATGCCTCTCTCTAGGTGTTCCTAGTCTCTACTTGTATGACAGACAGCTGTAGCCTGCTTCGCGGACTCCTCACTGTGTCCCGGCTCTCTATTCAGTTGCTGTTGTGTCCCAAGTCTATGATGGGAGCAAGGCTTTAGTGGCTCACTACTCCTCCGGTGTCTGTTGCCGGACATAAAGATCCAATCAACCTCGGGGACCGGGCCCCGGCCTTTGCACTCTGGACTGGAAGGGTTCTATATCTTTTTTCAACCAGCTTCCCACCATCCTTCTATTCTCCTTCATTCCGATCTGTTCTATCTCTCTTATGGAAGGTTAGGTTATCCATCTTATCAGTCTCTTTCTCTGGTCTTTCTCGTGCCAGCAGCCCAGATCACTGGGACCTGCTGCAGCACATCCTTCAGACACCCGTCTTCACTCTTCTCTCTCTCTATCCAACTAACCAACTATCTCTCACTCTTCCCACTCTTGTATCATCTCACGCCACCCGCCTCCCAGCACATCTCGTGTTACGAAGCAGGGTTCCACGAGGGGTGCTCTGCTAACCCCCAACCTGAAGCTGTTAGGTGGCCCCACTGAACTATCCTGTGTGTGGAATGCAGGTGTGGAGCGTGGTCAGGAGTTCCCACCTTACCTGGATGGTGGGGCACTACACCTTAGGAGAAGGTGCACTACCTCTGTGGCGATTGAAGCCTCAGGGGCGCCACACACACTTCAGTCACTTTGTGCAGAGGCTGACAAGAATACTTCTGCTCACAAAGCCTTCTCAGCATGTGCAGTGCACAGTTCCAGCGTGTGGTGATGTCATACACCAGTTGGTGAGCTGGCATCTACATGTTGGCAATTGCGGCTGTAGCTATTTTGCGTTAATGGGATCTGAGTCTGTCGTGGCTTACCTTGACCAGAAGCTTTTGGCAAATCTGGGAATGTTTTCAGAAAAGCTTCACAGCTGCCACCAGGTTACGCCCATTATCATGTACGACCATGCCTGGTTGGAGGTTCAGCGGCAAAAAACACTGATCTGTCTGGTCCGTTTATCCTTTAAGTTACTCTGATGAAGTGTTCTGTTTGTCTCCTAGACAAATTAGTTTCAGCAAAGCCTGTTGCCGCATCGCTGAGGCAGTGATGCACAGCTTCTAGCTTCCAGCTGATGTGAGCAACATGCTCTGAGATTCCAAAACAGAGATGGAAGATGAGGAGGAGCTGGAGTGGGTTCAAGAACTGCTGTAGGAAGTGGAGTAAACTCTGATAGAAGTGGTGCCAGCAATCCTCAATGTTGGGAGCACATGCTCCAGCCTCCACAATCTTCACCCAGTGTACCGACAGCTTGTTACCAGTGTTGTTTGTTAAGTGTACAATGCCAGTATGTGCATTGGTAAGGGCATGGGTGATCTTCCTGGACACATGACACATGGCGTACAAGGTGAGGATGCCACACTAGGAGAAAAAGTGGTGGCTGGGAACCAAGCACTGAGGGGTGGCTGCTACCATGAGTCAGCGTAAATCCTCAGTGTCTACCTGCCTTAATGGCAGCCTGAAAATGTGCCTGTTTAGCATTTGTGCCTGTGGGTGGGTGTCTGGGAAGTTTCTGTTTCATTCTAAAGCCTGGGGTAGGAACAGCTGAATGCTTTGCTGGGACAAGGAATTGGAAGTGCCTGATAATGTTAAGCCAAAATGTCCAAGGATAGGTACAGGGCAAGAGTCATCTGCACCAGTGTTTTGGACAGGGTATTGGAAAGCATCTAGCACATGGGAAAAGACAGTGGTGTCACCCAGTAATACCAATCTTGGACCAGGCATTCGGGCCACTGAGTCAGGTGCTTAGATGAATTGTGCATGATCATGCTGGTGGTGGTTAGATTCTTAGTGGTCAGGCCCCTTCTGATCTTTTCATTGTACAGGTTGCAAATGGACTTTTTGTTTGTCTCAGAACTCTCTTTAAAAAAGTTCCAGACTAGGAAACACCTAATGTAACTCTTTGACACAGAAATTCAGGAGTGTCTGTGCTCTGCGGAACAGTTGCCCACCTTCTTCCCCACTGCCTCTTTCTGTCTGTTTTGGTGCTGCCAATCTCTCCCCTTCAGCAGTTCTGGTCTTGCTCTGCATGCCAGCTTCCTAGGTTGGGTTGGTGACTTTGTCATCCACCCCCGCACCCTAGTCATCCTCACTTTGCGACTTAGCAACAACAAGACTTAGCGGAAACTGTGTCTCAGCATCATCTTCCTCCTTATCGCAAATTAGAAGTTCCCCACCATCATGTTCTTGTAACTGTGGCTGCTCTAAGGTTTGTGCATCACTAAATAGCATGTCCTCCAGTCTCGTAGCATGCAGGTTGAGAATCCACAATCAAGACATTATGTTATGAAAAGCTCCTCGGAGTGGCCTAGTGTGGGATCACTAGTCTTCTGGGACTCAACATGGTGGGAGAAAGGAAGATCAGGGTGAGAATTCAGTGATCCAGACTTTAGGCTGGTGAGACTAAACGGTGTGGAAAAGTGTGTGGTGCTGCCGAGCCTGCTTGAAGCATTTTCTGCTATTCAGCTGACCACCTGCTCTGTCTTCAGAAGTGGTGTACCATGCCTCCCTGCAAAGTGTGACAGGAACCTATGTATCGTGGATGGGCATGTTTCTTGTGCTCCAGCAACAGATGTAGGCATGCCTGCTCCACGTCCTTGGCATCCGCATGAACCATCATCAGCACTTCCACTTCCATTTCCCTTAATGCACGCGTTTTGGAATTGCTAAGTCTCTTTAAACCAAGTTTATTCTTAATAAAAGGAAAAAAAATTGTTCACCTGAAGAAATAAAAGTAGTTTTTGTGAATTTACTCCACTGTAATGTAACAAAAAAAAAAAAGTATATGAATTACAATCAAATTCAATCCTGAAAAATGTTTCAATGCTTTTTCTCAGTTTTAGAAATCACAGAAATGTTTACAAACCACATAACACTATTTGGTTGAGAAATGGAATTCTAAACATTTTTTATAAGCTTTCTATCACTTTTACAGATCACAGCAATATTCACAAACCATGTTATACTGTATGGCAGAGAAATGGAATCCTACAAAATTTTTAAAAGCTTTTGTTTACTTTTAGAAATCACAGAAATGTTTACAAACCACATAACACTGCATGACTGAGAAATTGAAGTCTACAAAATTTTTAAAAGCTTTTTAGCAGTTTTAAAGATCACAGAAATGTTCACAGACCAGGTAATACTATATGGCTGAGAACTGAAAGCCTACAAAATTTTTAAAAGCTTTTTAGCAATGTTAGAGATCATAGAAATGTTCACAGTCCACGTAACACTGTATAGCTGAGAAATGGAAGCCTAAATTTTTTTAAAAGCTTTCTAGCAGTTTTAGAGATCACAGAAATGTTCACAGACCACATAACACTATATGTGTAACTGGGTTACCACGACAGTGTGGAGCCAGAAGACTGTAGTGTCTGATTGCTCCCACTCCAGCACTGAGAAGCACTTCTCTTTCATTTTAAATGTGTTTATTTCATCTGGCAGAACAGGGGTTAATTGGCCATGTTGGAAATCCCAGTGCTCACTGCTGAGCTTGGTTAGTCACTCCTTTCCCCTTTATAATCTAGGTTCTGTTACAAATCCTTGTCAGAGCAAGCATTTGCTGCATGGCTAATGGAGTGAGAGGAGTTCATATGAGGAGAGATGGAGGAGTCATCTGTGACTGTTACTTGGATTGTATGAGTGATAATTCCCTATCCTTTTCTATTTTGATTTATTCCCCGATCTCCACACCCAGGTGCATTTCTCTGCTATATGTGAGTGAATATTTTGTATGCCTGGAGTTTTCTGTTAACCCTTGTTTGTGTTGCATTGTTTGTCAGGTTGGTGTACTGCGGTGCACAGTAGCGCCTCTCTTCCCTAGATGGGGGAAGAGAACAAGCAGAGAGCTAACTTAGGAGAAAAGGCAAGGGTGGAGGCCCCCCCGGCATCTTCACCTTCAGAAGTATCCCGGGGTGTAGGGTGAGCTAGGGTGCCCCTTAGTGTTAGGGACAGGGAAGGAGCCCCTGGTCACGGGTCACCCAACAGCTCTGTTGTAACAATATGGCTGAGAACTGAAAATTTTTTAAAAGCTTTTTATCAGTTTTAGAGATCACAGAGATGTTCACAGACCACGTAGCACTGTATAGCTGAGAAACGGAAGCCTAAAAAAATTTGACAGCATTCTAGCAGTTTTAGAGATCACAGAAATGATTACAGACCACAAAACATTGTATGGCTGAAAAATGCAAGCCTATGAAATTTTTAAAAGCTTTTGTTCCTTTTTAGAGATTACAGAAATGTTCCCAGACTATGTAACACAGTGTGCCTGAGAAATGGAAGTCTACAAAACATTTTAAAGCCTTTTAGTAGGTTTAGAGATCACAGAAATGTTCACAGACCACAAAACAAAGTATTGCTGAGAAATGATAGCATACAAAAGTTTTTCAGTTTTAGAGACGACAGAAATGCACTCCACACTACAGAATAGTGTATGGCTGAGACATGAAATGCAGGAAAATGTTTAAACTATTTTTGGGTTTGTTATAACACAAAAAAGGACCTCAAAGAACGTAATACTTGATGGATCAAAATATATTACATTTTTCAGCCCCCACAAAAAAACTGCAGCTATATTTTTGTCAATGGATTGCACAGGCCTAATCCCTGTCTACAGACTGGATTTTTTTCTCTCGCCCTGCTCCTGTGACTCTTTTTCCCTCTCTAGGCTAAATTCAGATTTATGTGATACAAACAATTAGCCCTTAGAAGGGCTGTTAGTATGATTGCTCAGCTTCAGCACCGGTATCAACACTACAGGTTTCTGATTGGTTATACTGTGCACACACAGTCCCAGACAAGCACTCTCTCCCTCCAATACAAAGTGTCACAGACCTGTGCAATTGCATTAATGTAATGAGCCAGGCGGAGCCTGTTCTTTTAAAATCCTTCATGATGTTAGACGATCAGCCAATCACAGTAATGCCTCAACCAAGATGGTGACGGCATTACAGTGACTCGCAGGCATTCCCGGCATGCTTATTGGATGCATAACAGGCATGAAATATGTGGGACAAAGATTTGAGTATAAGGCCGGGGTCACACTAGAGCGGAATACTGACAAGTGTGAGGCGTTAAAAGCACGCATTACACACGGACAAATTATTCTCTATGGGTCAGCTCCCCACAGCGGTATAATTCTCGCCCGTACTCTACGGACCGTGCCAATCGCTGCATGCTGCGATTGTCAGCGTACTACGCCTGTAGTACGCCAATTCAAGTCTATGGGTGTGCAAAAAATACGGATTACACATGGACCACACGTGTGACTTGCAAGAAATACGCAGGTCTTTTGACTGGTGACAGGAAATGGGCCAATCCATCATCAGGAAGCTTAGACATGCAAATGAGCTCAAAAAGCGCTCCAGACACCAAGGAAGTACGCCTCCACGGAGTACATCAGCGTCATGGCGCCATATTTTCTGAATGTGGAGATGTTGATTGTGTTAGTGCAGGAGCGGCCAGAACTCTGGGACCAACGTGATGCCAACCAGGCAAGAAAGGAGGTGTCATGGAGGCGCATATATCGCCAGATGTTCCATGATTTTGGTGATCGCCCACGTGAGGAGTACAACCCAAAAACTGTTTAAAAATACCTCACATCAAAAAATGCATATAGAATCAGCCCCCCCCCCCATTCCTGTGCTTGTACTTTTTTCCTCACGAGGTGGGTAGATTTTGATGTGACCCATGGTTTTACACTGCAATCATTTGGCACAGGCCACAAGCTCCTCATCCTCCTAGCCAACCAAGTTATTAAGTGTAGTTACTTCATACCTGAACTATTGTGACCCTGTGTATCTGGCCTGGATGGCCCAATTAGATATGCCTCCCTGGGTAGAAAGCACACCCCAGAAGGCCACATGCCTAGGCTACTGGTAGCAAATTTGACCAATCAAATATGTGAAATTGAGAATATTTCCTGTCACATTGCAGTGGAAGATCTGATGAGACGCTGGCGCAGCATCCGTGACCAATACAGGCGGGAACATCAGCAGCGGTCCAGGAGTGGTGATGCGGGCCACCTAAAGAGGAAATACCTATATTATGACCGCCTCTCTTTCCTCGCCCCTATTCTGGATCTGAGACCGTAAGTAGATACCTCACACCACATTACACAGATATTTTACAGGGTCAAAAATATTGATTTATTTTTGGCTCTGTTCTATTTCATAACAGAACTCAATCCAACCTTACGAAGAGAGGAACTGGCTCAGATACAGAGCCCATCATTGATCCTGTAGGGGATGAGGTGGCTGGCCCATCTTCTCCCCCTACAGGAAACATGGGTGAAGAATCCTCTCAGGAAAACCCATTGCCTGCGCCACAAACCCCACCACCAGGACCACATTCACAACCAGGACCGTTTGCTGCTGCCCCATCAGCTATACAGGAGGAGCAGGGCAACATGAGCAGCAGCCCCACTGCCCAGATCCGGGGCTCCCCACAGCCTGCTGGACCATCCCGGCGAGGAAGAAGAAGGCGCCATATCCATGCCCAAGATACCCGTACCAATGTGGACACAGGGGTCCTCAACTATCTGGCTAGAGTGAATAATGATGATGGCGAGGAGGCATACTCACGCAGCCTGGCCCTTTATCTTCGTGCCCTTTCCCGTGAGGTGAGGCTCCGTATTAGAGGATGTTTTCAGATCCTGCTTGATGCAAGCACACACCCAAATACCCCATATGAGTTATTTGAATACCTGGAGAGGTGGCAGCTTTCACCAAGAAATCTAATGCGCCTTAGACCAGCCACACCCATGCTTGCTCAAGCAGGCTCTGAGGATCCTCAAATACGTGGGCCTACACCTCACCCCCTTCCTCCCCCTACCCAACCTTTCCAACAGCAGCCACATATGTCTGCCTCTAGCCAACCTCACCAGCATGACCACTTTTTCCCACCCAGTGTGTGAGGCTGTTCCAACCTGGTTGAGGACGACATGGCTATATTGGTGGGTATGAGACACGGGCCTACCCGACCCAACAAGATGCCCCTGTTCATTATCACTCTGGCCAGTACCAAGCCCAATCCCAGGAGGCAGTACACTACCCACATCATGGGCAACAGTATGCCCCCTCACAGGGCTATGGGCAAGTTGGGCAAAGTAGCCAGCAGCAAACACAGGCTGGTCTTCCGCCTTCTCCTCCCCCAACATACCAACATTTATAATCTTTCCATTTTTTATTGCCTAATGTTATTTTTGTTCTTTTCTATGTGTGAAAATGTTATTGTCACACAATGTTGTCATCTGCAAAAAGGCCAATTTGGCCCATTGCCACATTTCTGATATGGCAAGAATATGTTTTGCTTTAAAAAAAAAAAAAAAAAGGCAAAAGTAAACATTTGTCTACTACATTATACGTCTCTGTCTCAATTCTAAAAAAAGTGTCAACATAATAACATACGCTTACCAATGCAATTCAACAGTCATAGAATCAGAAGGGGAAGACATATATATATTTAGACACACAGAAACTAAAATATTATAATATAGACACAGCATGCTCTTGCCAAGAAGTTTCCCCCTCAGGTGACATAAAGTAATTTGTGAAAATATCCCGCACTTTGAGTCCAGAGAGCGGTCTATGTTGAGGGTTGATAGGTGGTCTCGCACTATGCACATTGTCCAAACCACACACAACACCAGCAGAGGAGGAACAATCATGTATCCTGGTGAAGATATGAAGAACCACACAGGCTTTAACTACTTCATTAACATTTTGTTCACTCAGCTGAATGGCAGACTGGAGTACCCGCCATTTTGCACAAAGAATGCCAAAGGAACACTCCACCACTCGCCGAGCACGTGATAGGCGCAAGTTAAAAATTCTGCGCCTGTGGTCAAGGTTGCGCCGGGGATATGGCCTCATGACATTGCGTGTTAACTGAAACGCCTCATCTGTCACAAGCACATAAGGGACAGATTCTTGAGTGGAGTCTGGTAGCTGGCGTGGTGGTGGTAGATCCAACTGGTTGGTGCGTAGCCGCTGAGCCATATTGGAAGTATTGAAGACTCTAGAGTCTCCCGTCCTTCCATAGGCCCCCAATGTCAACAATTATAAACTTGTATTGAGGGTCGACCAGAGCCAACAATACAACAGAAAAGTATTGTTTATAATTGAAGAATTGGGAGCCAGAGTTCGGCGGCTTACGCACCCGGATATGTTTGCCATCAAGGGCCCCAATACAATTAGGAAACTGGCAGTCCTTCTCAAATTCCCTTGATATCCTCAACCAGTGTTCCATCCTGGGGTCGGGCATGACGAGTTGATGTAGTCTTGACCATATTTCACTACATGTCGACCTGACTATGCCAGAAATGGTAGATCTTCCAATCAGAAACTCATGGTGGAGGGCAGCATAAGACAGGCCAGTGGACAGGAATCTGAAGAAAAACAGAAAAGGAACATTTTAGAATGCACAAATTATCCAAAAAACAGGTACATACATACCAAACTTGTTAGGATTTCATATCTAATAACACACATATTTGTTCGCTCAATGACTAAGTGATATTCAGTACATATTACACATAACATTCTGGTCTGTAAGTTTCAACATATCTGGAATAAGATGAGGGCATTACAATTAGTCCATGAAGCAATTAATACATACTTTGGCCAACACATCATGAACATAGAGAATGTGGTTGTGTAGTACATACCGTAATGTGAGTAGAAGTCGCTCCTCTGCAGATATAGCTTTGCGCATCCTTGTGTCCTGAAAGGTTATCCCAGGGCGCATTGTTTCCAAGAGTCGATCAAATGTTGCAAGGCTCATGCGACAGTATTGGTAGAATTTTGCAGGATGCTCCCGCAGAGAAGAATAGAGGCGGAGAAAATGACCTCTTGTGAGTCATTGCCTCAAAAGTGGATGTACCCACATGCGTCTCCTCCTCCACGGATCCACTATCACTGGGTATGGTTGACCAAAGCGGCGTGACAAAAGCCAGTTGAAGAGAACCTGCTCAGTTGTGTTGAAACTCAGACTGTCTGCCATGTTGCACATACAACACCAACACACCTAGTGAAGGCAAGGTCACAAATGGACAGAATGGAGGCAGCCACCTGTTCCTGAGGCAATAAATAGGGTGCAGGCTAAAGATTTAAATAGTTAGCAGGCCTCAAAACCGTTAAATGTCCATTTTGCAAGCCTGCGAGAAAATCTCGCAATACAGATTCCATACGGATTCCATACGGATTACATACGGATGCTGACATGCGTAAAATACGCGACCACACCTTGCTTACTGATGACATACGGAGCACTATTTAGGGGTCATTCATCCGTATTACGCATGTAAACTACGGACCGTATTTTGCGTCTGTTAGTGTGACCCCGGCCTAACATCGCGCACCGCCCAATATTCGCCGAGTAATGAGAACATCCGAGCATCGTGAAACTCAAGTGATAACCGAGTATCACCAAGCACATTCGCTCATCCCTAATAACCAACTTTGAAAATGATTTTGAAATACTCTGTCACACGATATATCTGCTATCTCACAATTTAGCCATGATTATGAACGTTGCACTGATATGAAGGACTGCTGCAATAGGAGGGAGAGAGCACTCACCCATCTGCAGGGTCCAGCTGGCTCTGCAGAAGAACCTGACTGGCGGGCAAGTGTTCTATCTAGCATGGTGCTGCTGCTTTCATGCTGCTTGTGCAACATCTTTACATGAGACAATTCAAGCAGATGTGGAATAGTGTGCCCAGATGGAATTGCAGCTGCTGTGACCCCCATATCTACACCACACACCACAACAGCCTTTGTGCAATACTGTAATGTTAACACTTTGAACAACTCTGAACTTGTGAGCAGCCATAAAATAGCAAACGTCATGCAGAGTTAAAAGGTATACAGTGGGAAAACAAATTATTAATGTAAAATAATTAAATTAAATGTAAGATTATATAAATTATAGATTTCTTCTGCTTTTCCGACAAGGATAATCAAAGCTGGAACTAGACTATCCACACATGGGAAATACGTTAAGACTAGAGCCAGTGAGTTTTACTTATTTTTCAGCTCCCATGCTGCATCAGGAGTGGCTAATTTATTTATGTAAGGTGCCTGGACAACATCTCTCCCACAGATACAGGAACAGCGACACGAGCTCAAGGAAAAATTAGCTACTGGTTGCCGCGAGCAAAAACAACCAGTTCCTGTCAGTGCCTCACCATCCTAACCAGATGGGATTATTTTTTCAATGTTTTCAAACATACATTTAAAAACTATCCTGGCAAGACTAAAGAAGTCATGTTCAGCAGTCTTAAGAAGTCAATTGCAATAAATCTGGCTTGCTATGAAAGAATACATAGTAATTGTCTAAGTTTGCTCTTAAACTCAGGGTTTTTAAGATTTATTTGGTGTCTTTTTTGGTGGGGGGGGGAGTTGGACTACTCAGACTCTCTATTGGAGTAATTTTATGACACACTTTCATACCTAGGATTTCAGAGAGGAAGATGACAGCTCTAAAGATTGGAGTCATGAAGGTTAAAGCAGGTGCACAGCCAGGGCTGGCTCCAGGTTTATGTGGGCCATTTAGTGACATAGTGCTTGTGGGTTCCACTCTGCAGAATATTTACATGGCCGCACAAAACCCACTCATACAATAAAAGACTTGACACAGAAAAACTTGGCAGAAAATGGCCGTGCTGTTTATTAGGGTTACAAAAATAACTTTTAATAAATTAACTCCATAAATATATAACACCATAAAATTACCATACTCCAAATAACAACACCAATCCACCCAATACCTGGGCGATTTCCCCACAAGAAACAACACGACTAAAAATAAAAAACGTCAAATTAACGGGAGGGTGGGAGGGATCTTCTTTCTTCAGATGCTGACGTAATGCCACACAGAGATAAGCACGGGCTATTTATAGAAAACACAATAAGCCCACCAAAATGCCACAACCAATCAATATTCAAATAGAATTTGGCGCCAAGAACCGGTCAAACCAGTTCTAGCTTGTTTATATTTACATAGCTTCACCTGACTGAGCCTTAATGACCTTCAATTGACCCAATATTAACCCCATCAAAACAGAAGGTTATACATAAAACGAGGGGTCTATGCGGCCATGAGTCCCCCCCTTTATTTTCTTTTGGCCAACGGGGGGGATAACATGGCCGCACAAAACCCACTCATACAATAAAAGACTTGACACAGAAAAACTTGGCAGAAAATGGCCGTGCTGTTTATTAGGGTTTCAAAAATAACTTTTAATAAATTAACTCCATAAATATATACCACCATAAAATCACCATACTCCAAATAACAACACCAATACACCCAATACCTGGGCGATTTCCCAAACGCCACGACACGAAGGGTCATGGCCCCCCAAAACAACACAGCCATCTCTCCACAATTGATTGGAGGTTCAAATTAAAAATGTCCAAACCTATGTCTGAAAGATGAATCGAATCGCTTCGATAAAAGCCGGGCAAGAAACCCTCCAAGTCCTCGTGCCTGAATGAAAAACCGCCAACGAGAGGTAAAAATTTAAACATCCCTCTATTGACTCTCTTACGAATTTTTTCCATAAATAAGTATTCACGCTGAGACCACACTAATCTGGGGATGATTTCGGAAAATACAAAGAAAATGTCTGGAAAAGACTGCTTCAGGCCCGTAATATCAGAACACAAGAAGGCCAAAAGATCAAGAGTTTTGACTTTTCCGAGATCATTACCAGCCAGATGGAAAATCACCAAATTAGGATGAGGGAGGTGAGAATAGCATTTCATAAATTCAAAAACAAAATTCGACCACCTCAAACCACGAACACTATGCCAGAAAATTTGAACTTCACTATGGTTAAAAGACAAGTTCTCGGTATAGGATCTCTGATAGGCTCTCTTCCTAGCCCAATGCACATAAGAATGTCCGATAATCCAGACAATCACTGGACCTGAAATAAAATAAAATTAAGAATCATATAATTCATGTCTGACGTAAATTTTATATCTCCCAGACTCCCATCTTCCCAGCTTCATGATGTCAGATTGACAAAGACCAGATCTCGCTGCTTCTGTAGCCGCTCCTATTCGAAAAGAATGTGATGTTATATTGAGATGGTCTTTACCCAAAAAACGCAAACATTTCTTAAGAATGCAGTTGAATTGGAAAATCGTGGCGGGGGATTTATCCTCGTGAATCAGGAATGAACCAGAAGAGGTAATCCGAATACCAAGCCAAGCCCTGACGTTCGATATCGGACAGATGATTGAATCTGGAAAACTATTTAGTTGCAACCTGCAACCCCTACCCAATTGATCCGTTTTTGATTTTCGTATAAAAAGAAAAATGAAAGAATCATGCAGGCTAACATCCGAAAGCATTAAGCCGGAAGGATCAGACTTCTTACCAGAGACTAATTCGCTTATGCGGAGAGCTCCAAAAAAGGAAAGGGAAAAAGCAGAGCGAAAAAGAGCCGCTTCATAAGAGTTTCTACAAACATTAGCCAACGATAAGCAAAGATCCTGCAATAAGCAGATGGAGATAGGACGTCTGGAATCTGGGGTAAAATTACTCCTTTTGAAACCTTTTAAAAATTGTTTGATGGGAAATAAGCCTGTTAAAGGTGGATTACCTGATAATTTTAAGAAAAATGAAATTCCAGCAAAGTATTTTGCCACCGCTGCGACGGAAAGACCTTTTGCGACTAACATCTCTGCAAATAGTAAACCTGCATTAGGACTGGATACCATAAAATCAATATTATGCCATTGGCAAAATTCAATCCAAACCTGCCATGCAGCCGAATAATCGGCCCATGTTCTCTTAGAGACGGACTGCTCAATAAATTGAGGAATTAACTTTCCAATAAGCCCCAAACCGATGGTGGACAAGGAGTCGCTTCTGGGTCCGCGTTGGGAACCTGCTGATAAAAATATGACCGTTCACCAGAGAGTAAAGATTTAACCGACAATTCCTTCTCAATACAACCTAACCTCGCTTTTAACCAAATATTGAACTTCAGGCAAAGTAAAACCAATTGTCTCAGAATTCTTGACGCCCAGATGTTCTTTGAAGATAAAGTGTTAATTGCGAAAACCACACCTTGATTAGAAGAAAGAAAAAGTAATCTACTATTCTGTAAGTCAGAGCCCCAAAGAAGGATAGCTAAAAATATTGAAAAAAGATCAGTCACAAGTGCGTTACTGGATAGCTTCGAATCCAACCAAGCCTTGGGCCAATGCTGAATCGACCAGTGAGAAAGAAATAAGACTGCGCAGCCAGATAGCTCATCGCTAGCGGTTAACAGAGGAAGAGAAGTAGCCATAACGAAATTAGATTGTAGGCAAGATCTGCCATTGAAATTTGACAAAAAAGAAAGCCAAATTTTTATGTCTTCCTTCAATTCAGAACCAATTCTAACGTGAGAGTGAGGGAAGGAAAGGCCCTTAGTGGCATCATAAAGACGCCTGGAGAAAACTCGACCAATAGGTATAATCCGCAGAGCAAAAGTTAACAAACCTAGCACCGATTGTAATTCTTTCAAAGTAGTTTTTTCCTGAGACAAAATCGTTGTGAGAGAAAACTGAATCTTCAACACTTTTTCAATTGGGAGGCTACACTCCATTTTTACGGTATCCAATGTAATACCTAAAAATTCGATAGAATGAGAAGGAAGGACTGTTTTATCGTGAGCAATTGGAACCCCAAAATAGCTACACATATCAATGAATTTACGAAGTGCAATTAAGCAGGAATCAGAATCAGGAGGACCAATAAATAAAAAATCATCTAGGTAGTGCAATATACCAGACTCACTGCAGCTGGATTCCAATACCCAGTGTAGAAAGGTTGAGAAGCTCTCGAAATAAAAACACGAAAGGGAGAATCCCATGGGGAGACATCTATCAAAAAAATATTTGTTATCGAAGAAAAAACCCAGAGAATTAAAACCATCTGGATGGACTGGAAGAAGCCTGAAAGCTGATTTTATATCAGACTTTGATAACAAAGCAAGACGACCAAATTTCCTCAACAAATCCAGAGCTAAATCAAAGGAGGAATAATTAAAAAGAACATACAGATTTGTCCACCTCATCATTTAAAGATAATCCTTTTGGATATGACAAGTGATGAATTAAGCGAAATGACCCAACCTCTTTCTTAGGGACTACACCAAGGGGAGAAATACGAAAGTTAACAAAAGGAGGGGACAAAAAGGGGCCAGCAACTCTGCCTAACGATACCTCGTGAAAAATCTTTTCTCTCGCCACCTCAGGATATGTAGATAAAGAAACCAAATTTTTGGATATTACACAGCCGGAACCTTGAAAAGTAGGAATAAGGAACCCAAAGGCGAAACCACGGAATAAAAGGTTACTGGTCTCCTGATTTGGGTATCTGCCTAACCATGGGAGCATTTTTTCCAGTCTCACTGGGGTCTGAGCCCTTTGAATTAAAGTCTCTGGGTGGTTGTTGAGAGGACTGCTTCTTAAAACATTTGAACACGGGGTGACCGTTACCGCAGAAGGAGCATTCTACAACTACTACTCCACTTACATACAGAATCATTAAAGGCAAAGCAAAAACCTTTCCTCACGGTCGTATTAGGGGATTGCCTATTAACATATTGCCTTTGTGGAAGCATTACATTCAACCACAAACCTACATCTTTCACACCCCATTTAACTTCAGGGTGTACAGCCAATTTTTGGCGGAAAGCTTCGTCGTAGTTTAACCAAGCGAAGCCTCCAAAATTCCTATAAGCCTCCAATATTATATCCAAATGTTGAAACAGCATACTACAGAGATGAGGAAACTTTTCTCCGAGAACAGCCGAGTATATTGAAAAGGCCTGAACCCAATTGTTGAACGACCTCAAGGAAACACGCCTAATGTCATCCTGTTCAGGTTTGTCCCTCTCAACCCTGCTCGGCTGGTCCCTGCGAGGGAGAAGGGAAAATAAATCTACGTATTTATGTTCCCAAATCTGCTCTTTTGTGGAGGTGCTTAAGTGGAAACCCAATGGAGATAGCTCGCATGTAAGAGCCTCTTTAAATGGGTTCTGGGGGGTTGCAGCTGTGCTGACACTGCGCTGTTCAATAATAACTGGGGTGTCTACAGAGGAAGCATTAGCTTTAGTAGATTCCCCAAAAACCTCAGATAAAAGGTTTTTAAATAGCGTTTTAAAATCAATATCCTGTGGGACAGACAGGGGGACACTGATGTTCTCACCCCTTCTGGAAGCGATGTCCTCCACGGTCTGCGCAGGAGAGGAGCCAGCCCTCGAACCCTGTGGAACAGGGGAGTGCCGCTGCCAGTTGCCGGTTGAAAGGACTTCATCCTCCGTTCCCCGGTGCTGAGACCCACGGGGAGGCGAACACCCGCTGGAGACTTCAACCGGAGCCGCTGCGGTACTATAGGAACCCTCCGCAGGGGCGATTTTACGGCCGCGGCGGGCACCTGTCCCGGAAGAAGACCCGGCCGCCGTAGCCGACAAGGACTGCTGATCTCGGGGAAGGTCTCGCGTTGGGCTCCGGGACTTCCTCGCCGGCCGCCCTCTGGCTGAAGAACGTACTTCCTGTGCGCGTCTGGATCTCGGAGGCGATGCTGCCGGGGAGTAGGAGCTCGGGGGTCTCCTGACCCGGGAGGAACCACCGTGAACCGGAGAGGGTGCAGTGCTTGTAGACGGGGGCTGTGCCTGAGAACATGGCTCATGAGGAGGAGGGACGACCACCGGAGCCGACACGACAGGTTTTATAGCTAAGCAGCTCCTTAGCCAATCCTCTCCATCCTCACTGCCAGCCCTAGCGATGAGTTGCTGAAGCATGTCATCCATCAGGTAATGAATCTTCTTTCTTCAGATGCTGACGTAATGCCACACAGAGATAAGCACGGGCTATTTATAGAAAACACAATAAGCCCACCAAAATGCCACAACCAATCAATATTCAAATAGAATTGGGCGCCAAGAACCGGTCAAACCAGTTCTAGCTTGTTTATATTTACATAGCTTCACCTGACTGAGCCTTAATGACCTTCAATTGACCCAATATTAACCCCATCAAAACAGAAGGTTATACATAAAACGAGGGGTCTATGCGGCCATGAGTCCCCTCCTTTATTTTCTTTTGGCCAACGGGGGGGGGGCTAACAGGAGTTTCAAGAACTGCTGACACAGAATGTGTGACAGGTACCACTGAATGGCATCCATTAGAGGATTCCTATTAATATATATGTAACAGTGTATGCATTAAATGGCAGCCTAAGCATGGTATGAACACAGCCTTACTAAAGTTGACTCCCTCCCTGCATACAGCACAAAAGGGGAAGCCATTCCATGTATGTACAAAGTACAAAAAACTAAAGCAAAACCAAATAAATGAGCTGGAACACATGCTGATATACAGGTAGGTCCATATATATATTTGGACAGAGACATTTTTCTAATTTTGGTTCTAGACATTACCACAATGAATTTTAAACAATACAATTCAGATGCAGTTGAAGTTCAGACTTTCAACTTTCATTTGAGGGTATCCACATTAAATTTGGATGAAGGGTTTAGGAGTTTCAGCTCCTTAACATGTACCACCCTGTTTTTAAAGGGATCAAAAGTAATTGGACAATTGACTCCAAGGCTATTTCATGGACAAGCCCCCGTTACACACTGCGATATCGCTAGCAATATCGCTGTAAAGTCACCGATTTTGTGACGTTACAGCGATATTACTAGCGATATCGCTGCATGTGATACTTACCTCCGACCCGCTCCCCCGCTGGTTATCGCTGATCGCGCGAGAAGCTGCTGGATCATTTCTCGTCGGCCACTTCCTGCTGCACTTCCTGCTGTGACGACGAGCGACGCGTGGAGGCGGGCGGGAGGACGCAGGATCGCCGCGTCTGACAGGTAAGTAGCGATCCCCGTCCCCTGCGATGTCGCTGGTGAGATCTGCCTGAGTGGCAGCTCACTAGCGACCACCCAGCGATTCAGCAGTGATCCTGACCGCGTCATATCGCTCGTTGGGATCGCTGGTGAGTCGCTAGGTGTAACGGTACCCTTAAGCAGATAAAAGGCCTGGAGATGATTTGAGGAGTGGTGCTTGCATTTGGAAGGTTTTGCTGTGAAGGAAACAAGCAGTCAAAGGAGCTCTCCATGCAGGTGAAACAAGCCATCGTTAAGCTGCAAAAACAGAAAAAACCCATCCGAGAAATTGCTACAACATTAGGAGTGGCAAAATCTACAGTTTAGTACATCCTGAGAAAGAAAGCACTGGTGAACTCATCAATGCAAAAAGATCTGGGCGCCCACGGAAGACAACATTGGTGGATGATCGCAGAATAATCTCCATGGTGAAGAGAAACCCCTTCACAACAGCCAACCAAGTGAACAACACTCTCCAGGAGGTAGGCGTATCAATATCCAAATCTACCATAAAGAGAAGACTGCATGAAAGTAAATACAGAGGGTTCACTGCACAGTGCAAGCCACTCATATGCATCAAAAGGCTAGACTGGACTTTGCTAAAAAACATCTAAAAAAGCCAGCACAGTTCTGGAAGAACATTCTTTGGACAGATGAAACCAAGATCAACCTCTACCAGAATGATGGAAAGAGAAAAGGAGGAAACTCCTTGAGAAAGCCACGGTAGGCGATCAAGCACGATTGCAGTGCACTGGGGTTTAGGGAAGCATTGACAGGGAGGGGGCTCCCTCTGTGCTTCCCTGAGACCCCATCAGCAGCGCGATGTGCTGTGCTGCTGCTGGGGTCTCCTTCCCTGCAGGTCCCCGGATCCAATATGGCGGCGGGGACCTTCGGGGGCCTTCAGGGAGGCATCTTTCTCAGTGCCTGCTGAGAGCAGGCTCTGAGAAAGCCTGCAGCAGCGCCTGTCAGATCAGCAATGTGACATATTACAGTGATGCCCCCCCTGGGACAATGTAATAAAGTAAAAAAAAAAAAAGTCTAAAAATAATTTATAAAAAATCGCTAAATAAATAAAAAAAAAATATTCTCTAATAAATTCCTTTTTCGGAAATAAAACAACAATAAAAATTCACATATTTAGTATTGCCGCATCCGTAACGACCTTCCCTATAAAACTGTCCTATTAGTTAACCCCTTAAAAAATAAAAATAAAAGACAAAGCAAAAAAGAATGCTTTATTACCATACAACCGAACAAAAAGTGCAATAACGAGTGATCAAAAAAGCGGATATAACTAACCATGGTACCGCTGAAAACATAATCTTGTCCTGCAAAAAACAAGCTGCCAAACAGCATCATCAGCAAAAAAATAAAAAAGTTATAGCTTGCAGAATATAGCGATGCAAAAATAATTATTTTTTTATATAAAATTGTTTTCATTGCATAAAAGTGCCAAAACATAAAAAACTACATAAATGATGTACCGCTGTAATCATACTGACCCGAAGAATAAAACCGCTTTATCAATTTTACCACACGCGCAACGGTGTAAACACACCCCCCAAAAGAAATTCTTGAAATGCTGTATTTTGTTCATTCTGCGTCCCAAAAATCGGAATAAAAAGCGATCAAAAAATGTCACATGCCCCAAAATGGTACCAATAAAAACGTCAACTCGTCCTGCAAAAAATAAGACCTCACATGACTCGGTGAGTCAAAATATGGAAAAATTATAGCTCTCAAAATGTGATGATGCAAAAACTATTTTTACAATAAAAAGCGTTTTTTAGCGTATGACAGCTGCCAAACATAAAAAGCTCGCCATAAATAGTAAATCAAACCCCCCTTTATCACCTCCTAAGTTAGGTAAAAATAATAAAATTAAAAAAAAATGTATGTATTTCCATTTTCCCATTAGGGTTAGGGTTAGGGCTAGGGTTAGAGCTAGGATTAGGGCTAGGGTTAGGGATAGGGTTAGGGATAGGGCTGAGATTAGGGTTAGGGGTGTGTTGGGGTTAGGGTTGGAGTTAGAATTGGGGGGTTTCCACTGTTTGGGCACATCAGGTGCTCTCCAAACGCAATATGGTGTCTGATCTCAATTCCAGCCAATTCTGTGTTGAAAAAGTCAAATGGTGCTCCTTCCCTTCCAAGCTCTGCCATGCGCCCAAAGTGTTTTACTCCCACATATCAGGTATCAGTCTACTCAGCACAAATTGCAAAACAACTTTTGGGGTCCAATTTCTCCTGTTACCCTTAGGAAAATAAAATATTGGGGGCAAAAATATCATTTTTGTGGAAAAAAATATGATTTTCCAAAATGGGGTCACTTATGGCGGGTTTCCACTGTTTAGGTACATCAGGGGCTCTCCAAAGGCAACATGACACCCGCAGACCAATCCATCAAAGTCTGCATTCCAAAAAAAACACTCCTTCCCTTCCGAGACCCGACATGTGCCCATACAGTAGTTTTCTCCCACATATGGGGTATCAGCGCACTCAGAACAAATCAGACAACCACTTTTGGGGTCCAATTTCTCCTGTTACCCTTGGGAAAATAAAAAAATTTGGGACTAAAAGATCATGTTTGTGGAAAAAATATGATTTTTTTATTTTCACGCCCAGGCGTTAAAAATATCTGTGAAGCACTGCGGGGTTCAAAGTGCTCACCACACATCTAGATAAGTTCCTTGGGGGGTCTAGTTTCCAAAATGGTGTCATTTGTGGGTTTTTTTACTGTTTGGCCTTTCAAACGTGACGTGGCGTCCAATCTCAATTCCAGCCATAAAAGTCAAATGGCGCTGCTTCTTTTCCAAGCTCTGCCATGAGCCCAAAAAGTGGTTTACCCCTACATATGGGGTATCAGCTTGCTCAGGACAAATTGCACAATAACTTTTGGAGTCTTGTTAAAAATTGAGGGTGAAAGGATCATTTTTGTGGAAAAAATATGATTTTTTAATTGTACGGCTGTACGTTATAAACTTCTGTGAAGCCCTTGGGGGTTCAAAATTCTCACCACACATCTAGATAAGTTCCTTGGGGGGTCTAATTTCCAAAATGATGTCATTGTGGGGGGGTTTCGACTGTTTTGGCACATCAGGGGCTTTTCCAAACGCGACATGACATCCAATCTCAATTCCAGCCAAAAAAGTCAAATGGCACTGCTTCCCTTCCGAACTCTGCCATGCACCCAAATAGTGGTTTACCCCCACATGTGGGGTATCATCGTACTCAGGACAAATTGCACAATAACTTTTGGGTCCTGTTACCCTTGGGAAAATAAAAGTTGGGGGTGAAAAGATCATTTTTGTGGAAAAAGTATGATGTTTTAATTGTACGGCTGTACGTTATAAACTTCTGTGAAGCCCTTGTGGGTTCAAAGTTATCACCACATATCTAGTTAAGTTCCTAGTTTCCAAAATGGGATCACTTGTGGGGGGTTTCCACTGTTTAGGCACATCAGGGGCTCTCCAAACGTGACATGGCGTCCGATCTGAATTCCAGCCAATTTTGCATTGAAAAAGTCAAACGGCGCTCCTTCCATTCTGAGCTCTGCCATGCGCCGAAACAGTGGTTCCCCCCACATATCAGGTATCAGCGTACTCAGGACAAATTGCACAATAACTTTTGCAGTCCAATTTTTCCTGTTACCCTTGGTAAAATAAAAAAAATTGGACCTGAAAAAAATGTTTTGTGTAAACAAGTTAAATGTTCATTTTTTTTTAAACATTCAAAACATTTCTGTGAAGCACCTGAAGGGTTAATAAACTTCTTGAATGTGGTTTTGAGTACCTTGAGGGGTGCAATTTTTAGAATGTTGTCACTTTTAGGTATTTTCTATCATATAGACTCCTCAAAGTGATTTCAAATGTGATGTGGTCCGTAAAAATAAAATGGTGTTGCAAAAATGCGAAATCTCTGGTCAATTTTTAACCCTTATAACTTTCTAACAAAAAAAAATTTTGGTTCCAAAATTGTGCTGATGGAAAGTAAACATGTGGGAAATGTTACTTATTAAGTTTTTTTGTGTGCCATATCTCTGTGATTTAAGGGTACTGTATAAAAATTCAAAGCTGGAAAATTGCGAAATTTTAAAAATTTTAGCCAAATTTCCATTTTTTTCACAAATAAACTCTAGTTATATCTTGAAATTTTAGCACTAACATGAAGTACAATATGTCATGAGAAAACAATGTCAGAATCACAGGATCCATGGAAGCGTTTTAGAGTTATTACCTCATAAAGGGACAGTGGTCAGAATTGTAAAAATTGGCCCTGTTATGAACGTGCAAACCACCCTTGGGGGTAAAGGGGTTAAAGGAACAGAATTCTGGAGAGAGAGAGAAATAATTTTATGTGCCAGAAAGGCTTTTGGGGTTAAATTAAAGGAAGAGAAATGATTCCGGGCATGCTTAGTTTCAAAAAACGGAATCCAGCGACAGATCCGTCTTTTGACGGACAGCGATGGATCCTGTGTCCATAGGCTTTCATTATAGCCAACGACGGATGGCACTGGATCCGTCACTGTCTGACTTTTCGACGTACACAAAAAACGTTACTATGTCCGTTGTTTCCAGCCGACGGACACAGCCATCCGTCACAATCCATCACTAATACAAGTCTATGAGAAAAAAAACGGATCCAGCAGTATCATTTGCTGGATCCGTTGTTTTCACAAAACAATATATTGTGACTGATGGCAAAAAACTGATGTGTGAAAGAGGCCTTAAATGGAAATCTGGACCAAGTGCTGATTTAGTGGGCCTTGGCATTTTCTAGGGTGTTAATACCAGTTCTGGGGAAGGTCAGGGGGGCAAGGGACTGTGACCAGGTTACAGGTCTCAAGGATTTATTTCAACATGCCACTTTGTCCTGGTCAGGTTAATTTGAAACTAGTCTAGATCATCAAAACCACTGAACCTTTGCTATGGGCAAATAATTAGTCTTCCTCGCTTTGGTTTAAGGTTGATACTTTACATTATTGTTTTGAACTTTTAGTTCAGCTTTCTTCTAAAATGTTCACTCTCCTTTAGGAGCAATGCAATGAAATTCATTAATATGTGTGGATGAATATATCGTATCTACATCAGCATGTTTACTGTGTAGTGTATGTGTTTTTGGTCACTTTGTGGATGGAAAATCTGACATGTCAAGACACCATCTGATATTTATAGTATGAACACATTTCATACTGTGCCTCATAATGTCAGATTCAGCTACCAGTAAAAAGATATGAACGATGCCACATTGAGGAAGTTGTGGCTACATCAGTAATAATGTGTAAAATATTTGGTTGCGGTTGTATGCTCAAAAACTTTTCTTTTTCATGTTTAAAGCTGACGTTAATGCCCCAACTGTAAGAATTCTCAGTATAATAATAAAAAAAAGAGATGAACAAGCCGTGCTGTATTAACGTAGATGAGATCAATGGAAATCTATTTATTTCTTTATTACACCTAACAGCAAGAACATGCTAATGGAATAACGTTATGCTTTCACCTACACGCTTGTATGTCATGTCTCATTTTACTGGAATTTCCTTCATGTACAATGATGCTCTGATTTTAGACGCTTTAGCCTCAACATAGGAACTCATTAGGCTGTAATATCATAATGAAGAAACAAGGGGATTCTGTGTATAAATGTTGCGTAACTGCATAGAGCCCTGGATGTGCAGATGTACAGAGCGCAAGCTGTCACACCCAAGATGTTCTCATGCCCTTGCTTCATAAAGAAGGTAGGTATGCTACCTGTAATCCAGCTTGCTTCATTCCGATTTGGAGGACAAGTCTCTGATTGAGAGAGTCTTCTAAGGTCTGATGGATGTTTTTTCCTAAACAAACAACTGAGCTGATCTCTTGGGTCCAGCCATTTCCTACCACACTGATCAGTCCTTACCCACCTCAGGAGCAATGGAATGTGCAAATTCTACTTACACAGAGACTTCACTCATCTACAGAAGACATATTACAGCCCGAAGTATGTGGCTTCAGCACAAGAAGCCTCTGTGTGCAGCTGTGACAGTAAAATAGGTGGCCACTCAGAATGTCAAGATACACAAACTCTCTACCCGAAGCTGATATTATTCAATTTAGCTGCAGTGTGCAGCATCATTTACTCACTGCTATTCCCATGTCATTATGTATGCATAAATCATCCATAACGTCAATTCCCTATAAAGTCCATACTGTTCCTGGAAACATGGAAAGTCATTTCTCTTGTACCCTTTCCTAATCATTTAAAGATACTGACAATCAACTGCCGCATTAATTGTGATCAATGGTAGAAAGTGACAAGCCTTACAGTGGTTGATGCTACTTTATTTGGCCGTAGGCATGACCCTGCTATCTTTCCCATACATGTCAACTTCTCTGTGAGAATTGTTTTTGCTGAAAACTTTTGTTCATTACTTTTATTAATTTGCCACACACATCATTGGTGTATATCAGAGGTAATGTAACTGTCTTTTGGAATTTGCCATTCAAAAGACTTGATTGAAAAAGATACCTATTTGTGACTATTGCAAAATGTAAATCAGTAAACCTGAATTGATTCACATAGACTTTCCAAAAGAAATTCCACATAGTTACTAACAGTTGCTGTAACTTGCATTTCTATCCTCAGGTTAGAAAGTGGCACTAGCACAGATAAAACATCAGCACAGGACTACCCATGATGCCGGCCACATCTGTTTTTAAACAGCCTTCGGCAACTTGATGGATGAATGCTCTGTAGGAAGATCAATTTTTGCAAGCCTTGATAGGTCCACCAAGGTCTTCTCTGCCATTATCTTGATAGCATCAAGCTATCAGATTGCTGGTATTACTCTTTGCCTTGTTCCTTCCCTTCTTCCAACCATGATGTCCTTCTCTAGTGACTGCTCTCTTCCTATGATGTGTCCAAAGTAGGCAAGTACTAGTTTGATGTTCCTTGCATCGAGTGACATGTCTGGCTTGATTTGTTCCACATCTACCAAGGGCATGGAGTGATGGCAACATCTTCTCTCTCAATATAGAGCAGGACATCTGTGAATTCATAATACCATAAATGCAAGGTAGCTCCCTGCCTGACACAGCTGCACTAATGCAGCCCCACATAAGGACACTGCTACCACTATGTTTTATTTCATTTCTGCTACACACAGGTGATCTGATCATCGTCTGTGGGTAGCAGAGGCGATTGAAGTACTACAGCTTCTAGTCTCCCATGGAGACTATTGAAGCATGCAAAAAGTAAAAAAAAAAGGTTTTTAAAAATATAACAAAATTAAAAATATATTAAAGTCCAAATCACCTCCCATTTGACCCAATCAAAATAAAACAATAAAAAATACACATATTTGGTATCGCAGCATTCAGATTTGCTAATCTATCAAGCTATGAAAAGAATTGGCTTAGCGAAAAAAATTTAAAAAGCCAGAATTACGTTTTTTTGGTCGGCGCAAGATTGCATTGAAATGCAATAACGGGCAATCAAGAGAGATCGTATCCACATCAAAATGGTAGCATTAAAAACGTTAGTTCGCATGCAAAAATTAAGCCCTCACCTATCCCAAGACCACAAAAAATGGAGACGCTATGGGTCTCGGAAAATGACACAATTTTTATTCTTTTTTTTAAGAATCTTGGATTTTTTTCACCATTTAAATAAAAAACAACCTATACATGTTTGGTGTCAACAAACTCATAATGACCTGGAGAATCACAATTGCAGGTCAGTTTTAGCATTTGGTGAACATGGTAAAAAAAAATCCAAAATATAATTGTGGAATTGCACTTTTTTTGCAATTTCACCGTACTTGTAATTTTTTTCTCATTTTCGAGTATTCAATATGGTAAATCCAATGGTGTCGTTCAAAAGTACAACTCGTCCCGTAAAAAACAAGCCCTAAGATGGCCATATGGACAGAAAAATAAAAAAGTTATGGCTCTGGGAAGAAGGGAAGCAAAAAAAGAAAGCGCATAAACGAAAAAGGGTTGCGGCGTGAACGAGTTAAAAGTGGTTGTTCTTAAAGAATGGAAAAAGATAGTTTTTGCAATATGTCACCACCTTGTTCATTCCACTCCTGGAAGACTTGGTGCTGCCCTTAAAAATCATGGAGGTCATACAAAATACTAGATGTAGTAGTGTTTGATGTGAAGTGTATTCATTTTTGTACCAACTAAGGCTAGTTTCACACTAGGGTTCTCGGGCACAGCGCAGGGCTGCCGCTAAGCCCCGTCCCCGGCTGTGCCCCATCCGGTCAGTTCCTCCTCTGATCGCATGATGCTGCATGCGATCAGTGTACCCTATATTTAGCATTGGGTACACTGGTCGTGCGCTGACCGTGCGCTGGTATGATTTTGCTGGCGCTGAGCCCCTTTGGCGCTGCGCCCATGGCACAAAAATGCAGCACAGAGCGTTTTTGTGCGCTGGGTACAGCGCCAGCAAAATCATACCAGCGCACCAGCGTACACAACACTAAATATAGGGTACACTGATCGCATGCAATGTCATGCGATCACAGGAGGAACTGACTGGAGGGGGCGCGGCTGGGGCGGGGCTTAGCGGTGGCCCTGCGCTGCACCCTAGAATGCTAGTGTGAAACTAGCCTAATTTGAGTAAAACTGAAGATTTTGTAATGAAAGTTATATTAGTAACCTTACTTTTATGTTATGGGTTAGAAAAATGTTCTATGAATCAGGTCTTGTCAACATTTTGGAAATTGTTCTTGTATTCAGTGAGATATTGATTATATTCTTATCAAAACATGGATCCCAGTAAAATCAGAACAGTAGCTGACTGGCCTACCCAAAGAAATTTAAAAGAGGTTCAGCATTTTATAGGATTTGCAAATTTCTGCAAATGATTCATTAAAAACTTTCCAAAAAGGGGGTGTACTCATTATGCTGAGCACTGTATCTATATTTGCAATATCGATATCCATCAATAACTGGAGAATATAACCTTCATGCACATGTATCCAATGATGCAACTGATGCCAGAACTTGCGGAAAATATTTGTACTCATAAACAAATTTAAATGGGTAGAATAAAAGATATCTAACTTTGTACAAGATAATTCTCTTCTATTATATAACTGCAGATCAATGTGATTTCGGCTTGTGCAGTGTGACAGAAATAAAACCCAAATATTATATTAAATGAAAATGAGCATAAACTTACAATATACCGAGACAAGTTCACATAGGCAAATGCACTTACATGATATTAATGAAGACTGGCACTTTTTGTCTATAGACTGTAGATATGGAGAGGCTAATTTGTGACATATCTTGGAGCACATACTTACGTTATACGTTTTACTGGAATATACTGCAAAACAGCAAATTACAGAAAACTTTCAAAGCAATCAAGTTATAATTATCTAACTTTTTCTTCTAAGTTCTTTTTTTTAGCTAACTCAGTACAAGAAACTTTAACAGTAAATGCTTACACAGCAATAATTTAAATATAGTAATAATTTACCGCATAATGTATGCACATTCCAGGACTTAAAAACTAATAGCATGGTCCATCATTTTATGATATATTTGGGCCCAATCCCCAAAACCAATCCCCAACAGTTGAATGAAGGGGCATACAATGGAAAAAAATGTTAACATGATGATATCACAATGGTCTTGTAGGGTCGGTGGGCCGAGCTGGGGGGTGGTCCCTCTTCTTACCGCGCAGAGATATAAACAGAGACACGATGGAGGCAGATTCTGGGTGCAACAAGTCCAAGTTTATTTCTCACTTGCCGTCCGCCTGACGGCCTCAGAAGCACACCGCACTTCCTTTACCTCACGGCCCTCCGTTGCAAGGGCCGCTTCTTACACACCGTACACTGGGGGACGTGTATGCACACACCGTCCCCTCTTCACTCGTCGACGCTCCTGACAGGTCCGTCACTGTGGCCGCCTTAGGCCCTTAAACCAACAGCGCTTCCTCTGATCAGTCGTCGTGTCAAATACGGTGTCTCACACCCAGTGCCTCATCCCTTCTGCGGTTCTTCCTGTCAGGACCACCCCCCTGACGTTCCCTCTCCTCAGTCCCCCTGGTCTGGATTCACCTCACAGCGCACAGACTGTAGCAGTCCTCCTGTCACTGGAGCTTCCCCTGGGGACTGGAACCTTCTGGAACCCTCCCTCAGTATTTATAGCTCTCCTGGTCCCCTGTCACTGTAACCCCGCCCCCCCATGACCAACGGTTTCTAAAGCCCTAAGCTGTTGTCAAGTCCTTTGCTCACACTCCTCCCTGCCATCTAATGGTCAACCCAAGGTACTGCACGTCCACTACACTTTCCTAGCTGTTTCCCCACTCTACACCTACCTACACTGTGCAAACCTTTCCTTCTTCACTCTGACTAGTCCGTCCGTCCGTCAGGTCACCTTCCCTACACTCCCCCTTCCTTTGTCCATTGTCGTCCTCAACAATCGTCATCCCTGCCTTCGTCGTTCTGAAGCTACACCTACATTCTGTTGTCGGACCAGCTGTTGAGCCAAACCCACTATCTGCGGGGGCCAAACCATACTGGGAGCACTATGCTCTGAGCAGCCTACTGTTACTCACCAGCGCGCACGCCACATGACAACGTCTTTCAAATTGGGCTAGGTACACCCATATTCTCTCTATGGCATGTACCTTCCCCTACTCTCCCCTACTGTCACCTTCCACTATTCGGTACGCCATGATCGAGGTCTCTTACCTTCCAGATCATTACCAGCGCCCGCTTTCCTCCTTCAGGGGTGTCCGTGATGTTGGGGACCTCACCTAGGATGGCTGTCTCTCTCACGTCTTCCAACTCATTTTCCTTTCTTTCAATAACATGTCATGGTCGGCGTCCCGGTCTCCCAGACCTCCTCAACTCTTAGATCCCTACCGGATCTCACACTTTCCTTTGGTCCCGCAGACCTTCCCTTACACGGACCTGTTGCATTTTACTTTGGCATATTATACATTAAACAACTTTATAATAGCACAAGTACCCATTTTTATATATTTTTTTCGTTTTCTTTTGCTCATTTTAAAACCAACATATAACAAAAAACATTGCATGTCTTCTTTCTCCGCCCTTCCTTGGACCTGAACACTCCTCCACTTCTCCGTATCCCCGTTCTGTCAAGTTTCAAATCAGCAAATAACATCCTGTAAGAGGAACATACTAAAAACAAACTCAGCACATCAAACATTTTTTTTTTTTTAAACAAGAACTGTTCTCCAGAACCTGCACTACAGTGCACCGAACTCTCGACAGTCTACTTCACTACGCAGTGGCTAGTAGTGAGGGACCCCACAGCCATGGAGCCCCCCCGGGGATACTGAGGGTGTCCATTCAAGTCCTCTTCTTTTCCATGCCGGCCTCTCCTTGAGTGTGGAGCAGGTTCCACACTTCCTGCTCCCGGGCCTTCTTCTTCCTGATCACCTCCGCTACCCACACGGAGGGAACAGCACGGGCCCTGGAGTCCGGTGGGCGGGACTCCACTGAAAAAGACTGCAAGACAGAAACGGCCGAAGATTTCTGCGGCCCAGCAGCCGCTGGGGTCAGGTGGCAAATGGGGACATCCGGGTCCTAGGAGGCTGGAATCACAAGGCCCACTAAGTCGGCTGCAGTCGACTACAGCAGCGGCATAACCGCGGCCACAGGACAGGCCGCATCCACTACTTCCAATGGAGCCGGAGTAACGGCCGGTTCCAACGACGCAGCTGCTATCAGCAGGGGGAACGCAGCAGCATCTTCTTTGGATGACTTCCACACTGGCGGCTCCAGGCGGGGTACCTCAGGGACTTGAGCAGGGGCCTCGCTCAACTCTGCATACACCACCGGGCCCGATGTACCAAGGCCTTCCGGTGCGCTGGGGGCAGCGTGCTGCGGCGGAATGATGAGGGCCGCTGGCGGAGGCACTGATGGTTCCGGGGGTACTCTCACCTTCCCCGGCGCTGCGGCCTCCATCACATCAATACGCGGCTTCACCCGCAGCCTCCGTCCCTCGCTCCACTGTCCCGCGGGTCTTTCCCCCAAACTCGGGGGCTCCGCTGAGAAGTCCTCTGCTGGGATTGGTGGCGGCCGTTCTCGCTAACTCCGCTCAGGCTCTTCTCCGCAGCTCAGCATCCCGCTGCTCTCCCGTGGCTCTGAGGGCGACTTCTGGCACAGCTCCATCCCCTGCCGCCACTGCCACTCTAGGCGGCCGATGCCCCGACACCTGCAGAGTCTCATACCGTCCGTTGGGCAGCACTCGAATGGCATCAGACAGCCGCAGTCAAGTTTTTCTTCTGTGCCACTCCCTCTGTGAGGTGAGGTGTCGGCAGGCCTCTCCACCCTCCTGTCAGGGTCCAATATATGGAGGCGTCGATCTCCAGGCACATACTGCTTCCTTTTGGGGTACGTTGGAGGGGGTCCCAGTCCATTCAACACGACTGCAAACACCCGGACCTCTCCTCTGCGCTGAAGCAACTCCGCCATACTGCACAGTACCTGGTACCGCCCCGGATCCTCTGCTGGCCACACAGATCCGCCACAGCGCTTCCCATTTGTATTCCACAGGTAGGTCATTTGTAATCCACAGGTAATTGTAATCCAAACAGAGTAGTCCAAGTCCTTTTCCATTCTTTGAGGCAGAAGATGATGTATTAGCGGCGGCGATCCTGCTGACTACGCCAAATGTAGGGTTGGTGGGCCGAGCTGGGGGGTGGTCCCTCTTCTTACCGCACAGAGATATAAACAGAGACACGATGGAGGCAGATTCTGGGTGCAACAAGTCCAAGTTTATTTCTCACTTGCCGTCCGCCTGACGGCCTCAGAAGCACACCGCACTTCCTTTACCTCAAGGCCCTCCGTTGCCAGGGCCGCTTCTTACACACCGTACACTGGGGGACGTGTATGCACACTCGTCGACGCTCCTGACAGGTCCATCACTGTGGCCGCCTTAGGCCCTTAAACCAACAGCGCTTCCTCTGATCAGTCGTCGTGTCAAATACGGTGTCTCACATCCAGTGCCTCGTCCCTTCTGCGGTTCTTTCTGTCAGGACCACCCCCCTGACGTTCTCTCTCCTCAGTCCCCCTGGTCTGGATTCACCTCACAGCGCACAGACTGTAGCAGTCCTCCTGTCACTGGAGCTCCCCCTGGGGACTGGAACCTTCTAGAACCCTCCCTCAGTATCAGTATTTATAGCTCTCCCGGTCCCCTGTCACTGTAACCCCGCCCCCCATGACCAACGGTTTCTAAAGCCCTAAGCTGTTGTCAAGTCATTTGATCACACTCCTCCCTGCCATCTAATGGTCAACCCAAGGTACTGCACGTCCACTACACTTTCCTAGCTGTTTCCCCACTGTACACCTACCTACACTGTGCAAACCTTTCCTTCTTCACTCTGACTAGTCCATCCGTCCGTCAGGTCACCTTCCCTACAGTCTCATAACCCTTAAAGGGAACCTGTCACCAGAAAAAATGCTGTTAACCTGCAGATATGGGGATAATCTGCAGGTTAATAGTTATTAGCCTGCCTGGCACCTGCACTTAGTAGAATGCTGCAGAGAGAAAATTCCCCCCAAAACTTTCCAGTTTCAGGCACGGGGCACTAGTTCAGTCATAGCTCTAAGTATAGAGCGCAGCGGCTGTAACCATGCCCATGACCCTGACTGACATTCACTCAGTGTTAGGGCAGAGTGTCAGTCAGGGCCGGGGGCACAGTTACGGTTGCCACTCTCTGTACTCAGAATGGTGACTGAACCAGTGCTAGCGCTGCAGGAGAGTTCTTCAGTAGCTTTTGTCTAACTATATGTGCACCTTTGCAACTTACTCAGTTACCAAGGCATACTTTGTCACACACAGACTTTAGTCTCTAACAATCCCTTGTTTGGCAAGCCATACGTACTCTCATGCAGGCAAGCTTGTCTCAGCCACCAGGAACAAACTACACTGATTGCAGTGCAGGATGAACTGGAGGTTTTTTCAAGCTCCCTTTTAGGCCTTAACTAGTTTCCTGGGATGGTACAATAATTGTTTAGTGTTTGACCTACTTGTTAGTATTTATGATGCAGGCATCTTCTGCTGTGCCTTTCTCATGCCCTACTACTTGCAAAGTTATTAATCGGTATGTCTCTGCTCTTTAACCCTGATGCCACCTCGCCACCATCAGACCTACTGCAACCCCCTCCAACCTAGTGTCTCCTTCCACATTATCCAGTAGCCTGTAAGCCCGAAAGGACAGGGTCCTCTTCCCTCTGTACCAGTCTTTCATTGTTCGTTTGTTCACTGTAATTTATATTTGTATTTTGCATGTACTGCACCATGGAATCAATGGAGCTCTAAAAATACTGTATTTTTTCAGACTATAGATGCACTTTTTTCCTTCTGTGGAGGAAAATGGGGGATGCATCTTACAGTCCAGATATACTGGCTCTGGCTGTGGTGGTGAGGTGGAGGAGTGCAACAACAGATCACAGGGTCACAGAGGCAGGAGCCGGCAGCTGCAGCTAACTCCTGTGCCTGTTGCTAAAGAGAAATGAATATTCACTGCCTTCCATGCCCATGGGCATGGAGAGCAATGAATATTTATTTCTTTGTAATAGCATCTTGGTATGATTGCCCACAACCCTGGCCCTGGTATACATGGCCCCATCCTTATGGTTTGCCCCAAGCCCCATCCTGGTATGCATGGCTCCATCAGAAAACATTAAAAAAGCCATTACACTTACATTCCTGGCGCTGTCTTGCAGCACGCTGATCCGTTGCCAGCAGCTGCTATATGCTTGTAAGAAGCGCTTGACAGGGACGTCATGAGCTTCTTGCAAGTCGAAGGGCAGCTTCCGGAACACTCACTGCTCTGAACGTGTGCGCAGAGAACAGTGAATATTCGTTGTTCTTCAGTAGTGTCCATAGTGTCAGCCGGAGTCTTCCGGCAGCTGCCTAGCAATCACGTGTGCCTCTACTTAAGAGAAAAGAATATTCAACTCTCTGGGCGTGGAGAGCGGTGAATAATCTTTTCTCTTAAGTAGCGGCACACGTGACCGCCTGGCAGCTGCCGGAAGGCTCCGGCTGAAATTGTACGCGCTACTGAATGAATACTCACCGCTCTCTGCGCACACAGTCCCAGCGTGCAGAGCACTGAGTATTCAAGCAGCTGCCCTTCGGCTTGCAAGCGCATGACGTCCCTGCCATGCACTGCTTACAAGCATAAAGCAGCTGCTAGCAACGAAACAAGATGCTGCAAGGGAGAACCAAAAAGGTAAGCGCAATGGTTTTTTTTTAATGTTTTCTGATGGGACCATGCATATTAGGATGGGGGCCAATTATCAGGATGGGGCCGTGCATACCAGAACAGGGATGGGGCTATGCATACCAGGATGAGATGGGGACCCTGCATACCAGGATAGGGATGGGTCCATGCATTCTAGGATGAGATGGGTTGCTCTGCATACTAGGATAGAGATGAGGATGATCATTCCTGCCAGAATAGGGATGAGGGGGCCATTCCTACCATAATAGAGTTGAGGGGGCCATGCACACCAGGATAGGGATAAAGGGGCTATGCATGCCAGGATAGGAATGAAGGGGCTATGCATACCGGGATAGGGATGAGGAATTGATGCATATCAGGGTAGGGATGAGGGGGCCATGTGTATCAGGATGGTGATGAGTCAACCATATATACCAGCATAGGGGATATTAAGGTCAGAATTGATCACATTTTTTGCTTCAATTTTTTTTCCTAATTTCCTCCTCTAAAACCTAGTGAGTCTTATGGTCCGGTGCGTCTCATTGTCAAAAAAATACGGTAGATAATAATTAAACAAACACAGACATAATTCTTTGTACAAACCTAGGCTGCATATTCTTTGTGCCGTGGTTTCCTTCCTTCAATTCCACCCCAAACTTTTATTTTTACATTATACACATTTTACAGTGCATTTTACAGTGAACTAAATAGATCCACTAAAAATACAACTCATATTGAAAAAAATATGCAATGTCTTCTGAAAAACAGAAAAGTCATGGCTCTTGGAAAGCGAGGAGGAAAAAATATTGTTTGCGTCAACAATGCGTTAAAGTAGTCTGAGTTGGAACATTTTGTAGATCGTTGTCCAATCATAACCTATAAAATAATAATAGGAATCTCAATAATAACTAATAAGATTAGAAGAACTATAATCATAATTTCATAATTTTGACACAAATGTGTTTCACAATACATCAATAAGAATCTATAAAATATTTTGTACAGAAGGCCAGGGTTGTTACCCATTTTGTGAGCATACTTTTGAAAAATATCTGATTATTGTTAATGTTATTTAATAAAATAGCAGAATCTATAAAATCTCTAGACTATTTTAGGACTAAAAAGTGGTCTGGATAGAATACAATTATTGATCTGCTTAGTATTATTTTTATTAACTCTAAAATATAGAAAAACAATATGAACCACAAAAAGTTGAAACAAATATGTATCTTATTAAAGAGAACCTCTCATTAGATTTATGCTACCCAAACCACAACAGGAGACACCTGTCAATCAATCATCTTCTTCCCTGGAGCTGTGCAGGAAGAAGATGGCTAATCAGGTCTCTATAGTCACTGGATGGCTTATCAAACTGTATGTATAGAGTCAAACAGATCTGGCTCCAGGTTCTGATTCATGCTGCTTGTGGTTTGGGCAGCATAAATCTAATGACTGATTACTTCAATATAGTACTAACTTATTCTATTGAGCTTTAGAAAAATAAATTGCCAAGTGCGAACTACAAAAATAGATATGAAATATAGTAAAACTATGTAGTCAATTTTGCAAAAATCTTCTGCTAATAATAAACCTTTAGTAGTAGATTACAGTAAAAAGAGCAGTAAGGGCTAAGAAACATTATAGTCCTGCTTGTTTAACGCAGCCGACCAGTTACATATAAATATCAGGGGGCTCATATATGAATATTGTAGGGTAAACCACATGTCTGTGCATGCTAATTTATAAAACATGAAACTGGGCGCTATACTAGTCATATCTGTACAATCTCACACATTTTGACTCATGCGTAAAGGAGTGTGAGCACAGGAAGGAAGTTGGGTTAAGTCTTCACTTTAAATTAATTTCTGTCTCAAAACTGTGACCCAGCAGAAAGTACAAGCAACAAACATGACACCAGAACAAATCAAAGGAATTGGCAAACCCGGATGCTCAAAGGTCCAACATGTGGCTTATATTTTGGCAATATATCATTTGGTGAGTGATTTTCGATTTGAGCCTTTACTATACATTTTAGCAATGTAAACAACCAGGGTTGGCCACGTTTGCATCAAAACACATATAGATTGTGGAGAATTAATTAATTGATCTCATTGGAAATATTTTGGAACGTGTCACATAATTTGCGTCTTTACACTAAGCGTTTTTTTCTTCAGAATTTTTATTCGGCCTTCCATTAATATTTCAGTCATTATTGTCCATTTTATCCTGAAACTTAAATTGCTGTAGACACTGGTATAGCATAGTATTATTTCATGATCCAATTAGTACTGAATAATACTGTATTATAGTATATAAAATTGCATTTTATCTTAAAAAAATTAGAATTCGTTCCTTGGGATTCCTTTTGGGCCATGTTAAATATATGACCTCTATGAGATGGCTATAACTAGGTTGGAACATTCCACATCATTTCCCCCCCTTTCCTTTTGTCTGAGTCTGTGAGTTTGTTTGTAAAATTTTACTCTTTATCCACTTGAAAATGTTTAGCTATTACTATAGAATAAGATTGGTTAAGATTGGTTGCTAACCTATAAATGATAGTGAAAAACCTAAAATGCCTAATAATTTTTTCTTTTCCTGCAAAATTTGAAAAATTGTAATAAAAATTACAATTTAAAAAAAAAAGTATAAATTGGTAATCCATTCAGAAATTAGCTGCAAGGAAATGACAAACAGATATGAAATTCTTTAAGTTGTTCATTTATTAAATAGATGTCTTAGACCTGATGAGGCAGGCTTAATTATTTGGAAAATCCACGTCAGGCAGGCGTTACCCTTTTTAAATTAAAATGACAATTTTATTAGTCTAGTTAGATTGCTTGTTCTAATATTAGACAGAGCGAAATTTCACAAAGGATTACACATTTCATCTTACTTGTATCTTAATAAAGTATAGCAGAATCATCAGGTCTAAAAATCTCTTTAAAATATCTATTTAAAAATGTATACAGTTTTATTGTAAAGTCTTGTGACAGATGCTTCTTAAAGGGAATCTGTCACATCCCCAAATGCTATTAACCCGCAGATATAGGGTTAGTAGTATTCCAGAGCTGCCCGGCCACTGTACTGAAAGTGCAGCAACATGAGGAAATGAACTTTATTCCAGCTCTCAGGCATAGAGGCACGGCCAGCAGGGATTCATACACCACTCAGTGCATAGTACGCCATGATGGCAATAACGGACTGCGCGCTCATCAGTTCTGAGCCGACTGTCAGCCAGTGTCGGGTCATACTCAAATCCGCTGCTTACTATGAACTAAGCAGTGACTGAAGGTGAGTCGGCCGCACCTCTATGACTGAAAGCCTGAGGCTCCCAGGAGGTGTAAAGCCGGCTTTCAGTGTGGGGCCAGGTAGCTTTAGAACACTATTAACCTGAAGACCAGCCCCATATCTGCAGGATAATAGCATGTGGAGCATAACGGGTTAGCATTAAGTACTACATGTGTGGTTTGCTGTTACGCATCATAAAGTGAATTGCTCTTTGTGGTTGTCTTTCTTGACAATGCCAATAATAAAACATTATGTTAACACTTGCTATGTAAAGTCAAAGTTAGATAAGAAATGTAGATAGTTGTTACAATAATATTTAAGATGATTTTTATTTATCTTTAAGTGATCTTAATTGTACGGGCTACATTTATGAAAAAGGTGCAAACCGAGTACAGGGTACTGTATGTGACATAAGTATATAACATGCGATAAAAAACGGAAACAATAATGAGTCTCAGTACAATTTGCAGGAAGATGGATGTAGAACGCAGTTTCTGCACTACCATATGTCTAATATTATCAGAATGCTCAAGTTTCCCGGTAGTTATTCCGCACAGCTGCATATATTATTAGATCTATTCACTGTATTTATTTAATAATTTAGCCACACTTATTGTAATAAAAAATATCTGATGAAAAGCTCATGATAAAAGGACACTAGGGAAATAAGTGTAGATCTCTGCTCTGCCTATGAGTATTAGCCTGCATACAAAGTGGAAGGAAAACCTACTGAGATATCTACTTTCTAGGAACAGAAGTACTGGGGAAATTTCAGCCGCAGATGAGCAGTTTAAATTAAAACAAAAAAACAAACACAGAAATGTGCTAAACAGGCACTAAACTTTGTTACCGTTAATAGACGATTGATGAAACAGCAATACAGAGCCATTAGTAATTCACAAGAATGATTGGACTTACATATAAAAGTGCATCTTCAAAGCCTGGAGATTATAAAAACACATGAAGGGAAAATACTTATTGGATTCTTATTTGTGTGAAACATACAGAGAAATATTAAGTATAGATATTCAATATAGGGGGCATTATTGAACCTTACATTTTCTTATTTAATCCAGTTAAACGGATTATTTCAGCTAGACAACCTTTTCTCTAAAGGAAGCCTCCCTGGCAAACAGATGCTTGAAGCAGGCATATGGGAACTGTGGGACGCAGTATACAATTAAATGGTGGCTATTCAAATAACTATACAAAAACTGATAAAAAATGAAGGATTGCCCAATAATATCCCATAGCCACATCACCAAGTCTACTGCCTCTTCCCCGTACCCATGCCTAAACTCCGAGAGCCACCTTTGCCCAGTGTCCATGTGAAGAAGGAATATTCTACTCTGTATTCGGCAGATATTTCGTATATCGAAAGCTTTGCTATCCTGATGTCAATAGCACAGATCAGTTTATGCTTTTCCTTCTCTCCAGTCTGAATGTACTGACATAAGGGATGATTAAATTCAATCAATTTTCCATAACAACTCATCTGCTTTTATTACCTCATTCAGCAACATATAAAAGCTTTGCTCGTGATTTCTTAATTTACTACATTTTCCATAGCAATTACCAAAGTAAAATTAGATAATTGACACTAATAATGCATTTATTCAAGGTTAGTGCTTGAAAAGTCAGAAGTAAAATGGAAAGGAAAGAAAACAAATGAATATTCTGATATAATGAAAATTGCCCATGTTTAGCAGACTCTCTCTCCTCAAATTTATTTTTCACAAATCGTATTTTTCCTTTCCTATGGCTGTTAAAAGTATTACATATGTAAAAAGGAACCAGTTCAGTGCCCTGAAATTTCCATCATGATAATTAATCAGAAGAGAATAATTAATCCATAAGATGCAAAGCAAATTCATACTGAAATGTTATAAAGTCAACAGTAAGCCGGTAAACGCAAACAATTTGCAATTTTGCTTCAAACAATTTGAATAACATGGACACCGCTATTTTACACATTGCAGAAGATCATATCATCTATCACAAAGTGAAGGCTAGCATGACCTCAGGCAGGTTTATCCTTCCTTGCAGATATGACATCACATGGTATAGCACAGCCAATCAGGAGGGACTATCATAGCCTGTGTAAAAGAAGAAGCCAAAAATGCAGCAGCCATTTTGTCATGAAACTTGAAACTTCACAGCTCACATCATAGCCTTAGACATTGAAGAAGCTGTACAGATAGTATATGTGACAGCATGTCAATGAAGAATATTAGTATATAAGGAAAAGAGAACAGTGAGAACAAATAATTTATAGCAACTCAATTCACGACAAATCAGATATTCTTGAAAAATTTGATGAATCTTGTAAATTCTAAAGATTTACTCACATGGGCAACATCATGAAGAGCCCTTGATGAAGGAACATAACACCTGTCCGATCCCCTCTACTCTTTATTCCAGGTACACAATTGGCTCCGCGTTACATTGATTTGACAATGGCCATTTATACAAAGGAGCTGGATATCAACACAACAAAGACAGGCTGCATGTGGCTGGTTTTATTGTGTGCAGCCTTTGCGGCCTAAGCATGCTACCATGACCTGCAGCGTCTCCGGTCTTGATGCTCATCGAGCTCATTTGGGATGTCATTAGTCGACAATTGCAAACAGAGCTGCCAACAATAGATTTTGATAAATTCCTTGCATAATAAGTTGGTGTGTAAGTTTGAGCAAAATATTGTTCAGGCAAATATTAATGACCTCATTACTAGCATGATGCGTGTATTTCTTCTTGTGGCACTCATATTTTTTACTGAATAAATTGAGATATTTTTAAAATGTTGTTTCCACCCTTTGATTTCAATAATTTCACACATTTACCTTCTTGGTGTTGCAATTTCAATTTTGAGGAGTGTGTATGTGCTGTATCTTAGATATTATGTCACAGTCTATTTGTCATCAGATACCATATCCTTTTAATGAACAGCTCACTAGCAAAATTCAGCCTTGGATTATCTAAAGCTAGAAGTAACTAAAGAACTTGATGACCATTTACTTTAAACTTACAATATATGGTCCATATAATTTTTGAAGAATGGACACTTAGGAAACACCAGTTGAGCTATAGTAACTCAAAATGGTATGATCTACTGGAGAGGATTTGCTGCAAATTTTACTTATAGATTTTATGGGCAGAAGTCAATAATGTATCATAATTCTAGCTAAAAGGATGAGAACTTATCAAGCAAATTTCATCCACTTGTTGGATAAAAATCAGTGCAAAATCTACTAAGAAATGGATCTGTGATGCAAAGTTGTATTTTGTAGCTTGTCAATTTTTGGCTTTACCTTTACAATGCATATCTTGAAATCAATGTAGGGTCGGTGGGCCGAGCTGGGGGGTGGTCCCTCTTCTTACAGTGCAGAGACGAAAACAGAGACACGATGGAGGCAGATTCTGGGTGCAACAGGTCCAAGTTTATTTCACCCGCCGTCCGTCTGACGGCCTCAAAGCACACCGCACTTTCTTTATCTCACGGCCCTCCGTTTCCAGGGCCGCTTCTCAAACACCGTACTCTATGCTGGGGACGTGTATGCGTACACCGTCCCCTCTTCTTACTGTCGACGCTCCTGACAGGTCCGTCACTGTGGCCGCCTTAGGCCCGTAAACCAACAGCGCTTCCACTGATCAGTCGTCGTGTCAACTACGGTGTCTCACACCCAGTGCCTCGTCCCTTCTGCGGTTCTTCCTGTCAGGACCACCCCCCTGACGTTCTCCTCAGTCCACCTGGTTTAGATTCTCCTCACAGCGCACAGACTGTCGCAGTCCTCCTGTTACTGGAGCTCCCCCTGGGGACTGGAACCTTCTGGAACCCTCCCTCAGTATTTATAGCTTTCCCGGTCCCCTGTCACTGTAACCATGCCCCCCATGACCAACGGTTTCTAAAGCCCTAAGCTGTTGTCAAGTCCTTTGCTCACACTCCTCCCTGCCATCTAATGGTCAACCCAAGGTACTGCACGTCCACTACACTTTCCTAGCTGTTTCCCCACTGTAATACCTGACACCTACCTACACTGTGCAAACCTTTCCTTCTTCACTCTGACTAGTCAGTCCGTCTGTCAGGTCACCTTCCCTACATCTGCACTGAATGTACAGCAAAATACAGAACAAATATACATGTGGTTCATTCTTTTCCTTCTCTAGTTACATCCCCAGTGAATATAACCCCTTATGCGAACTTATTGAATGTTTTTTGAGGATTTCCAAACAGAAATAAAATTAAAAAAATCAGACATTTGAGTAAATTTTGTCCATGGTCTTTCTTATAGACTTAGTGATATTTTTCATATTAGCTATGAAAAATTGGTTGCTTTCTTAACACGTTTTTTTATGAAATGTCAATTTATCAGTTCTGTTATAGCACCTTGGACATTTTCATTTAATACTGTGTCCCAAATGTAAATTTAAAAAACCCTTGCCAAAGATGTTGTCAACTCAGCCTGGTTTCCAGCTGCTCTTGGACCCTTAGGACTCATTCAGATGAGCATATTATATGGACATGTGCTGTCAAAGTAACAATCTGACATCTCACTGACCAATAGGGCTGATCAAATGACAGTTTTTCACATGGGATGATGTGTGTGTGAGAAAAAAATTGCAACATGCACTATTCTTTTCAGAAATATTGGACAAGATACTCAAGTCTATGAGGTGTGCAAAATGTATTGCATCCGATTTTCACTGATGCATTGTCATTATTAATGTAGGAAACTTTATTTGATCATGTACCTTTTATAACATTGAAAATGATGATGATGTTGATGCAAAAAGAGATGGTACAGGATGTCACACAAAGGTAAAATCCAATCACATGGATGGCACATGGATGACAATATGAAATTTCTGCATGAAAATTGTACAATTTTTAAACGTTTGTCGGACAGCAGTATGGAAATGTTTAAATATAGTTGCTTGGAACATTTTTTTTCCATGATACCAAATATTGACATGTGAAAGTAAAGTATATACATTTGGCATTATTAGACAGGACAGAACAGATTATAGGGGATCGCTCTTCTTGCCGCCTTCACAGCTGAGAGAAAGGTTGAAAGCTGCCATTAAAATTACAAGATATTCCTATGAGTCCGCTGTATTCATTGATAGCTCTTATTAGCCAAATGGCTCAGTATTTTTTGATGATCAGGTTAATAGAGGAGTAGATCTTTCCCAATACTATGCCTACAAGGTATAGTATATTCAGCTGGCAGATTTCCTCTAAGTTTCATGATAACAAAACACCGTGCACAATAAAATGACTTCACGGCTTTGAAATATACAGTATACTTCTTGAATACTGTGTGCCAGTCCCATAAAGAATATAGTTACAAAAGGACTTTGTATTTTATAGTCACTGGGGTATCTGCGGAATACTAAGATGTGCGTTGCCACACAATTGTGGAAAGCAGAGAGAACCGCAGTTGCTGTGAATTACAGTAGTAGCAGAAGCTGTAAATACTGATATTGCTGCGAAAGTCATAAATATAGACGTAGCTGTCCGTGCAATAAATAGGCATAGCTGGCATCTTGCGGCAGCTGCTGTCTGTGGTTGCATTAGTGATGGCAGGTGCCATCCTGAGATGACTATCTTGGCTCAGAGATTATGTATTTATTTCTCAAGGGAGTCCAAGTTTAACTGAGAATGGAAATTTGTCTTACCAGTAAAATGGAGGACGAAAACGTTTCCAGTTAGTGGTGAGCTATGTGCATGGGTGCAGAAAATAGGCAGCTGCCAGGGAGTTACGTACAGAACAAAGTAAAACGCTGATAATAATCATAAAAGGCACAATAATTTGCCCTTGTTTTAGGTTGGTAGAAATTCTGATAAATCAGTGTAAGCTATAAATGGGGTAAGGCACTATATAGGCAGCGGTATAAAGAACTCTAAAGACTCTAAAGAATTAGTGCTTAGAATCAATCTTAAAGTGTTAACTCTTCAAAATAAGCTGTCATTCATATATGATTAATACTTGTAGTAGTATTTCTGGACACTAAATGACATTTATCCTGCATTTCTAGTATTTTTTCCACCTCTGTAATAATAGCTTCAGCATTTTCTCTTTGCCTGCTCTACCTTTTTCTACCTCCAGCATCTTCCCCATATACTCACCATATAGTTTTAGTGCGTCAAATGTAAAGTGATACCTGACTGAAACAAATTTGTAGACAGATTTCAGAACTCAGCTGTTATTGAAAGTGAATCAGTGGAGAAGAGAAAAAGAGACTGATTAGTGGAGAAAGAGGGTTTTTTTGGATCTAGAAACAATGTTATAAAGATCCTTATACAGTGGAGAAAAAAAGTATTTAGTCTGCCACCAATTGTGCAAGTTCTCCCACTTAAAAAGATGAGAGAGGCCTGTAATTGACATCATAGGTAGACCACAACTATGAGAGTCAAAATGAGAAAACAAATCCAGAGAATCACCTTGTCTGATTTGGCAAGATTTATTTTGCAAACTATGGTGGAAAATAAGTATTTTGTCACCTGAAAACACGCAAGATTTCTGGCTCTCACAGACCTGTAACTTCTTATTTAAGAGGCTCGTCTGTCCTCCACTCATTACCTGTAGTAATGGCACCTGTTTAAACTTAATCAGTATAAAAGACACCTGTCCACCACCTCAAACAGTCTGACTCTAAACTCCACTATGGTGAAGACCAAAGAGCTGTCGAAGGACAACAAAAAAAAAATTGTAGCACTGAACCAGGCTGGGAAGACTGAATCTGCAATAGGCAAGCAGCTTGGTGTGATGAAATCAACTGTGGGAGCAATAATAATAAAGTGGAAGACATACAAGACCAATGATAATCTCCCTCTATCTGGGGCTCCACGCAAGATCTCACCCAGTGGGGTCAAAATGATCACAAGAACGGTGAGCAAAAATCCCAGAACCACACGAGGGGATCTAGTGAATGACCTGCATATAGCTGGGACCACCGCAACAAAGGCTACCATCAGTAACACACTGCGCCGCCAGGGACTCAGATCCTGCAGTGCCAGACATGTCCCCCTGTTTAAGCCAGTACATGTCTAGGCCCATCTAAGGTTTGCTAGACAGCATTTGGACTATCCAGAATAGTATTGAGAGAATGTCATATGGTCTGATGAAACCAAAGTAGAACTGTTTGATAAAAACAAAACTCGTCATGTTTAGAGGAGACAGAATGCTGAGTTGCATCCTAAGAATACCATACCTACTGTGAAGCATGGGTTTGGCAACATCATGCTTTGGGGCTGTTTCTCTGCAAAGGGACCAGGATGACTGATCCGTGTACATGAAAGAATAAATGGAGCCAAATCTCCTTCCATAAGCTAGGGCATTGAAGATGAAATGTGGATGAGTCTTTCAGCATGATAATGATCCCAAGCACACCACTAGGGCAACGAAGGTGTGGCTTCGTAAGAAGCATATGAAGGTTCTGGAGGGGCCTAACCAGTTTCCAGATCTCAATCCCATAGAAAACCTTTGGAGGGATTTAAAAGTCCGTGTTGACCAGTGACAGGCCCAAAATATCACTGCTGTAGAGGAGATCTGCATGGAGGAATGGGCCAACATGCCACCAACAGTGTGTGCCAAGCTTGTGAAGACTTACAGAAAACGTTTGACCTCTGTTATTGCTAACAAATGATATATAACAAATTATTGAGATGAACTGTTGTTAATGACCAAATACTTATTTTCCACCATAATTTGCAAAATAAATCTTGCCAAATCAGACAAGGTGATTCTCTGGATTTGTTTTCTCATTTTGACTCTCATAGTTGTGGTCTACCTATGATGTCAATTACAGGTCTCTCTCATTTTTTCAAGTGGGAGAACTTGCACAATTGGTGGCTGACTAAATACTTTTTTTTCCCCACTGTACTTAGTCATACTGTTGACTTATGGACTATTTAAAGGGAATCTGTCACCAGGTTTTTGCTACCTCATCTGAGATCAGCATAATGTAGGCCAGTAGACCCTGAAATCAAAAATGTATCATTTAGATTACTGTGTGCAGCCATTCTGACACAATCCGGGTTTTTAGATTTAGCAATGCAACAAAGCTGAGAAAGCTGACTCCACTCACACCACAGCTAACTCCACCCACATCACAGTCCTCTATGTACGTTGTCTATAGACAGTGAGCTGCTTATCACAAAAAGGGACCAAGCTTTTGTGCCAGAGCAATAAGCTACTGATGCTAAAAAAAACATTGCAAGTAAACAATAAGACTGATCTTGATAAGAGAGGCTGACGTATTCCCCTGGAAAGACTTCATAAAGAAACAACTTATTGAAGGTCATGTTTTTTTCACGTTCTTGAAAACAACTATACATTTCATGACTGAACAGTCAACAATGTAGTGCATGGATGGGATCCATCTATAAGTAAGGGAGTCACTCTTACACAGTAGTTCTCTTGTCTGGCTCATAGTGAGGGTCTCATACACTAGGGCATATACAGTGGGGCAAAAAAGTATTTAGTCAGTCAGCAATAGTGCAAGTTCCACCACTTAAAAAGATGAGAGGCATCTGTAATTTACATCATAGGTAGACCTCAACTATGGGAGACAAACTGAGAAAAAAAAATCCAGAAAATCACATTGTCTGTTTTTTTTTCATTTTATTTGCATATTATGGTGGAAAATAAGTATTTGGTCAGAAACAAAATTTCATCTCAATACTTTGTGATATATCCATTGTTGGCAATGACAGAGGTCAAACGTTTTCTGTAAGTCTTCACAAGGTTGCCACACACTGTTGTTGGTATGTTGGCCCATTCCTCCATGCAGATCTCCTCTAGAGCAGTGATGTTTTTGGCTTTTCGCTTGGCAACACGGACTTTCAACTCCCTCCAAATGTTTTCTATAGGGTTGAGATCTGGAGACTGGCTAGGCCACTCCAAGACCTTGAAATGCTTCTTACGAAGCCACTCCTTCATTGCCCTGGCGGTGTGCTTTGGATCATTGTCATGTTGAAAGACCCAGCCACGTTTCATCATCAATGCCCTTGCTGATGGAAGGAGGTTTGCACTCAAAATCTCACGATACATGGCCCCATTAATTCTTTCATGTACCCGGATCAGTCGTCCTGGCCCCTTTGCAGAGAAACAGCCCCAAAGCATGATGTTTCCACCACCATGCTTTACAGTAGGTATGGTGTTTGATGGATGCAACTCAGTATTCTTTTTCCTCCAAACACGACAAGTTGTGTTTCTACCAAACAGTTCCATTTTGGTTTCATCAGACCATAGGACATTCTCCCAAAACTCCTCTGGATCATCCAAATGCTCTCTAGCAAACTTCAGATGGGCCCGGACATGTACAGGCTTAAGCAGTGGGACACGTCTGGCACTGCAGGATCTGAGTCCATGGTGGCGTAGTGTGTTACTTATGGTAGGCCTTGTTACATTGGTCCCAGCTCTCTGCAGTTCATTCACTAGGTCCCCCCATGTGGTTCTGGGATTTTTGCTCACCGTTCTTGTGATCATTCTGACCCCACGGGGTGGGATTTTGCGTGGAGCACCAGATCGAGGGAGATTATCAGTGGTCTTGTATGTCTTCCATTTTCTAATTATTGCTCCCACAGTTGATTTCTTCACTCCAAGCTGGTTGGCTATTGCAGATTCAGTCTTCCCAGCCTGGTGCAGGGCTACAATTTTGTTTCTGGTGTCCTTTGACAGCTCTTTGGTCTTCACCATAGTGGAGTTTGGAGTCAGACTGTTTGAGGGTGTGCACAGGTGTCTTTTTATACTGATAACAAGTTTAAACAGGTGCCATTACTACAGGTAATGAGTGGAGGAAAGAGGAGACTCTTAAAGAAGAAGTTACAGGTCTGTGAGAGCCAGAAATCTTGATTGCTTGTTTCTGACCAAATACTTATTTTCCACCATAATATGCAAATAAAATGAAAAAAAAACAGACAATGTGATTTTCTGGATTTTTTTTTCTCAGTTTGTCTCCCATAGTTGAGGTCTACCTGTGATGTAAATTACAGACGCCTCTCATCTTTTTAAGTGGTGGAACTTGCACTATTGCTGACTGACTAAATACTTTTTTGCCCCACTGTATGAAGATAAAAGATAGTAAAGTACAAAAGAGCTATATAATCATGTGATGCTTTAACATCATTGTAAGCACAAAACATAAGACAGAAACAAAATGAACATATACCCTGCTGTAAGAAAGTAAAAGCAATAGTGCATAGAAATAACATAGAGTGCTTAGCAAATATTGTTAGATTAAAAAATGTGTAAAAGCCATCCCACCGCTAGTATTAAAACCATACCATGTGTCAAAGTGACGTCAATGTAAAAGCCGAGCAGGACCAGGTCCTGAACATGAGTGGTCAGCAAAATGGGAAGCTATATAAATGTAATGTTCAGATCAAAGAAAGGGAGGCCGCACTAAATGCAGAAACCTGAAACTTAACTGTATAAAGTTAACTGAAGTATTAAGTTGGTCTGAATGCAAAATAGGAGCATGTTCACAATGGCCATTAAGCAGATAAAACGTAAGGCGGAAACAAAATGAACATATACCCTGCTTTAAGCAAATACGTAAAAGCAATTGTGCTTATAAATAACATAGGGCGCTTAGTAAACACCATTTTTGATTTTAAAAAATCATAAAAGCCATCCCACCAGCATCAAGGTGTACCCAAATTCAGAATGGTCCTAACCTCTAGTATTAAAAGTATTAAAGCTTAGGACTATCCCAGATTTGGGTTCACCTTTTATGCTGGTGGGATGGCTTTTATGCTTTTTTAAATTAAAAACGGTGTTTACTAAGTTCCCTATGTTATTTATATGCACTATTGCTTTTACTTATTTATTATCAGCAGGGTATTTTATCTGTTCACTTTGTTTCTGTCTTAGGTTTTGTCCATTTAATGGTCAATGGTAACATGCTCTTATTTTGCATTCACTCCAATCATTGTAGACACAGCTCTGCGTTTAGGGTCCAGTATAACTGTCCATACCCATACATAGAAGTCAGGGGACTCTGTAGCAAAAGTGAACTGTATAGTCCTTCTAGAATCATGGCATCTATTTATATAATTTCCTTGTAATGTTTTCATTTCCTTGACTGTCCAAATGTCACCGTATCCCAGAATTCTAAGCGGAAGAAGTTCACCGACCGCCAAATTGGGACACCAAAAGTGATGGGTGTTGTGAACACTTTTGACCTGGCTTCTGAGTTTGGGCTCCTTCTGGTGGTTGCTGCTGGTAATGGAGCTGGTCTGGCTGACAGAAGTCAATCACCTGAGGAGGATGATTGGAGGTCAGGTGTTACAGACTGGAGAGATATAAGTGAGCAACCTTCCCTCAGTTGTTGCCAGTGATTTGGTTTTCTTCCTGAGCATTTTGGAAGTCTGCTTGCCTCCTGCTTTGTCCTGCAGATAAGTTATTTGTCTGCTTGAATCTTTTTGCAGTTGATCCATTTTTTTGCTTTCCTCTGATTTCTGCTTTCCTGGTGTGAGTTCAGCCTTGTTCCCTGCTTGGACCTGTGCTGGACTCTGTTCCATATGCCACAGCTCATGTCAGTCTTTTCAGTATTTCTAATCCCCTGTTATATCAGTATCTTTTATTTTGCATCCAGTTCACACCAGAGTTCTGATTTAGTGGGGGAGAGGTCGTGTGGCCTCAGTATTTTTGCATATCAGACGTGTTGGATTTTTTCTTAGGGTTTTTTGCATGATTGCAGACAGTATCCTTTCCTGTCCTGTTCTATCTAGACAGTTTGGGCCCCATCATTTGCTTACTCTATTTTCTGCCTGTGTTTTGTGCTTCATCTTGTCTCACTGGCAATATATGTTCGGGGGTTAGCTATTCCTTTGGGGTTCTACTCTGGGGCAGTTTAGCTTTCCCTTTTCTCTCTTTAGGCTTAGATAATTCTTTGGCTGTGCCGAAGCATTTAGGGCATCGTAGATACGTCCCATGGCTAATTCTAGTTGTGTTGTCAGTTTAGGGGTCTGCAATCCGCTAAGTTACCAACCTCTCTTGTTATCTGGTTGCCTAGTCTATTCCCCTGCTATCCTCCTCGGTTACCTAATCATAACAGAATCACCGGCCAAACTGTAAATTCTAGGGTACTCTAAAGAAGGAAAGAATAGTTAAAAAAAAGGAGTGTCAGAATTTTTTATATATTTTTTCCTCTTTTTCTCTGGGGGTTGTAGTAGGATTTTTTTCTTTAATGGATACTAAGCAATTGTCTGAGCAGCTCGCTGCTGAATTTTGGAGAATTTCAGCCTATCTCGCGCAGTTGACTGTTGTAGAACCTAAAATCCCTATTCCTGATTTATTTTCTGGGGATCGGTCTAAATTTATGAACTTTAAGAATAATTGTAAACTGTTTTTTGCTTTGAAGCCTAATTTCTCTGGGAACTCAGTGCAGCAGGTTAAAATTGTCATCTCCCTGCTGCGCGGTGACCCTCAGGACTGGGCTTTTTCTCTGACACCTGGGGATCCTACTCTGGCTAATGTGGATGCGTTTTTTCAAGCCCTGGGGTTGTTGTATGGTGAACCTAATGTTATTGATCAAGTTGAGAAAACTTTATTGGAATTGAACCAGCGTCAGGAAGTGGCAGTTATATTGGCAGAAATTCTGAAAGTGGGTGGTCCTTACTAAATGGAACGATGATGCCCTAGCGGCTCTTTTTCAGAAAGGTCTGGCAGAGACTGTAAAAGATGTAATGGTGGGATTTCCTGTCCCCTCTGGTCTCAACGACTCTATGTCATTAGCCATTCAAATTGACAGACGTTTATGTGAACTATGCTAGAGGCGGTGTTGCCTTTTGAACCAGCTTCTGAGCCCATGTAGTGTGATAGAGATTTCTAGGGCTCAACATCAAGAATTTAGAAGGCGTAATAAGTTGTGCTTCTTTTGTGGGGATGCCTCTCATGCTATTTCCATCTGCCCTAAGCGGGAAAAACGTTTTGCTCACTCATTTGTTTTGGGCAATGTGCAGCCTAAATTCCTTTTGTCGGTTTCCTTGATCTGCTCCTTATCTTCATTTTCTGCTAAGGCTTTTGTTGATTCTGGAGCAGCCCTGAACCTGATGGATGTTGACTTTGCCAAACGTTGTGGTTTTTCCCATGGTACCCCTGCGGACTTCTATTCCTTTAAGGGGTATTGATGTTACCCCTTTGGCGGAGAATGAACCCCAGTTTTGGACCCAGGTGATAATGCAGGTAGTCCCGGACCACCAAGAGAATTTTAAATTTTTGGTGTTGCATAATTTGCATGACATTGTATTGGGTTTTCATTGCTTGCAGACCCATAATCCTGTTCTGGATTGGAAATCTGTGTTTGTGGTTAGTTGGGGTTGTCAATGTGTTCTTAGTGACACTCCTATTTTCTCTACCTCTCCCCAGTCTCATGATGTTCCTGACTATTTGGCTGATTTCGCTGATGTATTTAGTGAGAGTAAGTCTGCGTCATTGCCTCCTCTTAGGAGTTATGATTGCGCGATCGAGTTAGTGCCCGGTTGTAAATTTCCCAAGGGTCGGCTCTTCAATTTATCTGTACCGGAACATGATGCTATCCGATCTTATATCAAAGAGTCATTGGAGAAGGGTCATATCAGTCCGTCCTCTTCCCCCTTAGGTGCCAGCTTTTTCTTTGTGGACAAGAAATATGGCTCATTGAGGCCATGTATTGACTATCGTCTTCTTAATAAAATCACTGTTAAATATCAGTATCCGTTACCCCTGATTTCCGATTTATTCTCTAGAGTGAAATTTGCTAGTTGGTTTACCAAGCTTGACCTTAGGGGGTGTATAATCTTATTTGCATCAAGCACGGTGATGAATGGAAGTCGGCGTTTAATACTTCCGAGGGGCATTTTGAGTACCTAGTGATGCCTTTTGGGCTCGCTAATGCCCCTTCCGTCTTCCAATCTTTCATGAACGATATTTTCCGGGATTTTGAGGACAAGTTTTTGATTGTTTATTTGGACAATATTTTGACTTTTTTCCAATGATTGGGATTCTCATGTGGAACATGTTCGGATTGTATTCTGGATTTTGAGAGAAAATGCTCAGTATGTTAAGGGATCGAAATGTCTCTTTGGCGTACAAAAAATTTTGTTTTTGGGATTCATTTTGTCCCCATCCACTATTGAAATGGACCCGGTCAAGGTCCAGGCCATTTATGATTGGGTTCAGCCCACTTCCTTGAAGGCTCTCCAGAAATGTATGGGTTTTGCTAATTTCTACCGTAAATTCATAACTAATTTTTCTGGTATTGTTAAATCACTGACAGATTTGACCAAAAAGGGCGCTGATGTGGTGAATTGGTTTCCAGAGGCAGTCTCGGCGTTTCAGGAGCTTAAGCGGAGATTCACTTCTGCTCCTGTTCTATGGCAACCTGATGTTTCACTTCCATTTCAGGTGGAGATAGATGCTTCTGAGATTGGTGCAGGAGCCGTTTTGTCTCAAAGAGATCTGGTAAGATGAATCCTTGTGCCTTCTTTTCCCAAAAATTTTCCCCATCTGAACGTAATTATGATGTGGGGAATCAGGAATTGGTGGCCATGAAGTGGGAGTTTGAAGAGTGGAGACATTAGTTGGGGGGGGGCCAGACATCAAGTTGTGGTCCTCACCGACCACAAGAACTTGATCTATCTCGAATCAGCCAAGCGATTGAATCCTAGACAGGCTAGGTGGGCCTTGTTTTTCATGCATTTTAATTTTGTGCTCTCCTTTCTTCCGGGCACTAAGAATATTAAGGCGGATGCCCTCTCTAGGAGTATCTTTGCAGATTCTCAGGAGGAGACAGAATGGACACAGGGTGGAAAGTGAAACACAGGAAGGGGCAGAATGGACACGGAGCAGAATGTGACAGTGAGACACAGGAGGGGCAGAATGGACATGGAGGCAGAATGTGAGACACAGGAGGGGGCAGAATGGACATGGGGTAGAATGTGACAGTGAGACACAGGAGGGGGCAGAATGTGACAGTGAGACACAGGAGGGGGAAAAATGGACATGGGGCAGAATGTGAGAACAGGAGGGGGCAAAATGTGAGACACAGGAGGGGGCAGACTGTGAGACACAGTAGGGGGCAGAATGTGAGACACAGTAGGGGGCAGAATGGACACGGGGCAGAATGTGACAGTAAGACACAGGAGGGGGCAGAATGGACACGGGGCAGAATGTGAGACACAGGAGGGGGCAGAATGTGTGACACAGGAGGCAGGATGGGAGACACAGGGGGCAGGATGGGAGACACAGGGTGCAGGATCATGGGGCACGATGGATACGATGGAGACAGATGGGGAGGCAGGATCATGGGACAGATGAGGCAGGATCGGGAGATCATATGGGGTAAAATGGATACTCATGAGGGCAGAATGAGAGAACATATGGCTGGAGCCAGAAATGATACACACGGGGGCCAGGATGGGAGATATTATTACCATAGGGGTTAATTAAGGGATATTATTACTGCAGTGATGTATTTATTTTATTTTTTTGAGGATACTGTTTTAAATAGGGGGAGGTCCTGTTACTGTGCAGAGCGACACTATGTCGCCTTTTTTTCTTCATCTGATGTAGTGTAGAAGTTGGGAAAAAATTAAGTAATGTGTTCTGCAAGTGGAGCTCTAGGTAACTGTGTTATTTCCTGCAGGGACGAGCCCTATCTGGAAGACGTGATTGTGGTCTGTGCTGGAAGAAAAATAAAAAGTGAAGCTGAAGGACTTCACCTAGAGATGTCACTGGTGAGTCATTGTGTTACCTGTACACTGACACTATACACTATATACAGAATTCCTGTGTGCAATGTCACCAGTGATCACTGTATTAACTGTACACTGGCATTATATACAGAGCTCCTGTGTATAATGTCACTGGTGATCACTGTATTATCTGTACATCAACACTATATACAGAGCTCCTGTGTATAATGTCACCAGTGATCACTGTATTACCTGTACACTGGCAATATATACAGAGCTCCTGTGTATAATGTCACTGGTGATCACTGTATTACCTGTACACAGACACTGAATACTAAATACAGATCTCCTGTCTGTAATGGAACTTATGGTGATAGTATTATGGTTTTTTTTATTAATGATCAGTATTGTAGTAGTCAGTCACCATGTGGTGGTAATATGTGGTCTGGACATGGTGTAGTGGTATTTGTCCCTTGTATGTGCTATTATTCTGTCACTGTGGTGGTAATTAGAGTTGAGCGACTTTTGGTTTTTTAGGGTCGCGTTTCGTTTCGTGAAACCCGACTTTTCCAAAAGTCGGGTCGAGCAAGATCGTCCGATTATAGGGAAAAGTCGGGGTCGTCCCGAAACACGAAACCCAATGTAAGTCAATGGGGAATAAAAGTTGGCAGTGAGAGGCGGACAGGAAACACACCTACAGTGCCCATTTGAATGCCAAAAGCATCAATTCTTCTTACTTAAGCTTGTCAACCTTAATTAACTTCATAATACAAGTTACGCACTGAAAAATGGGGGTTATTTGGCTAAAGTTGGGGGGGGGGGAGGGCTGGCTGCAGGTTTTCATGTGCCCTGGGCGAAAGAGCGCCCCTTTAACACATACCACCCCTTTAACACATACCACAACTCATCATGCTCCGATACGGCAGATAAATAGCGGTATAGTACAATGAAAAATACCTCACTTTTTACATCTCATGACGAGGCCCATCTATTTCTCCATACAGAATCATTGGTCCCATATAATGTTTGAAACAGTATATGATGAGCTCCACATAATGCTACAGTATATGTTGGTCCCCATGGATGAAGCTCCACTGTCTTATGGGCCCAAATAATGCTCCAAACATAATGGGCCCCATTTCTAATGCTCTAGTGTATAATGGGCCCTGTAAATGCTGCTCCAGTGTCTGATGTCCACCTTTGGAATGTTCCAGTGTATGGTGGGCCCCATCTATCATTCTCCAGAGTATAGTGCTCCCCAAAAATTGCTGTCCCAACATTGAAAACAATCAAATAAGTCTCCTCGCTAGGGAATCCCTGTACTTGTCTGGACAGGTGCTGTAGCTTGTTTAACAGCTCGCCAGCCGTTCTCACGCCCAGTATGGATTGCACGTGATTGCACAAAGGTTAGAAAGGGTACCGTATCCCTGGATAACATGTATGGATAGCGTACACATTCAAAATATATGTCTCAGGAGGCAGGCTCAGACGGTGTTAGGCCCAGTATGGATTGCACGTGATTGCACAAAGGTTAGAAAGGGTACCGTATCCCTGGATAACATGTATGGATAGCGTACACATTCAAAATATATGTCTCAGGAGGCAGGCTCAGACGGTGTCAGGCCCAGTATGGATTGCACGTGATTGCACAAAGGTTAGAAAGGGTACCGTATCCCCGGATAACATGTATGGATAGCGTACACATTCAAAATATATGTCTCAGGAGGCAGGCTCATACGGTGTTAGGCCCAGTATGGATTGCACGTGATTGCACAAAGGTTAGAAAGGGTACCGTATCCCCGGATAACATGTATGGATAGCGTACACATTCAAAATATATGTCTCAGGAGGCAGGCTCAGACGGTGTCAGGCCCAGTATGGATTGCACGTGATTGCACAAAGGTTAGAAAGGGTACCGTATCCCTGGATAACATGTATGGATAGCGTACACATTCAAAATATATGTCTCAGGAGGCAGGCTCAGACGGTGTTAGGCCCAGTATGGATTGCCCATGATTGCACAAAGGTTAGAAAGGGTACCGTATCCCCGGATAACATGTATGGATAGCGTACAAATTCAAAATATATGTCTCAGGAGTAGAGTTGAGCGATACCGTCCGATACTTCAAAGTATCGTATCGGATGGTATCGGCCGATCTTTAAAAAAAGTATCGGTATCGCCGATTCCGATACCGGAAGTCCCATTCAAGTCTATGGGACTTCCGGTATCGGAATAAGAAAAACCCTTTCCTGCCCTTGTACAGCCTCTCTGGGGTCTGTACGGGCCTTTCGGGGGGCTGTGCCGGCCTGCCAGGGGGTCTGTGCAGGCTCCGGTGGTCTGTGCCGGCCTGCCGGGGGGCTGTGCCGGCCTGCCGGGGGGCTGTGCCGGCCTGCCGGTGGTCTGTGCAGGCTCCGGGGGGCTGTGCCGGCCTGCCGGGGGGCTGTGCCGGCCTGCCGGGGGGCTGTGCCGGCCTGCCGGGGGGCTGTGCCGGCCTGCCGGTGGTCTGTGCAGGCTCCGGGGGTCTGTGCAGGCATCGTCCGATGGGACTACAAGTCCCATCGGGCGATGCCTGCTACCATGACAGTGATTGACACATTAGCCAATGATGGGACAGTAGTAGTCCCATCATCCGGCTAATGTGTTAAATGTAAAAAAAAAAAAAAAAATTACATGCTACATACATACAACATGCATACTACATACATGCTACATTCATACTACATACATGCTACATTCATACTACATAAATACTACATGCAACATACATACTACATATATACTACATGCATGCTACATACATACTGCATGCTACATACATACCACATATATACTACATACATACTACATGCATGCTACATGCTACATACATAACACATATATACTACATGCATGCTACATACATACTACATGCTACATACTACATATATACTACATGCATGCTACATACATACTACATGCTACATACTACATATATACTACATGCATGCTACATACATACTACATATATACTACATGCATGCTACATACATACTACATGCTACATACATACTACATATATACTACATACATACTACATGCATGCTACATGCATGCTACATACATACCACATATATACTACATGCATGCTACATACATACTACATGCTACATACATACCATATACATACTACATGCATGCTACATACATACTACATGCATGCTACATACATACTACATGCTACATACATACTACATATATACTACATGCATGCTACATACATACTACATGCTACATACATACTACATATATACTACATGCATGCTACATACTACATGCTACATACATACTACATATATACTACATGCATGCTACATACATACTACATGCATGCTACATACATACTACATGCTACATACATACCACATACATACTACATATATACTACATGCATGCTACATACATACTGCATGCTACATGCATGCTACATACATACTACATACATACTACATGCTACATACATACCATATATATACTACATACATACAATACATTCATACAATACATACATAGACATACAGTACATATAACATAGAGTAACATACTTACCAATACTTGTCACATTGTTCCCCGAAGCCATTGTCTTTTCCGGAATAAATATTAACATAACAAACCACAAAAATACTCACCCACGATCCGAAGCAGTCCACGAGTGTGTCCCACGACGATCTTGGGTAGAGAACTGCAGCATCAGCTGTTGCTGCCGTTCTCTACGGGCTGCAGGAATCCAATGATGGAAGGTAGGTATCCTTCCGCACTGTATTCCTCCGCCACTTAAAAAAAAAAAAAAGTCCCTAGTCTCACTTTATGCCATTGCTGTGTGGGAATTTCCCACGCAGCAATGGCATAAAGTGAGACTAGGGACTTTTTTTTTTTTAAGTGGCGGAGGAATACAGTGCGGAAGGATACCTACCTTCCGTCATTGGATTCCTGCAGCCCGTAGAGAACGGCAGCAACAGCTGATGCTGCAGTTCTCTACCCAAGATCGTCGTGGGACACACTCGTGGACTGCTTCGGATCGTGGGTGAGTATTTTTGTGGTTTGTTATGTTAATATTTATTCCGGAAAAGACAATGGCTTCGGGGAACAATGTGACAAGTATTGGTAAGTATGTTACTCTATGTTATATGTACTGTATGTCTATGTATGTATTGTATGAATGTATTGTATGTATGTAGTATATATGTGGTATGTATGTAGCATGTAGTATGTATGTAGTATGTATGTAGCATGCATGTAGCATGTAGTATGTATGTAGCATGCATGTAGTATATATGTAGTATGTATGTAGCATGCATGTAGTATGTATGTAGTATGTATGTAGTATGTATGTGGTATGTATGTAGCATGTAGTATGTATGTAGCATGCATGTAGTATATATGTAGTATGTATGTAGCATGTAGTATGTATGTAGTATGTATGTAGTATGTATGTGGTATGTACGTGGCATGTTGTATGTATGTAGCATGCATGTAGTATGTATGTAGCATGCATGTAGTATGTATGTAGTATGTATGTAGTATGTAGCATGTATGTAGTATGTATGTGGTATGTATGTAGCATGTAGTATGTATGTAGCATGCATGTAGTATATATGTAGTATGTAGTATGTATGTAGTATGTATGTGGTATGTATGTAGCATGTAGCATGCATGTAGCATGCATGTAGCATGTATGTAGCATGTATGTAGCATGTATGTAGTATGTATGTAGCATGTAGTATGTATGTAGCATGCATGTAGTATGTATGTAGCATGTAGTATGTATGTAGCATGCATGTAGTATGTATGTAGTATGTATGTAGCATGTATGTAGTATGTATGTAGTATACATGTAGTTTGTATGTAGCATGTAGTATGTATGTAGCATGCATGTAGTATGTATGTAGCATGCATGTAGTATGTATGTAGCATGTATGTAGTATGTATGTAGCATATATGTAGTATGTATGTAGTATACATGTAGTATGTATGTAGCATGTAGTATGTATGTAGCATGCATGTAGTATGTATGTAGTATTTTTTTTTTTTTTTTTTTTAACATTTAACACATTAGCCGGATGATGGGACTACTACTGTCCCATCATTGGCTAATGTGTCAATCACTGTCATGGTAGCAGGCATCGCCCGATGGGACTTGTAGTCCCATCGGACCATGCTTGCACAGACCCCCGGACATCAGCACAGCCCCCCGGCAGGCCGGCACAGCCCCCCGGCAGGCCGGTACAGACCCCCACAGGGTGCACAGACCACCGGCAGGCCGGCACAGCCCCCCGGCAGGCCGGCAGAGACCCCCGGAAGGCCCGAAATGACGGCGCATCATGATGCGCACACACCGCGCATCATGATGACGTCAGTCTGTCAATCAACTTTGAATTCCAATTCCGATGCCGAATTCCGATATTGAAAAAATATCGGAAGTCGGTATCGGAATTCCGATACAGCAAGTATCGGCCGATACCCGATACTTGCGGTATCGGAATGCTCAACACTACTCAGGAGGCAGGCTCAGACGGTGTCAGGCACAGTATGGATTTGACGGCCCAGATTACACAGCGGAGGAGCAGGGAGAGGTAAAGATTGCAAATGCTGGGGCCCGGCCCAAGCAAGGGGGGCCCACTCGTGGGCGTCGGTACTGGCACTGGGCCCCTCATAGTACAGCGGTGTGTCTGACGGTGGGTGTACACCACCGCCGTCAGAGACACTTGATTGCACTATGAGGGACCCTGTGCCAGTGCCCGCGCCCAAGAGTCGGCCTACCCACCTGTCCAGGGCAACGGCACTTGCACGGTGTCGTGCGCTAGGTGGTGACCCCGGCCATGGGGGGGAGGCAGCACAGTTAGGGAGTTTTAGAAAGTGGCATATGTTGATGTTGGACATTCAGCTGATGCAAAAGGCGAAATAGGTGAAGTACCAGGAAGAGGTGGACCAAAGCAAGCCATTTTTCTGTCACCCTATGTGTCATCAGGGGAAGGTGGGACAAAATCCTTGGAAACCCATGCGTGGTTCATTTTAATGAAGGTTAGATCATCCACATTTTGGGTTGACAGACGGGTCCTTTTTTCTGTCAGGATTGATCCAGCTGCACTGAAGACTCTTTCCGATAGCACACTTGCAGCTGGGCAAGCGAGCTCCTGTAAGGCATATTGGGCCAATTCAGGCCAGGTGTCCAGTTTAGCGGCCCAATAGTCAAAGGGGAATGACCTGTGTGGGAGAACATCGATATGGGAGGAAAAGTAGTTTGTAACCATAGTTGACAACTGCTGTCTCCTGTCACTTTCCATCGATGCAGTATTACCAGTTGTGTGAGCGGTATTTGAAAAATCAGTCCACAACATTGTCATGAAACCCCTGTCTCCAACGCCACTTCTGCTGTGTGCACCACGAACACCTCTGCCAAGCTGCCCCCGGCCCGTACGGCTCGTGTGAGAACCATCACCGCTGCTGTGTGCTGTAAATGCCTCAAGCAACCGATTTACCAGAGTTGCTTGTTTATTAGCCAATATTAGGTCAAGGTTCTCCTGTGGCATGATGTTTTGTAATTTGCCTTTATAGCGTGGATCCAGGATGCTGGCCAACCAGTAGTCGTCATCGTTCATCATTTTGGCAATGCGGGGGTCCCTTTTTAGGATCCGCAAGGCATAATCTGACATGTGGGCCAATGTTCCCGGTGTCAATGATGCACTGCGAGTGCTGGTTGGAGGAGCACTTTCTGGCAAATCCACATCCCTCCAGTCACGCACAAACCCTGTACCAGACCTTGCCACGCCAACATTTTCACTTGCCCCACGAGATGCATCCTCCTCCCCTAAGTAATCATCCCCATCATCCTCCTCCTCCTCCTCTTCTTCCTCCACCTCGTCCAGGAGAGGTCCCTGAGCAGACAATGGCTGAATGTCATCAAGGATTCCCTCCTCCTCTTCCTCCTCATCAACATTGGCTGCAGACGCCTGCTCCTTAAGGTGCGTCAAAGTTTGCATGAGCAGACGCATAAGTGGGATGCTCATGCTTAGGATGGCGTCGTCTGCGCTTACCAGCCGTGTGCATTCCTCAAAACACTGAAGGACTTTACAAAGGTCTTTCAGCTTCGACCACTGCACGCCTGTCAACTCCATGTCTGCTCTCAAAGTGCCTGGCCGTGTATCCTCCCACAAATGCATTATGGCCTGCCTCTGCTCGCACAGCCGCTCCACCATGTGCAGGGTGGAGTTCCACCTTGTTGCAATGTCGATAATGAGGCGGTGGTTGGGAAGGTGGAGCAATTGCTGCAGCTTCTGCATACGAACGGAGTGTACAGGCGACTGGCGGATGTGCGCGCACAGTCTTCGCACCTTCTGGAGCAGGGCTGTTAACTCCGGATAATTTTTGAGGAAGCACTGCACCACCAGGTTCAAGGTGTGAGCCAAGCAAGGTATGTGGCTGAGTTTTGAAAGGGCTATGGCTGCCACAAAATTACGGCCGTTATCACTAACTACCTTGCCTGCCTCAAGATGTACACTGCCCAGCCATGACTCAGTTTGTCGCTTCAAGTACTCGGCCAGCACCTCGGCGGTGTGTCTGTCGCCCAAACACATCATCTGCAACACAGCCTGCTGACGCTTTCCACTAGCTGCTCGATAGGGGGACACCTCGTGTGCAACAGTGGCAGCTGCAGATGGAGTGCTCGTACGACTGCGCTCTGTGGACGAGCTTTCGCTTCTGGAGGAGGAGGAGGAGGAGGGTCGAACGCCTACAGCCAACTGTTTCCTATACCGTGGGCTAGGCAGCACTGTCCCACCACCGCTGTCCCCTGTGGACCCTGCATCCACCACATTAACCCAGTGCGCAGTGATGGACACGTAACGGCCCTGGCCATGCCGACTGGACCATGCATCAGTTGTGAGGTGCACCTTTCCGCTCACTGACTGCTTGAGTGCATGGACAATGCGGTCTTTCACATGATGGTGGAGGGCTGGGATGGCTTTGCGAGAGAAGAAGTGGCGACTGGGTAGGTCATAGCGTGGTACTGCATAGGCCATGAGTTCGCGGAAAGCTGTGCTTTCCACCAACCGAAAGGGCATCATCTCAAACGAGATTAGTTTGGCAATGTGGGCGTTCAAACCCAGTGTACGCGGATGAGAGACTGAGTACTTTCTTGACCTACTCATAGTGTCTGGGAGGGTGAGCTGGACTTGAGAGCTGCATATGGTGGAAGTAGCGGTGGACAGGGCGGACTGAGAGAGGGTTGATGATGGTGATGGAGTTGGTGTTCTTTCTGATGGCCTAGAATCAGTATTTCGTTGATATAACAGTGGGATTCCCTGACTGCTGTGGTCTTGCAACGACACCTCAACATTTGCTGCTGTGCTAACCTGTGGGCTTACAGTGGGGGAAACAATGTAGCGTTGCTGACTACCTTCGTTGTGATCAGTTGCACATGTGGCACTTGAGGTTTGGTGTTGTGTCCACGCTTGCAAGTGCATGCTGGTTAAATGTCTAAGCATGCAACTGGTATTCAAATTTTTCAGATTTTTCCCTCGGCTAAAGGTCTTTGCGCACTTCTTACAGATAACCTTGGCCTGATCATGAGGATTTTGTTCAAAAAAGTGCCACACTGCACTCTTCCTACTTTGGCAGACATTTTGCGGCCTAGCACGCTGTGATCTTTTGACCCTCTGGACAAGCTGTCCAGCAACTCTTTTGATGTTTGGAACCTGTCTTTGGAGTGCTCCGGGCCTGCCAGATAACAGCTGTTGCGATGTCGATGTCTGCTGTGGATGCTCCTCATCTGAGCTATTGGAAGCAGCACCCTCTTCCCCCAATGGATGCCAATCTGGGTCAACAACTGGGTCATCCATCACCTCCTCTTCTATGTCATGTGCACCTTTCTCTGTGTCACCGTGTATGGTGGTATAGTGTGCGGGAAGGGGCACCTGAGTCTCATCAGGGTCAAAATCTGGCTCTTTACACTGCGAGGACAATGTAGTGCTCTGAGTGAATGTACCAGCAGAATCATCCATCAGCGGCTGTGCATCAGTGCACTCCATGTCAGATTCATCTTTGCCTGGGTAATTCACCATTTCACTTGATAATCCAGGCATGGTATGTGAAAACAGCTCCATGGAGTAATCAGTAGTATGGCCTGCGTCATCCTTCAATCTTGGCTGTGGTGAAGGACACAAGGAAAGGTGTGGTTCATGAACATGAGCCTCCAATGACGACTCAGTGCTTTTACTTTTTACAACTGAAGAAGAGGAGGCGATAGAGCTGGAGGCTGAGTCAGCAATGTAAGACAAAACTTTTTCCTGATGCTCTGCCTTTAAAAGCGGTTTGCCAACTCCTAGAAAACTAAGCGTTCGAGGCCTTATGTAGCCAGATGATGACGCAGGGTCAGCACCTCCTGCATTCGGTCCTATTTTGCTCTTGCCACTACCATCAGATCCACCACCAACACCATCATTACCAGCTGCCAACCCCCGCCCAATTCCACGGCCTCTTCCACCAGCCTTCCTCATTTTTGGTAGAAATGTAGACAAAATCCAACAAACGATATAGTAATGTAAAACAAGGTACAAGGTGTCTATAGGACAGGGGAGATTTAGAATTTCTGCACACACTTGTGGACAGTGGACACTTTTGGATTGTGTGAGGCCCACTGATATCTGAGCACTATGTGACAGGCTCGATGGCACAGCTGCCTGTGACCAAAGTGACGAGAGGATAATGGAGATTTTGAATCTCTGCGCACACTTTTGGACACTGGACACTTGTGGATTGTGTGAGGCCCACTGATATCTGAGCGCTATGTGACACGCTCGATGGCACAGCTGCCTGTGACCAAAGTGACGAGAGGATAATGGAGATTTTGAATCTCTGCGCACACTTTTGGACACTTGTGGATTGTGTGAGGCCCACTGATATCTGAGCGCTATGTGACACGCTCGATGGCACAGCTGCCTGTGACCAAAGTGACGAGAGGATAATGGAGATTTTGAATCTCTGCACACACTTTTGGACACTGGACACTTGTGGATTGTGTGAGGCCCACTGATATCTGAGCGCTATGTGACACGCTCGATGGCACAGCTGCCTGTGACCAAAGTGACGAGAGGATAATGGAGATTTTGAATCTCTGCGCACACTTTTGGACACTGGACACTTGTGGATTGTGTGAGGCCCACTGATATCTGAGCGCTATGTGACACGCTCGATGGCACAGCTGCCTGTGACCAAAGTGACGAGAGGATAATGGAGATTTTGAATCTCTGCGCACACTTTTGGACACTGGACAATTGTGGATTGTGTGAGGCCCACTGATATCTGAGCGCTATGTGACACGCTCGATGGCACAGCTGCCTGTGACCAAAGTGACGAGAGGATAATGGAGATTTTGAATCTCTGCGCACACTTTTGGACACTGGACACTTGTGGATTGTGTGAGGCCCACTGATATCTGAGCGCTATGTGACACGCTCGATGGCACAGCTGCCTGTGACCAAAGTGACGAGAGGATAATGGAGATTTTGAATCTCTGCGCACACTTTTGGACACTGGACACTTGTGGATTGTGTGAGGCCCACTGATATCTGAGCGCTATGTGACACGCTCGATGGCACAGCTGCCTGTGACCAAAGTGACGAGAGGATAATGGAGATTTTGAATCTCTGCGCACACTTTTGGACACTGGACACTTGTGGATTGTGTGAGGCCCACTGATATCTGAGCGCTATGTGACAGGCTCGATGGCACAGCTGCCTGTGACAAAAGTGACGAGAGGATAATGGAGATTTTGAATCTCTGCGCACACTTTTGGACACTGGACACTTGTGGATTGTGTGAGGCCCACTGATATCTGAGCGCTATGTGACAGGCTCGATGGCACAGCTGTGACCAAAGTGACGAGAGGATAATGGAGATTTTGAATCTCTGCGCACACTTTTGGACACTGGACACTTGTGGATTGTGTGAGGCCCACTGATATCTGAGCGCTATGTGACAGGCTCGATGGCACAGCTGCCTGTGACCAAAGTGACGAGAGGATAATGGAGATTTTGAATCTCTGCGCACACTTTTGGACACTGGACATTTGTGGATTGTGTGAGGCCCACTGATATCTGAGCGCTATGTGACACGCTCGATGGCACAGCTGCCTGTGACCAAAGTGACGAGAGGATAATGGAGATTTTGAATCTCTGCGCACACTTTTGGACACTGGACACTTGTGGATTGTGTGAGGCCCACTGATATCTGAGCGCTATGTGACACGCTCGATGGCACAGCTGCCTGTGACCAAAGTGACGAGAGGATAATGGAGATTTTGAATCTCTGCGCACACTTTTGGACACTGGACAATTGTGGATTGTGTGAGGCCCACTGATATCTGAGCGCTATGTGACACGCTCGATGGCACAGCTGCCTGTGACCAAAGTGACGAGAGGATAATGGAGATTTTGAATCTCTGCGCACACTTTTGGACACTGGACACTTGTGGATTGTGTGAGGCCCACTGATATCTGAGCGCTATGTGACACGCTCGATGGCACAGCTGCCTGTGACCAAAGTGACGAGAGGATAATGGAGATTTTGAATCTCTGCGCACACTTTTGGACACTGGACACTTGTGGATTGTGTGAGGCCCACTGATATCTGAGCGCTATGTGACACGCTCGATGGCACAGCTGCCTGTGACCAAAGTGACGAGAGGATAATGGAGATTTTGAATCTCTGCGCACACTTTTGGACACTGGACACTTGTGGATTGTGTGAGGCCCACTGATATCTGAGCGCTATGTGACAGGCTCGATGGCACAGCTGCCTGTGACAAAAGTGACGAGAGGATAATGGAGATTTTGAATCTCTGCGCAAACTTTTGGACACTGGACACTTGTGGATTGTGTGAGGCCCACTGATATCTGAGCGCTATGTGACAGGCTCGATGGCACAGCTGTGACCAAAGTGACGAGAGGATAATGGAGATTTTGAATCTCTGCGCACACTTTTGGACACTGGACACTTGTGGATTGTGTGAGGCCCACTGATATCTGAGCGCTATGTGACAGGCTCGATGGCACAGCTGCCTGTGACCAAAGTGACGAGAGGATAATGGAGATTTTGAATCTCTGCGCACACTTTTGGACACTGGACATTTGTGGATTGTGTGAGGCCCACTGATATCTGAGCGCTATGTGACACACTCGATGGCACAGCTGCCTGTGACCAAAGTGACGAGAGGATAATGGAGATTTTGAATCTCTGCGCACACTTTTGGACACTGGACACTTGTGGATTGTGTGAGGCCCACTGATATCTGAGCGCTATGTGACACGCTCGATGGCACAGCTGCCTGTGACCAAAGTGACGAGAGGATAATGGAGATTTTGAATCTCTGCGCACACTTTTGGACACTGGACACTTGTGGATTGTGTGAGGCCCACTGATATCTGAGCGCTATGTGACAGGCTCGATGGCACAGCTGTGACAAAAGTGACTAGAGGATAAGGGAGATTGGATTGCTTTTAAAAAAGCAGTTTGCGGAGCAGTGGGTAAACAGCAATGCCAGCGTGTCAGGAAGCCTTAAAAGGCAGCCCAACAACCAACACCACTGATACACCACAATATAGCCTCCCCTTGCACTGCACACACAGTGACTTGTGTGTTGTGCAGGCCAAATCGCTAGCAGCAGAAGCAGTTTTTTTGTCTTCTTCCCTGCCTAACGCTCTCCCTACAGAATCAGCAGCAACCTCTCCCTATACTAAGATCGGCAGAAGTAAGATGGCGGTCGGCGTGCGGTGGTATTTGTCCCTTTGGATGTGATATTATTGGTCATTTTAAAAATTGAAAAATAAATAAAAAATATACCTAAATTGTATTGGATATTTTACCAAATGTTTAACAGGTTAGAGTAGAGTAGGGCCTGGCCAAAAGAGTCTACCTTGTCGTGATGGCAGATTTAAAAAATCTTTTGGCCAAAACAAGAGCTGCTGGCTATGTGTGTGATCTGGAGATGGGAACTGTTAATGTGTGATTGGTGAGAAGTGGAGTTTTTCCAAGTGGGTCTGTGGACAGTTCGAGGGGTGGGGTCGAACCTGGGCAGAGTCTCAAGGGGGCCCCAAAAATGTTTCCAGTATGGGGCCCCAAAATTCCTAGTGGTAGCTCTGTCTGGGTTCTAATCCCACCAAGGACAACATATGCAAGGAGTTTGTATGTTCTCCCCGTGTTTGCGTGGGTTTCCTCCCATACTCAATGGGGACAATACTGATAATGTCTGTAAAGTGCTGCGGAATTTATGGTCCTATATAAGTGAGTAAAATGATAAAATCTAATAATGTCAGGACTTTTATAAAATAAGTTATCTTGCAACTTTCCTTCGACATGCCCTGCTCTATAATGCTAACTTCTGGAGATACCGCTTTTAATGATAAAGGCTTTCCTTTTCACTAAGGAAGCTTAGTAGTTTCGGAAGACAGATTATAATTTAAGTAAACCTGTCAGCAGTTTCATGCTGTCCTAACCATGGACAGCATGAAATATGGTCTGGCTCCCTAATTATAATGAACTAATTCTTAAGAGGAAATTTATTGAGACTGGCATTTCATATGCCAATCTTAATCTGAAGTGTGCTGGAGTACAATATGCCAAATGTCATTGAGAGGGGCAGAACTGAAAATTAGTTTTTATTAAAAGTCTTGCATAGAAAAAACACTTTGCTAGGAAACGTAGTCGGGATTGCATTTCTGTCGACCAGGTTGGCTCTCTGCAAAGCAACCACAGGAGTAACGTTAGTGGCGACGTTGTAGCACGATGTTGAGAACATCTGTTGTGCAGCTACATATACTAATCTAAAGAACTCATGCAGACGTCCGGGGCTTCCAGTCCGATCTCAGAGCATAACGCACGGACTGGTCGCAGCTCTCCCGACCTGAGTGTCAAAGCTTCATATATTTCTGAGTCTGTCACACTCATGTCGAAAGAGCCATGGCTGCAGATGTACAATTGAAATAAAGGTCTCTGCCCCTACATTATGCTGCTCTTAAATGAGGTAACAGATGTCTTTAAATTGAACCTGTCACCAGAAAAAATGCTAGTAACCTGCAGAGACCCTTGTCCCAATTGTATGTTGCTAATTAGACTGCATGCTTTAGCTTTGAAAAAATCACTGATTGAACAAAAGGAGATTATCACTAGAGGACTAGTAAACCTGCAACACTTAAGTCTTTGATATTCATCCCTGCTTCCCCACTGAGTGGCAACTTTCTGCCTATGCGCAGTGAAGATAGAAAACTGTCAATCATTACTGCAGGTTTATACCGATAATCATATTGCCAAATCAATTTTACTGTGCAATAAACAACCTAAAAAGGAAACTCAAATAGCAATTTCTGAATTTAATGTATTTATTTGACCATTTCACTGCATTTGGAATGATTTTCCCTTTATTCGGTACATGGTATGGTAAAGTGACAGACGCTAGTCAAGACTACAACTCATTCCACAAAAAACAAGCCCTCACTTGGCTGTTGATAGAAAAATAAAAAAAATGATCTTTTTGGCAGAAGAAAAGTAAAAACAAAAGGCCAAAAACCAATTACTGGAAGCAGCAGGAAAGGGCTAGAGTGTAAATGGTTGGTTTTTGTCCTTCGGTTGTGCTACGTATTGCTGTTCAGTCAAGCTAAAGTAAAATAGGGCTGTGTCACCACATACGTCCCAGTGACAAGACTGCACCTCTCCCAGAAAGCCATCATACCGTTCTTCTTATTGTCCCCAATAATGCACTAATACGGTGTAACCTTGATTGCCGAATCTGTATACCGCACAATATTCTTTATTCCATGTCACTCAATGCTAAATGTATTTATACTGAGCCTTTATTTTTCTCTTGCAGGGAGTCAATGTTATGCTCTTTATCGAATATTCAGTTCAGTTGGACAAAAGGAAGAACTGCTCCATTGAGCTGAGCAATGTGAACCCCATTGGTGAGTTCATGTATCTTGTACGCCACCGTTATTTGGCAGCTATTTGCTTCTGAGTGCAGTGGATGGCATGGCCGAATGCATTCCTGTGCATTTCACAGTATGAAATAGCATTAAATGCCGTACTGTAATGTCCTCGGAATAAGTCACTGAGGCAAACTTTGGATCACATTGTATAATTTGTTCTGCTCATTATAAATAGCAAAGAGAATTGAGTTGAATCTTAAAAAGGTACTTTATGTTCTTTTAAATGGTCATTGTCACTTAAATAAAAACTTTGCATAAATCAATATAAAAGGCTTTGCAAGAAACTTTGTCATTTATCTTATCATAGAAATATGCTTCTTTGGCCACTTTTGAACCATGTCATTCCCTCCCTTCTGTCTCCTAAAACCATTACCCACTCTTAAATATAAGTCAAATTTGTGTTGGTCAAAGCGAGACGGACAGGTTACACTGCCTATTGTACTCTATGGACTGAGACCAGCAGAAATGGGCAAACACAGCTAGATAGAGATGCAGATGCAAGTAATAGTTTTGTCTCCAGTGCTGCATTCACAGCCACACAGCTCAGTACTATTGTATAATGTCAGGCATTCTGCTTCTGCTGCTGGATCTTTTTCATGTGTTAAAGAGAATAAAGGGCAGGAATCCACTCGCTCTTATGTGCTATTCATGGAAAACAATTTAGCAGTTAGTCTCCACTCCATAGTTTGGAGAGGACTGAAAATTAGAAATAGTGTGACATACTGTAAGTCACATAATGGGAGGAGACACAGATTAGATATTAGAAAAACACTTTTTGACAGGGTGATCAATGAGTGGAACAGGCTGCCACGAGAGGTGGTGAGTTCCTCACTATGCTCCGTTCCATTGGCCTCAAGGACACCGTTCTCTCCTGGTTCTCCTCCTATCTCTCTGACCACTCCTTTACTGTATCTTTTGCTGGTTCCTCCTCCTCTCACCTTCCCCTTACTGTTGGGGTTCCTCAAGGATCGGTTCTAGGCCCCCTCCTCTTCTCCTTGTACACTGCCCCTATTGGTCAAACAATCAGTAGATTTGGTTTCCAGTACCATCTCTATGCTGATGACACCCAATTATACGCTTCTCCTGACATCACGCCAGCCTTTCTAGAAAACACCGGCGATTGTCTAAACGCTGTGTCTAACATCATGTCCTCACTATATCTGAAACTGAACCTGTCAAAGACTGAACTCCTTGTGTTTCCTCCCTCTACTAATGTACCTATACCCAACATTGCCATTTCTGTGTGTGGTTCCACTATTACTCCCCAGCAACATGCCCGCTGTCTTGGGGTCATACTTGACTCCGAGCTTTCCTTTGCCCCCTACATTGGATCACTGGCTCGCTCTTGTCATCTGCACCTCAAAAACATTTCTAGAATTCGACCTTTTCTTACTTTTGACTCCGCAAAAACTCTTACTGTTTCTCTTATTCATTCTCGTCTCGACTATTGTAACTCTCTTCTAATCGGTCTCCCTCTTACCAAAGTCTCCCCTCTCCAATCTGTCTTGAATGCTGCAGCCAGGATCATATTCCTCACCAATCGTTACACCGATGCCTCTACCTTGTGCCAGTCATTACACTGGCTACCCATCCATTCCAGAATTCAGTATAAACTTATTACCCTCACCCACAAAGCCCTCCATGGCTCAGCACCACCCTACATCTCCTCCCTTGTTTCAGTATACCACCCTACCTGCGCCCTCCGTTCTGCTGATGACCTGAGGTTAGCATCCTCAATAATCAGAACCTCCCACTCCCGTCTCCAAGACTTTACACGTGCTGCGCCAATTCTTTGGAATGCACTTCCCAGGTCAATACGATTAGTCCCCAATCCCCACAATTTTAAGCGTGCCCTGAAAATGCATTTATTCAGACTGGCCTACCACCTCAACACATTAACCTAATCTATCCCTGGGTGGCACAGTCAAAAGTTTTACCATAACCAGGTTCCACGCATCATGTTCCCACATGCTTTATGCATCCGTTAGCCCTCTGTGTCTGTACTGTTACACACTTAACATTATGGCTGGTCCAAACAATCAGGGCAATTGTTACCACCCACCTTTCGTGTCTACCTCTTTCCTCATAGACTGTAAGCTTGCGAGTAGGGCCCTCATTCCTCTTGGTATTTGTTATAATCTACGTGATTATTGTTATGCTGTAATGTCTATTGTCTGTACAAATCCCCTCTGAAATGTAAAGTGCTGCGGAATATGTCGGCGCTATAGAAATAAAATGTATTATTATTATATTATTATTATAGTTCTCCTTCAATAGAAGTCTTCAAACAGAGGCTGGCTAGACATCTGTCTGGGATGATTTAGTGAATCCTGCTTTGAGCAGGGGGTTGGACCAGATGACCCAGGAGCTCCCTTCCAACTCTATCATTCTATGATTCTGTAATAATGGCCAGAAGTAGTGGCATTCCTTATGTGAACCCATAGCAGCCTATGCAGAAAAGTTATCTCAAGTGGCAGATATGCATTAACATTATTCTTTGTTTTAAACTGTATATATCACTAAGAATGTTTTTTTTTCTCCATTGCATTTTAAAGATTTGTGGATTCTCCTGTGACGTCCAGCCACAGACTAGGGTTCATTGGAGACTGTGATTTTCTCTTTGTACTGCAATACATATTTATAGTATTCAACACTAAAGACATGGAGTCAAAAGTCCAAAAATAAAATGTAATGCATTTTATTAAATTATAGCTCTGCTGGGGGAAGCTGTGCTGTATATCATGCTGCTGTGCTGGGGGGTGCGGTATACCATGAGGCTGTGCTGTATACCATGGTGCTGTGCTGGGGGGCTGTGCTGTATACCATGGTGCTGTGCTGGGGGGGCTGTACTGTGTACCATGGTGCTGTGCTGGGGGGCTGTGCTGTATACCATGGTGCTGTGCTGGGGGAGGTTGGCAGTGTTGTATACCATGTGGGGCTGTGCTGTATACCATGTGGGGCTGTGCTGTATACCATGGTGCTGTTCTGGGGGAGGGGGGCTGTGCTGTATACCATGTGGGGCTGTGCTATATACCATGAGGTACTGTGCTATATACCATGTGGTGCTGTGCTGTATACGATGTGGGGCTGTGCTGGGGGCTGTGTTGTATACCATGGGGCTGTGCTGGGGGTATTGTGCTGTATACCATCATGCTGTGCAGGGGGGGTGTGCTGTATACCATGGTGCTGTGCTGGGGGGCTGTGCTGTATACCATGGTGCTGTGCTGAGGGGGCTGTGCTGTATACCATGGGGCTGTGCTGGGGGGTTCTGCTGGGGGAAGCTGTGCTGTATATCATTGTGCTGTGCTAGGGGGTGCTGTATACCATGGGGCTGTGCTGGGGGGTTGTGCTGCATACCATGGTGCTGTGCTGTGTACCATGGTGCTGTGCTGGGGGCTGTGCTGTATACCATGGTGCTGTGCTGGGGGGATTGTGCTGTATACCATGGTGCTGTACTGGGGGTATGTGCTGTATACCATAGTGCTGTGCTGGGGGATGTGCTGTATACCATGGGGCTGTGCTGGGGCGGTTGTGCTGTATACCATGGGTCTGTGCTGGGGGGGTTGTGCTGTATACCATGGGGCTGTGCTGGGGGGCTGTGCTGTATACCATGGTGCTGTGCTGGGGGAGGTTGGCAGTGCTGTATACCATGTGGGGCTTTGCTGTATACCATGTGGGGCTGTGCTGTATACCATGGTGCTGTTCTGGGGGAGGAGGGCTGTGCTGTATACCAGGTGGGGCTGTGCTATATACCATGAGGTACTGTGCTATATACCATGTGGTGCTGTGCTGTATACCATGTGGGGCTGTGCTGTATACCATGTGGGCTGTGCTATATACCATGTGGGGCTGTGTTATATACTATGCAGCTGTGCTATATACTATGTGGCTGTGTTATATACCATGGGGGTACATTATACATTAAATTCTATGGGGCTGTGTTATATAATATAAAGGGGCTACATTATACTATATGAAGAGGCTACCTTGTATTCTATGGGGGGCTACATTATATTCTATGGGGGGCTAGATTATATTGTATGGGGGCTTCATTATACTTTATGAGGGGCTACATTATATTCTATTAGGGCTGCATTATACAGTACTAAATGAGGAGGGCTACATTGTATTCTATGGAGGGGCTACATTATACTATATAAGGGGCTGCATTATATTCTATGGGGGGCTGCATTATATTCTATGGGGGGCTGCATTATACTCTATGAGGGGGATGCCATATATTCTATGGAGGGGCTACATTATATTCTATGGGGGGTTACATTAGATTCTGTAGGGTGGCTGCATTATGCTCTAAGGGGTGGCTGTTTTATACTGTAAAAGGGGGGCTGCATTATATTCTACTGTATGGATGGTTACATTATATTGTATGGCGGGGCTGCATTATACTCTGTGGGGTGGCTGCATTATGCTCTATGGGGTGGCTGCATTATACTTTATGTGGGCTGCATTATACTGTATCAAGGACTATGGGGAATACATTATACTATGTGAAGAACTATGGGGTGCATTATACTATGGGAAATGAATTGTACTACATGGATGATTGGCGGTGTATTATACTATATGGAGCACTATGAGGAGTGTATTATACTATATGGAGGACTGAGGAGTGTATTATACTATATGGAGGAATATGGGGCACATTATATTATATGGAGGACTATGGGGTGTAAACTGTAGATGTGCTGCTGATAACATGATACTGTATAGGGACAGAATGATCCTTTAGTGATTGTTCTGTCCCTATCATTCCTTCTCAGAGGGTAGAAAGAGGCCGGGAAACCAGTGTTGAACGACATAAATATTGTCGATCACACTAATTTAGTGGCCTGAACTCAGCTCATGTAAATACAATCGAAATGCTTCTGTGTGATGTGCAATATGTTAGCATTTGGGGCCCCATTTTAAACTTTGCCTAGGGTCCCACTTTGGCTAAAACCTGCCCTGAATAAATAGAGATGTTAAATATAAGAGTGCATCCAGCTACAAAGACATTCATAAAGAGCTCTAACCCATGTTTCCCCATATGTAGTATCACACCAGCATCCCCAATGAGCATTTTCCATGGGCTTCATCAGGGGTCTGTGAAGTACAGTGCGTTAAAACTAACCTTCTATAGATACCATCACAGGTGTAAATCCTTCCGGCATGATTTGTGGTGCATGCATAGTGTTGTGTTCACTGGTGACTACATTACTTCCGGCAGCCAGTGTGATGCGGCGGGACAAAAAGAAATTCCCAATGATATCACTGACTCACACGCAGTGAAAAGGCAACTTTGATAATACTTTGGCGTGCATCACGTCACAGGCATACGCGTTAGCCAGACTCTCTTATAGATAGAGACTGATAAAAGGGAATATGTGGTGGCTGTGTTATAGCACATTTCAAATCTGATCATAGATATTATTAGATGGTAAGTATAATGGTAAGAAAGCTGTTCCTTGCAACACTAAGTAGCTTAGTATTAAAGTGACATATGCAAGAAATATATCTTACGTGAATAACATCAGCAAAACACAATAAAAAATAAAATGACAGTGCAATGAACATATTTAAATGCAAACCCTACAACTGTGTATGTGAATAAAACAAGTTCATCAAAAACAAATATAAATATATGTGTGATTTATATGGTCAATAAGAGAGATTTCTATGTTAAATATGAGCAAGTATGTAGTGACGATGTTTGTACATGTTTGTATGTGTTTATGCTTTTGTGTCACTATAAAGGAATACAATTTTTTACATTTTATTTTTGAACTTTTGACTCTATGTCATTAGTGTTGAATTCATTATTTGGAGTGTCCACCCTCCTACTATGAAGCATAGGACTTTCTCTACATTTTGAATCTATTATGTATTCTGTTCTGATGATATCGTTTCAACCTATTTATTGTAGTATCTAGAACAGGTGATCAAATGATAATAGGTTCATATCCTCTCATCAGACTGAAAGAAAGCAAAAAAAACTTTTTAAATTTATTGAAAAAAAAACTAAAAATTCTAATCAATGCCCTTTTCCCAAGTTGAAAAATTAAAGTTGGTATCAACGTGTCCAATCAATTCCAAAATAGTACTTATAAAAATATCAACTTGGTGCACAAAAAACAAGATTTCACACAGATCAATTTATAGAAAATAATAATAATTACTTGACTCAGAAAATGGAGGCAGAAACCTTTTCTTTTTACAAATTTCTGAGTTCTTTTTTCAGCCACGTAAATAAAAAAGAGCATATATATGTATATGCACAATAACTGCTGTAAAAATAAAATCCAAAAACAATGGCCTAATTGCGTTTTCTTCAATTTAATCACACTTGAATTTTTTTTACTTTTTGCCAGCACATTATTTCTTAAAATGAATGGTGTTAATCAAAGCTACAACTCATCCTGCATCGAATAAGCCCTTAAGTGGTTATGCCAGTGTCTCTTTGCAGAATGTGATGAAAAAATAAAGCAGAAAACTGATAATTGTTGATATAGGGTTAAGAAATTTATTTATTTAACTAATAGATGATTAGATGCACAGCAAGACTTACAATATATACTGTAGATGTATTGTGTTGGAATATGTTTGGTGCAATAACTCCATTCCTTTCTATGGTTGTAGAAGGATAGGGAAAATAAGGGGAGGTCAGCTCACCAGTCTCAGTTGTGATCCATAATCCTCCTGCGCACGGAGTCACCTTGATCAGGGGCGTTGACTGAAGCAAAATAAAGGATAGAATCTCCAGCGCTGGACTTCAGTTAAAAATTCATCATTTATTATAAATTCTTAAAATCGGACAAGAAAAAAGTATGAATAAGGACATACAGGCAGATGGGGTCTCTGGTGGTCTCCAACCAACGCGTTTCGACCTAGAAGGTCTTACTCATGGTTCCATGGTTGGAATATGTTTGGTGCAATAACTCCATTCCTTTCTATGAGAGTTTAGCTGCTAGATTTGTATGCTTTTTTATAAAGTTAGAACAAGAAAAAATCTCCCAGAGGCTCACACAGGGATAGCATGTGACTGTATTTGCTGTTTTTCCTGTGTCTGTTGTGAGGTAGCGCTGTCATTTACTTGGGGAATTCTCGCTTGGCAGTGAACAAAACACTTCCGGCATGGGTTTTCCATCAAACATAGCAGTCCATGCGGTTTATTATACAGCATAAACCGATAGAAGCAATCAACAAAACTTCACATAAACAGCAGAGCATCCATTATAGCTTCCCTCTATAAACCCAGTGTTCACACAGGTTGCTCAATGTCCAGCATACAGGCTCTCTTAGCCTCATTTATCTCACCCACGTCAGGGTCTCCACATGGTTCCGTCACTCATGCTGCAGACGTCCATATCCCTCCAGGGAACTTTCAGGCTATGGCAGCCATTACACACAGCCACACACCGGCTGTTAGCCAGGAGACAATCCTGCGCACGGGACCTTCCGCTCTGGACCAACCAGGTCCCTGCATTCACCCTTTGTGACTCACCCTGGCCACATTATATTGTTCATAGCCACGCCCACTGGGTCACATGACTCTGACCTCATCACAGGTCCTTCAGGCATTTTCACACTCTTTACAACCGTGCTCTAAACACACCCCCTGAGTGGGTTTGGAGGTAACCAGGCCCCCCCAACTCTCTAGCTACCTGGAGACTTCTCCCTCTCATATTAAATCAGCATCTCAGCAAAGACCTTGCTGATCACACATACATAAGTCTCCATCTCAAAGCCACCCACTTTGAGATACCTAGCGGCCATTCAACATTCTGCCATTCATCCTTTCTCCTGGGACCTGCACACAGCGCCCCCTAGCAGACACAGTGGTTACTACACCACACTGTGTATGAGAGAAGAGGCCTGTTGTAGATGCAGCACAGATAGAAACACACAAATGATTTATTCCAGATCTATTAAGATTATCATATATTGTTCCTGATTGTTCCTAAATAAAGAAGCTCTGTTGTCACATGCTTGGAGAGTATCCTGAATAATCCACTGCCAGCAGGTTAAGGGCCCAGAGTGACACAGAACCCCAGAGAAACAAAGCAACAGAATCCCAAAGCAAAAGCAGCACAGAGCAACAGAGATGTCCAGCAGCAATCTTGTCAAGTTCTTAGTGCCAAGGCTCACTAACAAGAACTACCAGTCCTGGAAATTCAAGGTGAAGATGCTGCTCATAAAAGAAGGTACATGGAAATATAGTCAGGAACAAGTGCCTCTTCCATTACCAGATGATTGGCTAGAGAAGGATCAGAAAGCACAAAGCATGATCTCCCTCAGTGTAGATGATAATCAGATTGTGCATATATTCAAGTGTGCATCTGCAAAGGACATGTGGGATGAGCTAATGTAAATGCATGAAAGATCAAATCTCAGCAATAAGCTTTATCTCATGAGAAAGCTGTATCAGAGTAAGCTAAGTGATAGACAGAACATGCATGGCTATATGAGAAACACCCTAAAGATTGTGGCGCATCTCAAGGGTATTGGAGAAGAAATTAAAGATTTTCATGTTGCTGCACTTCTATTAAGTGGTCTTCCAGAAAGTTATGACACACTCATGACTGCAATAGATGCACAGCCAGATGATGAGCTGACACTAGAGTATGTTAAAGGCAAACATGTGGCTGAATTCAAGAGAAAAATGTAGCATGTAAGCATAAGTAATGAATCCAGAGCAGAAACAGCATTAAAGACACATGATTTCTCTAAATATAAGGGCAATCTACGAGAAACTTGTGAATGTTTTGTCTGTAAAAAGCCCAGCTAGCTTAAAGAAGACTGCAGAATTTGGAACCTAAGAATGAGTCAGCTTAAAAAAGCATAACAGTCATCAAAGGGTTAAAACAGCTGTAAAGGAAGATTCTGCATGTGTTGAAACTGCATCTAATGCCAGTGCAGGCCCATCTGCAAAGCATATATTGTGTGTACATTCTGGTGCAAGCAGCCATATGACAAATAATAAGGATTTCTTCACTGACCTTAATGAAAGCAAGTCAGAAAAGGTCATCTTAGCTAATGGTCATTATATGACTTCAGATGGAGTAGGAGACAGCTACCTCCACTGTCCAGTTTCCTCAGCACAAAGCAGAAAGATCCCAATAAAGATGTTCTCTATGTTCCAAATCTTGAAAGCAATCTTCTGTCAGTAAAGAAGCTCATGAAAAAGGGAATGTAGTTACTTTTAAAGATAACAGCTGCATCATCTCAAAGAAGGGTCACGCTCTTGCAGATGGAAAAATCCAAGATGGATCACCTAAAATGCAAGGAAAGAATGTACAGTGCTAGACAAGATCTACACAAGAGCTGTATCCATGTATGGCACAGACGTCTTGGGCACAGAGACCCAGAAGCAGTAAGGAAGCTAGCTCAACTTGCAAATGGTATTAAAATCAACCAGTGTAGTCAAATGATGAAGTACACTAGCTGTCTTAAAGGGAAAATGTCCAGAAAATCCTTTCCTAAAATAAGCACCACTAGATCTGCACAGCCTCGGCATCTGATACATACAGATGTGTGTGGTCCAATGAGTGTTCAAACTCCTAGCAAGAAGAGATATTTGCTCACTTTTATTAATGACTACTCCAGATATACAGTCCCCAGCTTGCTTCACAGTAAGGATGAAGTTCCACAGAAACTTGAAGAATATCTTGCTGTAGTGTTTAACAAGTTTGGAAGAATGTCAAAAGCCCTGCGTGCAGATAATGGAACCGAATATACAAGTGGTGAGGTGCAAACTATTTTAAAAAAGGATGGAATCGTGTTCCAGACTACCATTCCATGCAACCCAGAACAAAATGGCATTGCACAGAGGAAGAAGCATACTCTCTGTGAAAGTGGGAGAAGTATGTTGTTTGATGCAAATCTACCTACAATATATTGGGGAGAAGCCATCATGACAGCTTGTTTTCTTCAAAACAGAGTGCCAGGTAAAGCCACCAATAAAACTCCATATGAGCTATTATAATAATCTTTATATAGCGCTAACATATTCCACAGCACTTTACACTCATTATCATCACTGTCCCTGATGGGGCTAACAATCTAAATTCCCAATCAGTATGTCTTGGAAATGTGGGAGGAAACCGGAGTACCCGGATGAAACCTACAGGGGTAACATACAAACTCCTTGCAGATGTTGTCCTTGGTGGGATTCGAACCCAGGACTCCAGCGCTGCAAGGCTGCAGTGCTATCCACTGAGCCACCGTGCTGCCTAACCTGAAGCACCTCAGGATATTTGGAAGCAAATCATTTATGTATGTTACCAAAGAAAAATGTTCCAAGTGGGACTCACACGCAAAGCAAGGAGTCCTGGTGGGCTGTAGCAAAACTCAAAAGGGATTCAGAATCCTACACCGAGAGACCAATATAGTAACAATCAGCAGAAAAGTAGTGATTGATGAAAACTCTGTATCGCTCAAATTCCTTGACGTTACACCAGTAATTCAACCTAAGAAGCAAGAACAAGAATCTCAATCATCAAACCCAGACACCGAAAAGGAAAGCACTGAAGTGTGGATAAGCTCTGAAGCCACCAAGGAAGACACAGAAGAATCAAGTCAACCTCCAGTCAGGAGATCAGAAAGGTCAAACAAAGGTGTCTCAGCTAGATGCCTTTCTTATATGGTCAGAACACTTACTGAACCAGAGCCACAGTCATGGCAAGAGATGCAAAAACTGCCTATCCACGAGAAGCAGAAGTGGATAAATGCTGCTAATTAAGAGATGGAGTCCCTTCACCAAGTCCAGACATGGCATCTTACTGAGCTACCACAAGGAAAAAGAGCTATCGGATGTAAGTGGGTCTTCAAACACAAATATGACTCAGAAGGTAAAGTTCACTGGTTTAAGGCAAGATTGGTCACAAAAGGGTACTCGCACAAGTACGGTGAAGATTATGATGCTACTTTTCTCCAGTTGTGAAGCAAACCACATTCAGAACTTTAATGTCTGTATCTGCAGTTCAACAGTTGACAGTGAGATATTTTGACATCAAAACAGCCTTCCTACATGGTGACCTTGAAGAAGATTTGTACATGAGCCAACCCGAGGGACATACTGTATTAAAAAGGGTGAAGAGCACCTTGTTTGTAAAATGCAAAAATCTCTCTATGGACTTAAGCAATCAGCAAGAGCTTGGAACTTGGAAATGAATGAAGTTTTGATGGATGAAGGATTTAAAAGATCTCAAGCTGATCCATGTTTGTATACAAAAATGTAGCGAAGGAGTGGATGTATGTTCTCCTATATGTAGACGATGTAATCATGTCTCATCAAGATGCAAAAGAAATTGCAAAGCTAGGTGAAATTCTCAATAAGCACTTTGAGGCTAAGGAGATGGAGTCCGTTCACCCACTTCAGACATGGGAGCTTGCTGAGCTACCACAATGAAAAGGAAATTTCAAAGCTAAGTTAAATTCTCAACCATCACTGAGATTAAGGACCTTGGAAATGTGACAAATAATTTGGGAATCCAAATCCAGAGAGAGGAAGATGGGAGTTTTCTTCTCAACCAAAGTTCTAAAATTTCTGCAATACTAAACCAATTTGGAATGTCAGAAGCCAAAGGTGCGTCAACACCAATGGATCCGTCCTACTTACAGTTGGAAGGAGAAGATCTGCTACCCAGCAATGAGAGTTACAGACAAGCAGTGGGGATGCTTCTGTACATAGCAAGCACAACTCGTCCGGATATCACAACCACAGTTGGAATTCTCTGCAGATGTGTAAGCAAGCCATGCCAAAAAGACTGGAATACAATTAAGAGAATTCATTAATATCTTAAAGAAACTCAAAGGCTAAATCTTAAGATATCTGCATCAGGAGATCTCACTCTCAGAGGTTATGTCGATGCAGATTGGGCTGGAGATTCAAGTGATCAGAAATCAACAAGTGGTTAATTGTTCAAGTTAGGAGAAAATTCAATTTCTTGGTCCAGCAGAAAACAAGTGTCAGTCGCATTACCTTCTACAGAAGCAGAATATTGATCTGCAGCTTATGCAAGTCAAGTAGTAATGTGGTTGAAACAACTTTTGGAAGATTTCGGTAAGCCATTAGCTGAACCAAGATTTCTTAGGAATAAATTCTTGGACTTTTAGGTGCGCTGCCAGACAAATTCCATAGCCACACAAGGTTAAAAAGTTAACCCTTTAATCCCTACGCGTTTCGAAGCATAACACTTCTTATGTATCCAGAATAATCCACTGCCAACATATTGACACTGTCATATTAAGCACCAATGGTGTCGCCATAGCCTGTGCAAACCGTATAATGCGGACACTTATTTTTTTGCACTGGAACCACTTTTCTATGCAGTGTATGTAAGAATGTTTAGCAAACTGTTTGACTTTTCTATGTAATATTCATATAATATACATATGAGATCACAATAAACTAGATTGACATATAGTCATATAGCAATCCTCAAAGTAACAGCCATGGCGCACAAGCTATTAGTATAGCGCGCCTACGCTATTGTAAGCAGCTTTCTGGATGCAAAAGACACTGAGGAGATAGTGGTACTTAACCAACACTATTTATTTAACTGACACAAAAAGGAAAATCTATTTACAAGTATATATACACTACTCAAAAAATAAAGGGAACACTTAAACAACAGAATATAACTCCAAGTAAATCAAACTTCTGTGAAATCAAACTGTCCACTTAGGAAGCAACACTGATTGACAATCAATTTCACATGCTGTTGTGCAAATGGAGTAGACAATTACCCCTACCTCCGCCTTTGTGCAAGGAGGAACAGGAGGAGCACTGCAAGAGCCCTGCAAAATGACCTCCAGCAGGCCACAAATGTGCATGTGTCTGCACAGTTAGAAACTAACTCCATGAGGATGGTCTGAGGACCCAATGTCCACAGATGGGGGTTGTGCTCACAGTCCAACAGGACGCTTGGCATTTGCCACAGAACACAGGATTGGAAAATTCGCCACTGGTGCCCTGTGCTATTCACAGATGAAAGCAGGTTCACACTGAGCACATGTGACAGACGTGACATAGTCTGGAGATGCCGTGGAGAGCGATCTGCTGCCTGCAACATCCTTCAGCATGACCGGTTTGGCAGTGGGTCAGTAATGGTGTGGGGTGGCATTTCTTTGGAGGGCCGCACAGCCCTCCATGTGCTCGTCAGAGTTAGCCTGACTGCCATTAGGTACCGAGATGAGATCCTCAGACACCTTGTGAGACTATATGCTGGTGCTGTTGGCCCTGGGTTCCTCCTAATGCAAGACAATGCCAGACCTCATGTGGCTGGAGTGTGTCAGCAGTTCCTGCAAGATGAAGGCATTGAAGCTATGGACTGGCCCACCCGTTCCCGAGACCTGAATCCGAATGAGCACATCTGGGACATCATGTCTCGCTCCATCCACCATCATGTTGCACCACAGACTGTCCAGGAGTTGGCAGATGCTTTAGTCCAGGTCTGGGAGGAGATCCCTCAGGAGACCATCCGTCGACTTATCAGGAGCATGCCCAGGCATTGTACAGTAGGGAGGTCATACAGGCACGTGGAGGCCACACACAATACTGAGCCTCATTTTGACTTGTTTTAAGGACATTACATTCCACTTTAATTTTGTGTGTGACTCCAAATCAGGCCTCCATTGGTTAATAAATTTGATTTCCATTGATGATTTTTGTGTTATTTTGTTTTCAGCACATTCAACTTTGTACAGAACAAAGTTTTCAATCAGAATATTTCATTCATTCAGATCTAGGATGTGTTATTTAATTGTTCCCTTTATTTTTTTGAGCAGTGTATTTATACAGGTAAGCACTATATGGCGATAACAGGGTCAAAACAGTATATCATGACACAGAGAAGTGACTAAATACAACATACTGCATTGAGCAAGGGGTTGGATGCGGTGACCCTTGAGTTAACTTCCAACTTTAATATTCTATCTATTCAATATTTTATTATATACTGTATATACTCGAGTATAAGCAGACCCGAGTATAAGCCGAGGCACCTAATTTTACCACAAAAAATTGGGAAAACTTATTGACTTGAGTATAAGCCTGGTATGCATTGTCCCCTCATCCCCATCTTGGTATGCATGTATTCTCATTCTTATCCTGGTATGCATGGCTCCTAAACTCTATCCTTGTCTGCATGACTCCTCATCCCTATCCTAGCATGATTGGACCCCATCCCTATCCTGGTATGCATGGCTCCATCCCTATCCTTGTATGCATGGCTCCATCCCTATCCTTGTATGCATGGCTCCATCCCTATCCTTGTATGCATGGCCCCATCCCTATCCTTGTATGCATGGCTCCATCCCTATCCTTGCATGCACTGTTCCATCCTTATCCTTGTATGCATGGCTCCATCCCTATCCTTGTATACATGGGCCCCATCCCGATCCTTGTATGCATGGGCCCCATCCCTATCCTGGTATGATTGGCCCCATCCCTATCCTTGTATACATGGTCCCATCCCTGTTGTATATATGGCCCCATCCCTATCCTTGAATGCATGGCCCCATCCCTATCCTTTAATGCATGGCTCCATCCCTATCCTTGTATGCATGGCAGCATCCCTATCCATGTATGCATGGCTCCATCCCTATCGGTGTATGCATGACCCCATACTTATACTGGTATGATAGGCCTTCATCAAAAAAACATTAAAAAAACATACTTACAGTACCTTCCTGTGCTCTCGAGCGTCTTCTTCCGTTGCCAGCAGTTGCTTTGTGAGCAGGGACATCATGCGCTGCTCACAAGCAGTGTACAGCTGCCGGAATACTCATCACTTCCCACGCTGGAACCATGTGCATGGAGGGCAGTGAGTGTTAAGTAGTGTGCAGAGTGTCAGCCACCGGGCTGTCACATGTGCCTCTTCTTAAGAGAAATGAATATTCACCTCTCTCCACGCCTATAGGAGAGGGCCCATTTTTCTGCAGCAGACGGCTCCTGCCTCCTGTGACCCGCTGCTCTGCTGCTGCCACTCTCCCTTCATCTTCTGAGACCCTTAAGGCCCCGTCTCACTAAGCGATCTCGGTAGCGAGATCGCTGCTGAGTCACAACTTTTGTGACGTAACAGCGATCTCACCAGCGAGATCGCTGTGTGTGACAGCGATCAGCGAGCGGCCCCCCTGCTGGTATAGCTGATCGCTGGAAGAAACCTCTGGACATTTCTTTGGTCGCTGGTCTCCCGCTGGCCAGCACGCATCGCTGTGTGTGACAGGCGGGAGACCAGCGATCAGGTGTAAAAAATAATAAAAGAAATAAAAAATATAGTTATTCTCACCTTCCGACGTCCCGTTCAGCCATCCCGCCTCTCTCCACCCTCCGGTCCCAGTGATCCTTTGCACGAATGACCGCGAGACTTTGTTATCCCTCGAGACCGTGACATCTCGCGGTCATTCGTGCAAAGGATCACTGGGACCGGAGCGTGGAGAGGGGCAGGATGGCTGAACGCGACGTCGGAAGGTGAGAATAACTATATTTTTTATTTTGATTCTATTTTTTACAGCGATGGCCAGCGATGCCGCGCGCTCGGCATCGCTGTGCTGATCACTGGTGAAGCTGTCTGTGTGACAGCTCACCAGCGATCACATAGCGACTTACTAGCGATCCTGACACCTTGATATCGGTGTCGGGATCGCTGGTAAGTCGCTTAGTGTGACGGGGCCTTTACTCAAGTCTAAGCCGAGGAGGGCGGTTTCAGCACAAATAAAGTTCGGAAAAATTTGCTTATACTCGAGTATATATGATATATTGTTCTTGTTATCTAGCACTTAAAAGACTGTTAGTGCCTTTATGTCTGAAATTCACAGATATCACTTTCAGTACTAGGTCCATTCCCATTATAGTCTATGTAAGCTCCTCTGATCATTATGTAAGCATGTTGCGGGATGAAGTGTCAGGCAGGAGGCAGAGCAAGGTTTAACGAAAGGTAACAATTTAATAGAACAGAGTTTTCACTCCTCGCAGGGAGGTAAACGGTTAAAGGGTGAATGGTAGGAATAATAACTGTAAAACAAGGGTAGTCCAAAGAAAGAACTTATCGTGTCCTGTATGATTCTCTGTAGGAGATGATCCCGCAGGGCTTATAACTCTGGCAGAGTCCAGGGGGTGATGTCCTCAGATGGGAGATTCTTTACACGGTGGTCCATCTTCTGGCGGCAGCGGTCGGTCTCCAGTACCTTCCACTGAGCCCCTAGTCCATAAACACATGCGGTCAGAGCAAACAAGGCCACAGCACCTTTGGAGTCCAACAGGAATGGTTGTGGAGCAAGTGGCAGGGAAAGCTGCAGAAGTCCATCCGGTACTTGGCTTCCCCTCCTCTGCACGTGCGCAGTAAGCACAGTCACGGAGCGCAAGGCACCTCTATCTCCAGCAGTCACTGAGTGCATGGCACCTCTCAGCGCAGCGATCCCTCTGCAGACGGCGGGGCCCAACCAATGCGGCCTGTCGCAGTGCCAGTACTGGGGGACAAAGCGCGCTGCTCAACTGATCACGCACTGTTTCGGGTTGGCGCCAAGCTCTCTGCTGCTGCACTCGCTTTTCTTTTTATGTAATTGTAAGAAGGGGACAGGATGGTAGTCTTAGCCGAGGACACCGGGGCTCTGGTGTCCTGACCTCCTCCCACAAAAAAAACAGCAGCTTCTACCAGCGTACCTGTTCGAGATGCTGGTCCATCATCAGGGATTCCACAGTGGTGTTGCACAGCTCCTGCACTCTTAACTCCAGTGCTATGGGTTGAAATAATAGACACAGATACCGGTTCTGATGCCAAACCAACGAGTTTACTTTCTTCTTCAACGGTCTCGGACACATCAGTTACATTACAGTTCACACAGCCTTCCTCCTGCACTTTTCCTTGCTTAGTTTCTACATCCTCATGCACAGTCCAGGGTAGTACGGCCCCAGGCAGTACCACAGCATCACTCCAGTGAGACCTCAATCCATAGGGGAACTCGTTCATCTGCTTCGCCTCAGACTTGCAGGTCTCAGCCCTATTTAAGATCTTCCACATAGTGAATCCTCTGCGCCCTGCATGACTCTTAGACCACTCTTTCCTTTCTGTCTCCGCTGCTGTCTCAAACTGTAATTTCCACTGGTGCTCCGCTCTTATACAGCACCCGACTGCCTGTGCCCGTGCTTTTCTGCTTTGCCACAATGTTACACACCTGCTGTGGAGTCCTGGGCCTAGAGTCCTTGTGGACTTGTCGGGTGGGCTCGCCCCTCTGAACTATTCCTATAACCTACACTAACTTAATCCACAACAGCTCCTCCTACAGTTAACCCGTATATGAACTATCTATCAACTGTACCTAAAAAGGCCCACTAGCGTACCCCCATCTAGTTGCCCTTTGCAAAACTACACTACCCCATCTATGAATACTATATACTACAAGTGCCCTCCTCTAATGTTCCCAAAGGATACACAAACTCCCTAATCTATACAGCAATACAAAGGCATAATATGGCATACAACATAATATAATACATCATGGTAACACATAATGTGCCTTCATTATAGCGCTTGTGTGGACGCGCGGCCTGAGATCCCGCCCCGCAGTCTCTTCTGATTTATTCACACTGCAGGTCTGGGAATCTTGGGCGTGCGCAGTAGTTCTCTGTGGCTCTCCCTCAAATCCCTCCGCCTCTTTCCTACTGTGCAGCATCATAGGAATCGTCAGCTCATCACTAATTGCTGTGAGATTTGAGGAAGAGCCGCAGAGAACTACTGCGCATGCCCAAGATTCCCAGCACCGCAGTGTGACTAAATCAGAAGAGACTGCAGGGCGGGATCTTGGTATAAGGAAGACATCATGTGATGTCAGTGGACGGGCAGCGCTAACTGCGCATGCCCAAGAAAAAAGATTACAGCGCAGGTGCCAGGAAAATAAATGAACGCTGAGGAGGCATTGCCCACAAGAAAGGAGGAAATGACTGATGGATGTGAAGCGTCTGTGTCCGGGGGGAAAGACCTGCCCCCCGGACAAACTACAGGTATGACGGACAAATTATAAAAACGATAATTTCAGGGGTGGAAAGGACAACAAATAGAAGAGCCACCTTGACAGAATGCAGCATTAGTGCTGCACAAGGTGGCTCTTTTAGTTAAAAACGCCTGGGGAGGGTAACAGGTTCCCTTTAACTAGAGATTATCTTGCATGATGTTCCCAAGTTGCTGTTCCTGAGGTCGCACTGTGAGTTCTTCTTCCCAGCACCCTTCTGTTTCTTTTATGTTAGAGGGTCTGGGAGGTTTTTCATTTATCCATTTATTTTTTTGTTCTTTGTATTTCCTCTGTCTACCCTGTGTGAACATGTTTAGATTTTTATCCTGGGTTCTCATGTCTCCCTGCACACTCTCCCTTCTCTTTGTAGGACTTGTGTTGTCGACTCCCATTTGGTCCCTCAGGAGGAATGAGAAAACCCTCGTCGGCCTTCTAAGGAGACAGGCCTGAGGAGGTGTTTTTTAGTGTTGTGATTAAGTCTGTTCAGGGACAAGTTAACTCTATTTGTAAGTTCTTTCCTTCTACCGTTACCCATCTGAGTTCATAATAGACAGGAGCTGGATTTTATACACTTGTGATCATGGGACTGAATGAAAAAATAGAAATAAATGGTTAAGAGTTTTGTCCAATACTTTTGTCTCTATCGTATATATATATATATATATATATATATATATACACACAATATAGACAAAAGTATTGGACACAACTCTTAACCATTTATCTTTATACTGTAAATATGTGATAAATAGAAAAGATAGATCGGTTTAATTATGAAACTGAAATGTTGATGCATGGGCCAATTGCGAGTCCTTCACTTTTTCACATCATTAGAAGTGCTGTTTGTTTTTCTAGAGATATAGATATGAGATAGTTAGATAGATAGGTAGATAGATAGATAGATAGATAATACATGGTAGATAGATACTGTAGATAGATAGATCTATAGATAGTCATGAACTATAAATTTTTAGACATTTTATGGATTCAACTTGCTTTGAACTCATAAAATAATCATTTTATAAGATCAATCTTTCCATGTATACAAGCATTTTTTCAACTTACAATGCCTGAAATTCCACTATTCCTCTTGCCCATGATGAATAGATGTAGCTACAAAATACCCATTTGTTTTTGATGGCAGTTTAAAGCAATTTCTAGAAACTTAATTGAAAAACAATTACAGAATGAATACGACTAAATAAACAAAATCAAGACTAATTTTTTATGACATAAAACAAAATGTTTTTATCATTACTGAACACAGAATCCCTTCTATAAATCAATAACACACATCTTTATTTTCTAAAATCAATGAAAACTTGTCATATGTAGAGAATACTTTCCATTCCAGACACAATCTTTCTTGCCAGATTATCATTATTGTAATAACTGTTTACAGCGATAATTATGTAACATGCATAGACAGTTGGTGTTACAATTACCACATCCCTATTAAAGACAAACAATGAAACAGCACATAATAAATAGCGCATATGCAGGCCAAGAAGTGGGGAATTGCAAGCTTTTACCCAAACTCGTGAATTCAGTCGTTGAGTGATTATACTGCTTTTCATACAAAATGTTCTATACTGCATTAAAACAATAAAACCCAGTAAAAATAGAGATAAAAACAATGTAAGAAGAGAATCGGGCTCATTACACAATGTGTAGATTCATCAGCCTCATATTCCATAATGTATGATTACTCACTATATATCATAAGGGTAGCTATAGCAATCAAGGTCACCAAAGATATGTTTGTAATCTACTTAGGCAGCTCCAGAATTAATATATTAAATATGATATAACCTCATTGTTAGAGAGGCTGGTAGTGAAAATGTTCCTTCTACGATGGGAGGGCACTGTGCCTAACAAGGGTGTTTAGGATGATGTGAGTAAACGGTCACATGAGCGCTAGGAACACAAGGACAAAGTAATAGTTTCTTTAGCCTACAATGCATTGTGGGCTAAAGAAACTATTACTTTGTCCTTGTGTTCCTAGCGCTCCTGTGACTGTTTACTCACATTGTCCTAGCATACTATCCTCCATTGGAGGCCTATGGATAGAGCTGCAGTGGATCACTTATTTCTAATCATCTTCATTCACCGCCCTCTTGGCGCTCCCTTTTGACCGCTACCCATATTGACTACTATAACAAGGGTATTTAGACATAGAGATAACGCACCAACGTCTTGTTGAAGGATAGCATTCATGCCTCTGTCTTTTGATTGAGATACTGATCAATAGATTATTGATCATTTTAAGATGTATGATTCATTAACTGTTGTATTAAGTTCTTCGGCCCATTTAATAATAAAATAAGGTTTTCAGGAGTCATCGCTTAATAATTTATAAAGTAATTTAATGGATTTCAACAAAAAAAAGATGCCACTTTAACTCAGTCTCTACCGGGATCCAAAACATGTACTACAATCTCACCACTTAGGATCAGTGGATCAGTCAAAATTCAAATTTGTCTGTTCTCATGGACTTTTCTGGGAAATGCAATTATCAGAAAAGTCATTCTCCAACAAATCCCAGAGCTTTTTAAAGGAAAGATGTAAAACCATAAATAAATGCTTATGGGCACTTCACTGTTCACTTTTTCGCTTTCTCTGATGCTCACTGTCAACTGTTTGGTCCTTGACTTGTTTTTAGACTGATGCCGCTTGTGCTGAAATCCCAAGCTTCTGCACATGTGGGCACAAGGTCACAGCGCACGATACATTGTTATGAATCATGATGTATTGACTTTTCACACTTTTGACCAGAATTCTCCCATTTCTAGAGCTGCACAGCCCAGCTGTGCAAACTGCATAGCCGCCCCATATTCAAATCAGTAGCGGGGTGATGTTAAGTATCTGGCCACAGCCACTACTCTGAGCAGTTCCTGCTGACGCTGACACTGAGAACAGCTGATTGACAGGTGTGGCGGCTGTCGCATCCCAACAGATCAGACATTGATGACCTATGCTAAGGATAGGCTATCAATGTTAAAGTCCTGGACAATCCCTTTAAATAAAGAATGAGAGACAGAGAGAACGATGATGGCCACAGATATTTTTGGACAATCTTTCAATTATTGCAGTATTTTCAGTTTTTACGGTTCTACTGTTAAAAGAATTTAAATGAGAAAGACAGTAAATGAAAGGCAGTGAAGACAGTGGGAAGAGTACATGAACACCATAATTGAAGAGCTGTAATTGGGGAATGAATTGGCATACATATTATGATTACTGGAATGCACATTACAAGCCATAACTCATCCGTTATTCCCTTACGTGCTTAATACTAATAACTATACTTACTGCAAATTCTATGGAAATAACTGATTTTACCAAATCTATAATATTTGGTTTGAAAATAAATAACGAGCAAATACAAGAAAAAATCAAAGTATGTTTAGCCACATTCACTCACTCATTTCCTTTTAAATTGTATTAAACTATTATTCAATTTCTTTACATTTTTAATTAACTCCATCTTACTAACACAATTATGTTGACGACTATAAGTATGACAAATGGACTAGGTATTTCTAAAGATAGATCAGTAGAATGAAATATGACTTTTTTTCCTATTTTTCAACAGATACAGTTTCAAGTTACCTTCTTCTTCTAGCCCTGCTTCTGATCAGCCTCTCATTACTGACTGGTGTGATAATTGTAAGTGACATGCTTAGTCTGAGCCATGTTAGAAATCTTTAACATAGAAATGAAAGCAAGTCAGCACATAGACACGCGAGGGGCCATGGGTACTACTTTCTCTGAGGCGTTCTTATCATTGGTTATAACACCAATCTAAAAAATGCAGAAAATATTTGAATTAAAGACATTTTAGAATGAGGTTCAAAGATTAAAAAAGTATTTTTTTAGCTTTTGAAAAACACAATGACTGCATTTATTTTGCAATCGTCAGTATGTGAAAAAGTATTGGAAATGCACAGTTCAAGTCTAACATAAAGTTTCTATCTCATTACTTTGTTATTGCTGTTGCTGAATGATTGGTCTGATTCTAGTCTGTTAAAGCTACATTTCACAGCAGCAGACTGCTTCCTCTAAGTGCTGCAGGCCCACCCAAAGCTGTCCTGTATGCTTTCTTATAGAGATAGATATCTCAACATGGACAACTTGTATCTACATGGATGGGGTGACCATTGATAGTTTTAAATGTAGTGACTGTGACCCACTATTTGACCAATACTCATTTCTGTTAACAAACTCCACTTCATGAGGGTCTTCAGAGCATGATTATGCTTTCTCCTGCATGGATAGCACAGCTGAGGATTATAACCTACATAAAGAATGGAATTCGCTAGCATAACTTAAGTATTAAAAACATGATTAAACTGAGGACAGGATAATTAATAACATAGCCATAGACACAAAAAAATAAAAAAAAATTGAGAGAATAACAATGTTGTAATAATTAATCATAATGCAATATATAGGAATGGAGCATATATGCAAACAAAATCATGTGGAATGCATGTATCGCTTATACAAAGTAAACTGCAATGCATGAAATGCATAAGGTGCATATGCTACTGCATGACAATTAGATGAGTGATGAAAGTATTTAGGAGGATCAAGTTAAAGGGATGACACTTGAATTGATTTGCTCATCCATCTATTCTTTCAGACAATTCTAGTGACTGCTCATCACATTAGCTTAAATCGACTACTCAGCTTGAGACAAAACTTTAATAAGTCTTACGGCATTTAAATTATCGATACACAATTTTAATTAATTATAAAACTTCTTTTGGCTGTTTTTACACCATGGTTCAGATTGTTATTATTCTGTGCTTTATTCAGAATAGAATAGCTCAGCTAATGGCAGCAATAGATTTATTACATGATAAACTTTGTCGGCATGAGCCAAACCTCTTTGACTTATAATGGTGTCTGTTATGAACAGGTCACCAAGGAGGATGGCAAGAATAGGCTAGGCCACCAGGAAATCAGAAAGGTTGGTCAATTAGTGAATTGCAGACCCCTAATCCTAACAACACAACTAACAGTAGCCGTGGAGAGTACCTATGATGCCCTAGACGCCTCGACACAGCCGGAGAACTAATTAGGCCTAAAGCAAGAAAGGTGAAATCTAAACTTCCCCGGAGTAGAACCTCAAAGAAATAGATAGCCCCCAAGCATATATTGTCGGTGAGACCAGATGAGCGACAAACACAAGCAGAAAATAGACTGAGCAAGTGATGGGGCCCAAACTGTCTAGATAGGATAGGAAAGGAAAGACACTGTCTGCAATTACGCAAAAACCCTAAAAAATCCAACACATCTGATGTACAAAAAAAACACTGAGGTCTCACGACCTCTCCCCCACTATATCAGCATTCTGGCAGCAAAGCAAAAGAGACTAATATAACAGGGGACTGAACAAACTGACACAAGCTGTAACATATGGAGCGAGGTCCAGCACAGCCCCAGCAGGGAGCACGCTGAACCCGCACAGCAAAGCAGAAAGAGGCAAAACCAGATCAGATGCAAAGGATTAGCAAATAGACAACTTAGCTGAAAAATGCAGGATCAGGCAGGAGACAGCAGACCTCAAGTTGCACAGGAAGAACTAATCACCCGCAACAATTGAGGGAAGCCTGCTCACTTAAATACTCCCAATCAGTAACCCCAGATTTCCAATCATCATCGTCAGATGGCAGACCTCTGTCAATCCGGCCAGCTCCACTACCCACAGTAACCGCCAAAGGGAGCCCCGATTCAGAAGTAAGAGAATTCACAACAGTATCCCACTTGAGGAGGGGTCACTGAACCCTCATCCATGCCACCAGGCCAATCAGGATGGGCCCGGTGAAAAGCACGAACCAATCTCTCGGCATGAATGTCAGAAGCAGAGACCCAAGAATTATCCTCCTGGCCATAACCTTTCCTTTCCACTTGACCAAGTATTGGAGTCTCCGTCTAGCCAGACAAGAATCCAATATCTTCTCTACCTCATACTTCAAATTACCCTTAACCAAAACAGGGTCAGGGGGGCCGCCATGGGAACTACTGGCTCCACAAACCTTTTCAACAAAGATATGTGAAAAACGTTATGAATCTTAAACGTAACTGGAAGAGCCAAACGGAAGGAAATGGGGTTAAGGATTTCCAAAATCTTATAAGGTCCAATGAACCTTGGCTTGAATTTTGGAGACACAACATTCATAGGAATATTTTTTGAAGACAACCAAACCATATCACCCACTTTAAACCGGGGACCAATGGTCCTATGCCGATTGGAAAACCGTGGGGCCTTTTCCTGAGAGTGGGACAACTTTACCACTACTTGGTCCCAAATCTGCTGCTTTCTCTCTACCACAGAATCCACACTTGGGCAGGCTGAAGCTTCCACCTGCCCTGAAGGAAATCGAGGATGAAACCCAAAGTTACAGGAAAAAGGAGACATCAAAGTGACAGAACTAGCCCTATTGTTTAGCGCGAATTCGGCCAAGGGCAAAAATGAGACCCAGTCATCTTGATCAGCAGATATGAAACATCTCAGATAGGATTCCAATGTCTGGTTTGTTCTCTCAGTCTGCCCATTGGTCTGAGGATGAAATGCATAGGAGAGAGATAAATGAATTTCCAGTTTGGAACAAAAAGCTCTCCAAAATCTGGAAACAAATTGGACTCCTTTGTCCGACACAATGTTCTCAGGAATCTGGTGCAAACGAACCACCTGCTGTAAAAACAAGGGCACCAACTCAGAAGAAGATGGCAACTTTGGGAGTGGTACAAGATGGACCATATTAGAAAATCTATCACAGATTACCCAAATAACAGTCATTCTCTGAGAGACAGTGAGATCAGAAATAAAATCCATTGAGATATGGGTCCATGGCCTCCTGGGCACCGGCAGGGGCATCAACAAACCACTAGAACGAGAACAGTGCTTGGACCGAGAACAAGTCCCACAGAACTGCACAAAATTGCTGACATCACAAGATAAGGCAGGCCACCAAAAAGACCGACTCACCAAATCTCTGGTACCAAAAATACCTGGATGACCAGCTAGCGCAGAGCAATGAATTTCAGACATTACTCTTCTACTCCACTGGTCAGGGACATACAATTTTCCCATAGGGCATCGTTCAGGTTTGTCCTCCTGAAATTCCTCCAGGGCAAGTCTCAAATCGGGTGAGATGGCAGAAAGAACTACACCCTCATTTAGAAAGAGAAACCTATCACAAACTAAAATGTTTCTATACTAATGCACAAAGCATGGGCAACAAACAAGGAGAATTGGAACTACTAACACAGGAAAAGTAATATGATGTCATTGGAATCACTGAAACTTGGTGGGACAATACACATGATTGGAATACAAGACTAGAAGGATACAACTTATTTGCAAGAAACAGACTTGATAAACGAGGAGGTGTCGCATTGTATGTTAGAAACGCGTATATGTGCACAGAGATTGAAGCTTCAGAGACTGGGAGTTCTGTGGAAACTGTTTGGGTAAGAATACAAGGACAGAACAATGGAAAGGACACCATTGTAGGCATTTACTACAGGCCGCCTGGGCAAGCTGAAGATATGGATGAACTCTTTATGCATCAAATGGCCAAGTTCTCCAAAAAATATGACATAGTTGTCATGGGAGATTTCAACTATCCAGACATTTGTTGGGAATCTCTCTCAGGCAAAACTAACAGGTCAAGGAAATTCTTATCCTCTCTTGCTGACAACTTTATCTTCCAAAAGGTAGGGGAGAAAACAAGGGGAACTGCTACCTTGGATCTAATCCTTATAAACAGGGAGGAAATGGTTGTGGAGGTAAAAGTGGCTGGGACCCTAGGAGGTAGCAACCATGCTATTTTAGAATTTTGGATAACTAGAGGCGGAAGACCTGTGAAGACTCAGACGTCAAGGTTAGATTTCAGAAAGGCAGATTTTAAGGGATTCAGAAAGAGAATTGGAGGGATCCAATGGATGGATATCCTTAAAGACAAAAATGTCCAGGAAGGATGGGAAATCTTGAAAAATGAAATTCTCAAAGCACAGTTGTTAACAATTCCGAAAAGAGGGAAGAGTAGGAAGCATTTAAGGAAACCAGGATGGATGAACACAGAACTTAAGCACATGCTAAAAAGGAAGAAAAAAATGTTTATAAAATGGAAAGAGGGAGGCATATCTAAAGAAGAATATAATGCTGTCTGCAGAAGCTGCAGGGCACAAATCAGATTACTAAAGCTGAAAATGAATTGAGGCTTGCAAGAGATGTCAAAAGAAATAATAAAGGATTTTGGGGATATGTCAAAAGTAAAAGAAAAGTCAAAGATGCTATAGGATTTTTACAGGATGAAAATGATGAAATGGTAAGACAGGATGTTGAGAAGGCCGAACTTTTAAATTCCTATTTTGCATCTGTTTTCTCTCAGAAAGGAAATGTAACATCAACTGTTCTTCACTGTCCTATTAAGGGAATAGAAGAATCCAGGATATCTATAAACAGAAAGATAGTGAGGAAACACTTAGCTAACCTAAATTAATTCAAGTCTCCAGGTCCAGATGAATTACACCCCAGAGTACTGAAGGAGATAGCAGAAGAAATTTTTGAACCCCTCTCCATAATCTTTGAAAATTCTTGGAGAACAGGAGAAGTGCCAGAAGACTGGAGAAGAGCAAATGTTGTTCCTATCTTCAGAAAGGGGAAGAAGGTGGACCCAGGCAACTATAGGCCGGTGAGTCTGACTTCTATACCAGGAAAGATCTTTGAACAAATTATTAAACAACATGTATGTCAGTACCTGGATAAGAATGAAGTGATTATACAGAGTCAGCATGGGTTTGTAACTAATAAGTCATGTCAGACTAACTTAATTTCCTTCTATGACGGAATCACTGATTGGGTGGATCAAGGAAATGCTGTAGATATAGTATATCTTGACTTCAGCAAAGCATTTGACAAAGTCTCTCATACAATCCTTATTGCAAAAATGACTAAGTATGGAATGGACAAGGCAACTGTTAGGTGGATTCATAACTGGCTTAGTGATCGGACCCAAAGAGTGGTCGTAAATGGCTGCACATCCAGTTGGAGGAATGTCTCAAGTGGGGTACCACAGGGATCTTAGCTGGGCCCTGTATTGTTCAACATCTTTATCAACGATTTAGATGAAGGAATTGAGGGTAAACTGATTAAATTTGCTGATGACACAAAGCTAGGAGGGATAGCTAATACTAGAGAAGAGAGAGAGGATTCAAAAAGATATAAATAAACTGGAGAAGTGGGCAGCAACTAACAGAATGGTTTTTAACAGGGAGAAATGCAAATTACTACATCTGGGCATTAAAAATGAAAAAAGCATATACAGAATGGGAGGAATAGGGCTACGTGACAGCACATGTGAAAAAGACTTGGGTATACTAATAGATCACAGACTGAATATGAGTCAACAGTGTGATGCAGCAGCAAAAAAGGCAAATGCAATTCTAGGATGTATTAACAGAAGCATACAGTCTAGATCACGTGAAGTCATTATTTCCCTCTACTCCTCTTTGGTCAGACCTCTTCTGGAATATTGTGTCCAGTTTTGGGCACCACATTTTGAAAAAGACATCAACAAACTGGAGCAAGTTCAGAAAAAAGCGACCAGAATGGTGACCGGTCTGCAAACCCTGTCTTATGAGGAAAGGTTGCAGGATTTGGGAATGTTTAGTTTGCAAAAGAGAAGACTGAGAGGAGACTTAATAGCTGTCTACAAATATCTAAAGGGCTGTCACATTGTAGAAGGATCAACTTTATTCTCATTTGCACAAGGAAAGACTAGAAGCAATGGGATGAAACTGAATGGGAGGAGACACAGATTAGATATTAGAAAAAACTTTTTGACAGTTAGAGTGATCAATGAGTGGAACAGGCTGCCACGAGAAGTGGTGAGTTCTCCTTCAATGGAAGTCTTCGAACAGAGGCTGGACGGACATCTGACTGGGATGATTTAGCGAATCCTGCTTTGAGCAGGGGGTTGGACCAGATGGCCCAGGAGGTCCCTTCCAACTCTATGTTTCTATGATTCTTAGAATGGAAGTAGGCTCGGTCACATCAAGAGAATCCGCAAAGAAACTCCTAGAAAGGGCGTCCGCCTTAACATTCTTAGTGCCGGGAAGAAAGGAGAACACAAAAATAAAACGCGTGAAATTCAAGGCCCACCTAGCCTGTCTTGGATTCAAGCGCTTGGCTGATTCAAGATAAATCAAATTCTTGTGGTCAGTGAGGACCACAACTTGATGTCTAGCTCCCTCCAACCATTGTCTCCACTCTTCAAATGCCCACTTCATGGCCAACAATTCCCAATTCCCCACGTCATAGTTACGTTCAGATGGGGAGAATTTTCGAGAAAAGAAGGCACAGGGATTCATCTTAGAGGTTACTAGATCTCTTTGGGACAAAATGGCTCCTGCACCAATCTCAGAAGCATCTATTTCCACCTGAAATGGGAGTGAAACATCAGGTTGCCATAGAACCGGAGCAGAAGTGAATCTCCGCTTAAGCTCCTGAAATGCCGAGACTGCCTCTGGAGACCAATTCAATACATCAGCGCCCTTTTTGGTCAAATCTGTCAGTGGTTTAACAATACAAGAAAAAATACTTATAAATTTAAGGTAGAAGTTAGCAAAACCCAAAAACTTCTGGAGAGCCTTCAGAGAAGTGGGCTTAACCCAATCATAAATGGCCTGTACCTTTGCCGGGTCCATTTCAATAGCAGACGGGGACTAAATGAATCCCAAAAACGAAATCCTCTGTACACCAAAGAGACATTTTGATCCCTTAACATACAGAGTATTTTCCCTCAAAATCCAGAACACAGTCCAGACATGTTCCACATGAGAATCCCAATCACTGGAAAAGATCAAAATATCATCCAGATAAATGATCAAAAACTTATCCACAAAGTCCCGGAAAATATCGTTCATAAAAGATTGGAAGACGGAAGGGGCATTAGTGAGCGCAAAAGGCATCACCAGGTACCCAAAATGTCCCTCTGGAGTATTAAACACCGTCTTCCATTCATCCCCATGCTTGATGTGAATAAGATTATACGCCCAACTGAGGTCAAGTTTGTTAAACCAACAAGCACTTTTAACTCTGGAAAATAAATCAGAAATCAGGGGTAACGGGTACTGATATTTAACAGTGATTTTGTTAAGGGAACGGTAGTCAATACATGGCCTTAATGAGCCATCTTTCTTGGCCACAAAAAAACAGCACCTAAAGGTGAAGAGGATGGTCTGATATGACCCCTCTCCAATGACTCCTTGATATAAGATCGCATAGCATCTTGTTCAGGTACCAATAAATTGAAAAGCTGACCCTTGGGAAATTTACAACCGGCATTAACTCAATTGCACAGTCATAACTCCTATGAGGAGGCAAAGATGCAGACTTACTCTCACTAAATACAACAGAAAAATCAGCCAAATAGTCAGGAACATCATGAGACTGGGGAGAGGTGGAGAAAACAGGAGTGTCACTAAGAACACATTGACAACCCCATCTCACCACAGACACAGATTTCCAATCCAAGACAGGATTATGGGTTTGCAACCAAGGAAAACCCAGTACAATAATATCATGCAAATTGTGCAACACCAAAAATTTACAATTCTCTTGGTGGTCTGGGGCGACCCGCATTATCACCTGGGTCCAAAACTAGGGTTTATTCTCTGCCAAAGGAGTAGCATCAATACCCCTTAAAGGGATAGGAGTCCGCAGGGGTACCATGGGAAAACCACAACGTTTGGCAAAGTCAAAATCCATCAGATTCAAAGCTGCATCTGAATCAACAAAAGCCTTAGCGGAAAATGTAGACAAGGAGCTGATCAAGGTAACCGCCAAAAGGAACTTAGGCTGTACACTGCCCACCGCAAATTCATGAGCAAAACGCTTTTCTCATTTAGGGCAGACTGAAATAGTATGAGAGACAACCCCACAAAAAAAAACACAACTTATTACGCCTTCTAAACTCTTGACGTTGCACCCTAGACAAAACCCTATCACATTGCATGGGTTCAGAAGTTCGTTCGAAAGGCGGTACCGCCTCTCATGTAGCTTTACGTTCACATAAACGTCGATCAATTTGAATGGCCAATGACATTGAGTCGTCAAGACCAGAGGGGACAGGAAATCCCACCATAACATCTTTTACGGTTTCTGCCAGACCCTTCCGAAAGAGAGCTGCTAGGGCATCATCATTCCATTTAGTAAGGACCGCCCACTTTCGGAATTTTTTACAATATAACTCTGCAGAATCCTGACGCCAATCCTAATGCCAATAAGCTTTTCTCAACTTGATCAATAGTATTAGGTTCATCATACAACAACCCCAGGGCTTGAAAAAGCGCATCCACATTAGCCAGAATAGAATCTTCAGGTGTCAAAGAAAAAGCCCAATCCTGGGGATCGCCATGCAGCAGGGAGATAACAATTTTAACCTACTGCACAGAGCTCCCCGATGAGTTAGGTTTCAAAGCAAAAAACAGTTTACAATTATTCTTAAAATTCAAAAATTTAGACCGATCCCCAGAAAACACATCAGGAGTAGGGATCTTTGGCTCTACAGCAGATGATTGAGCAAGATGGGCAGAAATTCCCCACACTTCAGCAGTAAACTGCTCAACATGATTGGACAATTGCTGAGTCTCCATTAGAGAAAAAATCCTCCTACGGCCCCAGAGAAAAAGAGGAAAAAATATATTAAAAAATTTCAGACACTTTTTTTTTTTTTTTTTTTTACAATTCTTTCTTTCTTTAGAGTACCCTAGAGTCTACATTATGGCTGGAGATTCTGTTGTGAACAGGTCACCAAGGAGGATGGCAGGAATAGGCTAGGCCACCAGGAAACCAGAAAGGTTGGTCAATTAGTGAATTGCAGACCCCTAATCCTAACAACACAAATAACAGTAGCCGTGGAGCGTACCTGCGATGCCCTTGACACCTCGACACAGCCGGAGAACTAATTAGGCCTAAAGCAAGAAAGGTGAAATCTGAACTGCCCCGGAGTAGAACCCCAAAAGAAATAGATAGCCCCCAAACATATATTGTCGGTGAGACCAGATGAGGGACAAGCACAGGCAGAAAATAGACTGAGCAAATGATGGGGCCCAAACTGTCTAGATGTGATAGGAAAGGAAAGACACTGTCTGCAATTACGCAAAAATCCTAAAAAATCCAACATATCTGATGTACAAAAAACACTGAGGTCTCATGACCTCTCTCCCACTATATCAGCATTCTGGTGTAAACTGGCAGCAAAGCAAAAGAGACTAATATATCAGGGGACTGATCACACTGACACAAGCTGTAACTTATGGAGCGGGGTCCAGCACAGCCCCAGCAGGGAGCATGCTGAACCCGCACAGAAAAGCAAAAAGAGGCAAAACCAGATCAGATGCAAAGGATTAGCAAATAGACAACTTAACTGAAAAATGCAGGTTCAGGCAGGAGACAGCAGACCTCAATTTGCACAGGAAGAACTAATCACCAGCAACAATTGAGGGAAGCCTGCTCACTTAAATACTCCCAATCAGTAACCCCAGATTTCCAATCATCATCATCAGGTGGCAGACCTCTGTCAATCCGGCCAGCTCCACTACCCACAGTAACCACCAGAGGGAGCCCTGACTCATAAGTAAGAGAATTCACAACAGGTGTCTGTCTGATTTCTGTTAAAGCTAGTTCAGATGCTTGATCCGGTTGCAGATTTTATGAAAAGGTTATGATCTCAGAGGTTCAATTGCATTTTCAGTTTTGCAGGCTTCTGAGATGTAATCTCCCAGCATTCTGTGTTGGGTCAATGACAACTTTTTAAGTATCGGTAATATAAATATACATATACTTGTCAGGAAGGTTGGAAGTTTTCACTGCTCCTCTTATGTAATGTATTTCTTATATTTAAATGATGCATATGCATACTGAGACCAATTTATTCCAACCTATATAAAATATAGAAAATATTGCAATGCATACTGAGACCAATTTATTCCAACCTATATAAAATATAAAAAATATTGCAATGCATACTGAGACCAATTTATTCCAACCTGTATAAAATATAGAAAATATTACAACTTAGGTGATTTCACTAATAGGGCTTTCTAAATGAATAAATGTAATATCAAGGCTGAAATTTGTTGTCTGGTTTTAGTCATTTTACATTTTCATTCCTTGCTTAGTTCTATAAGGAACACTTTTTGTTTTTGCCATGTGTGTGATGTGAATGAGTTCCAAATGTACATTGTACCACAGTTCACAAATGTCTTTTTTTCATCCAAATCCAATGAATTATAACTGCAAATCATAGAGTGAAACCTATTTAGGTTAAACTGCATTAATAACTCATTTATTTTCCAGACTATATATTATACAATATATTTATGTATACTGTATATCTATATATATATTTTTTAAAATGGCACTGTATATATTGTAATATAGATAGATAGATAGATGGATAGATAGATAGATAGAGTGTATATATTTATTTATATACACATAGTATACACTGAAAGAGTTTTAGGTTGGTGTAGAAAAAATGCTATAAAGTGAGAGGCGTATCTAGGGGCGGACAGCTGGGGCATGTGTCCGAGGCACAGTCAGCAGGGGGGGCACAGTCAGGCCACCTAATGCGGTGGTCCACAGTGTCTCCCCCAGCAGCTGCATTCTGCTGCCCCCCGGACTGGGAGTCGGCTGTTCTCTGTGTTGACTGTCAAATTGACAGCCGACACACAGAAGATGCAGCACGCCGGCTCCCAGTTATCAATTGTACTCGCATCTTACAGATGCGAGTACAATTGAAGCTATGATGGCAGGGACTAGAATGGAGGTGATTTTTTGAGGTGATGATGTCAACGGAAAGGGCGGGGCCTCCTTCTGTCCAGTGAGGCCCTCATAGCAGGAAACTGCATTTTGCTTAGGCTGCTGGAACAGAGAAGCAGGGAATGACAGGCTGCACACCATGGAGCTGTGTGAGGATAGGACTGAGGGGCTGCACCATGGACCCTTGTACAAATGGGTATGAGGACCCAGGACTCAGAGTGAGTATTTTGAGGATGGATTTTGGAAAGGGGTTGATGTTACTTGAGTGGGCATGCAAAGGGAAGATTATGACAAGCGGATATGTGGGGAATGGGGGGATGAAGAGGGGATATGTTGCGAATGGGGGGATGATGACGGGCTGTGTGGGGAATGGTGGAATGATGAGGGGCTGTGTGGGGAAAGGGGGGTGATGACAGGCTGTGTGGGGAATGGGGGGATGATGAAGGGCTGTGTGGGGAATGGTGGAATGATGAGGGGCTGTGTGGGGAAAGGGGGGTGATGACAGGCTGTGTGGGGAATGGGGGGATGATGAAGGGCTGTGTGGGGAATGGGGGATTGATGACGGACTGTGTGGGGAATGGGGAATAATGAGAGACTGTGTGGAGAATAAATTGTGAAATTTTCAAAATGTTTCTTTCTATTTTTCCATAATTTGCATATCAATAACGTGTATTGATTCCCTGATTTCACATATACATGATTTTTCCTTCTTGGTTTTGGAATTTCGATGGTATACAAATATATTAAAAATTGCTTAAAGGGGTTGTCCCATGAATGAAGTACAAATAATAGTTCTTAGAATGATAATAAGCTAAGGAGAAAGCATAAGTCTCTTATGATAAGTGAGCATATACATGAAACAACAGGGACTTGCAACAGTTGTTTTCTGAGTTAACACATTTCCCTGTCTGTTTTATCTTAAAAGCGAGTGTTTCTGACCTGTCCCCAGTCCTGTGAGCTCATCATAAATTATGTCAGTGATATAAAAGCTCAGTCTCTGGAGCTCCAATATCACTGACTTGATTTACTGTATGATGAGCTAAAAGGGATGAAGACGTGGCAGAAACACTCACTTCTGTGATACAACCGGCATGAAAATGGGTTACCTCAGACAAGTAAATGTGTTACCTTAGAAAGCAGCAGCTGTGAGCCTCTGATTATTTCAGCACAGGAACATTTTTAACAAATCCAATTGTAGAACTTGTTATTATTCTAAGATCTATTGATTAAAATGAACTTTCATCATGAAACACCCCATTTAAGAATTTTATAAATTTGAATTCTTTATCTTTAGGTATAAAGATTACAAAATATTACAATAGTAAATAGTAGTGAAATAATAAAACACACGTGGCTACATCATTGTAATGTTTTGTTCAATTTATAATTTAGGTCTTCTTTTATATTCTAGAATCGAGGAACTCTTGTTATGCCATTTTTGGCTTTACAGTCAATGGATTTCCTACTGAGTTTTCTAATGTTCTTTACCAATTATAGTAATATACCCTTTAGCCAAGAAACTTTCATACAAAACAATATGGTGAGTTAACAAAGCTATTAAGATATTATATACCTCTTGAAAGGGAATCTGTCAGTAGGATAAACCCCTCCTAAGCCATCTAAGTGGGCATGTAGGTCATAGGTAGCTGTATAAAATGATATCTTGATATCTGCAATGAGAAATTTTATTCCAGCGAAATCTACATTTTTCTTTGTATGTAAATGAGTTGTGTAAATCTATGGGCCAGACATAGAGCTGCAAGAAAATCTGCTAGAGCTTGTTTAAAGTGAAAGAAAGCGTCACCAGTGCCAAACATGTAACTAAGTCCCCCTTCATGAGTCCGCTTAAAAAAACGTTCATGTGAGACGATATGTTTTTACTAGCCGTGTGTTTTTTTACTGTACATGTATTAACCAGATAAATAAATGAAAAAAATGACGTGGGATCCCCTCAGTGTTCCTATATATTCGTCCCTTCCCAGCCTGAAAATACCTTCCCACAGGCACCCCATAGGTGGAGCATCACATGCTATACTCCAATTTTTACAATTCTGACCACTGTCCCTTTATGAGGTAATAACTCTGAAACGCTTCCATAGATCCCGTTGATTCTGACATTGTTTTCTTGTGACATATTGTACTTCATGATAGTGGTAACATTTCATTCAAATAACTTGCGTTTATTTGTGAAAAAAATTGAAATTTGACGAAATTTTTGAAAATTTCGCAATTTTCCAACTTTGAATTTTTATGCCCTTAAATCACAGAGATACGGCACACAAAAAAACTTAATAAGTAACATTTTCCACATGTTTACTTTACATCAGCACAATTTTGGAACAAAAATTTTTTTTGTTAGGAAGTTATAAGGGTTAAAAGTTGATCATTTTTGCCACACCATTTAATTTTTACGGACCACATCACATATGAAGCCACTTTGAGGGGGAAATATGATAGAAAATACTCAAAAGTTACACCATTCTAAAAACTGAACCCCTTAAGGTGCTCAAAACCACATTCAAGAAGTTTATTAACCCTTCAGGTGCTTCACAGGAATTTTTTGAATATTTAAAAAAATGAACATTTAACTTTTTTCACAAAAAAAATACTTCAGGTTAAATTTTTTTTATTTTACCAAGGGTAACAGGAGAAATTGGACTGCAAAAGTTATTGTGCAATTTGTCCATACGCTGATACCTGATATGTGGGGGGAAACCACTGTTTCGGCGCATGGCAGAGCTCAGAAGGGAAGGAGCGCCGTTTGACTCTTTCAATGCAAAATTGGCTGGAATTCAGATCGGACGCTATGTCACGTTTGGAGAGCCCCTGATGTACCTAAACAGTGGAAACCCCCCACAATTGACCCCATTTTGGAAACTAGACCCCCCATGGAACTTATCTAGATATGTGGTGAGAACTTTGAACCCACATGGGCTTCACAGAAGTTTATAACGTACAGCCGTACAATTAAAAAAATCATATTTTTTCCAAAAAAATGATCTTTTCACCCTCAATTCTTATTTTCCAAGGGTAACAGGACCCTAAAAGTTATTGTGCAATTTGTCATGAGTACGCTGATACCCCATATGTGGGTGTAGACGACTATTTGGGCGCATGGCAGAGCTCGGAAGGGAAGCAGCGCCATTTGACGTTTTTGGCTGGAATTGAGATCGGACACCATGTCGCGTTTGGAAAGCCCCTGATGTACCAAAACAGTGGAAACCCCCCACAAATGACACCATTTTGGAAACTAGACCCCCCAAGGAACTTATTTTGATGTGTGGCGAGCACTTTGAACCCCCCAGTGCTTCACAGAAGTTTATAATGTTTGGGCGTGAAAATAAAAAAATCGTATTTTTTCCACAAACATGATCTTTTAATCCCCAATTTTTTTATTTTCCCAAGGGCACCAGGAGAAATTGGACCCCAAAAGTTGTCCAATTTGTTCTGAGTACGCTGATACCCCATATGTGGGAGAATACTACTGTGTGGGCACACGTCAGGACTTGGAAGGGAAGTAGTGATGTTTTGGAATGCAGACTTTGATGGAATGGTCTGCGGGTGTCATGTTGCTTTTGGAGAGCCCCTAATGTACCTAAACAGTGGAAACCCCCCACAAGTGACCCCATTTTTGAAACTAGACCCCCTAAGGAACTTATCTAGATGTGTGGTGAGCACTTTGAACCCCCAAGGGCTTCACAGAAGTTTATAATGCCCGGGCATGAAAATAAAAAAATCGCATTTTTTCCACAAACATGATCATTTAGTCCCCAATTTTTTTATCTTTCCAAGGCTACCAGGAGAAATTGGACCCCAAAAGTTGTTGTCCAATTTGTCCTGAGTACGCTGATACCTCATATGTGGGAGAAAACTACTGTATGGGGACACGTCGGGGCTCGGAAGGGAAGTAGTGACATTTTGGAATGCAGACTTTGATGGAATGGTCTGCGGGTGTCATGTGCGTTTGGAGAACCTCTGATGTGCCTAAACTATTGAAACTTCCCACAAGTGACCCCATTTTGGAAAATAGACCCCCCACGGAACTTATCTAGATGTGTGGTGAGCACTTTGAACCCCCAAGTGCTTCACAAAAGTTTATAACGCCCGGGCGTGAAAATAAAAAAATCATATTTTTTTCGACAAAAATTATATTTTTGACCCCAATTTTTTATATTCCTAAGGGTAACAGGAGAAATTGGACCCCAAAAGTTGTTTTGGAATTTGTCCTGAGTAGGCTGATACCCCATATGTGGGGGTAAAACACTGTTTGGGCGCATGGCAGAGCTTGGAAGGGAAGGAGCACCATTTGACTTTTTCAACGCAGAATTGGCTGGAATTGAGATCAGACGCCATGTTGTGTTTGGAGAGCACCTGATGTGCCCAAACAGTGGAAACCCCGCAATTCTAACTCCAACATAACCCCAACACACCCCTAACCCTAATCTCAGCCCTAACTCTAGCCCTAGCCCTAACCCTAGCCCTAACCCTAGCATTATTATTATTATTTATTGTTATAGCGCCATTTATTCCATGGCGCTTTACATGTAAGGAGGGGGATACATAATAAAAACAAGTACAATAATCTTAAACAATACAAGTCATAACTGGTACAGGAGGAGAGAGGACCCTGCCCACGAGGGCTCACAATCTAAAAGGGATGGGTGATGATACAGTAGGCGAGGGTAGAGCTGGTCATGCAGCGGTTTGGTCGATCGGTGGTTACTGCAGGTTATAGACTTGTCGGAAGAGGTGGGTCTTCAGGCTCTTTTTGAAGGTTTCGATGGTAGGTGAGAGTCTGATATGTTGTGGTAGAGAGTTTCAGAGTAGGGGTGATGCGCGAGAGAAATCTTGTATGCGATTGTGGGAAGAGAAGATAAGAGGGGAGTAGAGAAGGAGATCTTGTGAGGATTGGAGGTTGCGTGCGGGAAAGTACCTGGAGACGAGGTCACAGATGTATGGAGGAGACAGGTTGTGGATGGCTTTGTATGTCATGGTTAGGGTTTTGTAATGGAGTCTCTGGGCAATAGGGAGCCAGTGAAGGGATTTACAGAGGGGAGAAGCTGGGGAATAGCGGGGGGACAGGTGGATTAGTCGGGCAGCAGAGTTTAGAATAGATTCGAGGGGTGCGAGAGTGTTTGAGGGGAGGCCACAGAGCAGGAGGTTGCAGTAGTCAAGGCGAGAGATTATGAGGGTATGGACTAGGGTTTTTGCAGATTCTTGGGTGAGGAATGAACGGATTCGTGAAATATTTTTGAGTTGAAGTCGGCAGGAAGTGGAAAGGGCTTGGATATGTGGTTTGAAGGAGAGATCAGCATCAAGGATTACTCCGAGGCAGCGAGCTTGTGGGACTGGGGAGAGTGGGCAGTCATTTACTGTAATTGATAAGGTTCGTAGGGGGGGGTCACGTGAGATGGGGGAAAGATGATGAATTCTGTTTTGTCCATGTTGAGTTTCAGAAATCTAGCGGAGAAGAAGGATGAAATAGTGGACAGACATTGAGGGATTCTGGTTAGTAGGGAGGTGATATCTGGTCCAGAGATGTAGATCTGTGTGTCATCAGCGTAGAGATGATACTGAAAGCCATGAGATTCTATGAGCTGTCCCAGGCCAAAGGTGTAAATAGAGAACAGCAGGGGCCCAAGGACTGAACCTTGTGGGACTCCGACAGATAGGGGGCGAGGTGAGGAGGTGGTGTGTGAGTGGGAGACGCTGAATGTCCAGTCTGTTAGGTATGATGAGATCCAGGATAGGGCCAAGTCTGTGATGCCGAGGGATGAGAGAGTCTGTAATAATAGGGAATGGTCCAGTGTGTCAAAGGCAGCCGACAGGTCCAGGAGGAGGAGGACAGAGTAGTGTCGCTTGCTCTTGGCGGTTAAGAGGTCAATGGTGACCTTAGTAAGGGCAGTTTCAGTGGAGTGGTGTGACCGGAAGCCAGATTGTAAGCGGTCGAAGAGGGAGCAAGAAGAGAGATGGGAGGACAGTTCAAGGTAGACGTGTTGTTCCAGGAGCTTGGAGGCGTAGGACAGAAGTGATATAGGGCGATAGCTAGATACAGAGGATGGGTCAAGAGAGGGCTTTTTGAGGATAGGTGTGATGGAGGCATGTTTAAAGCTTGAGGGGAAAACACCAGTTGTTAGTGATAGTTTGAAGAGATGGGTTAGGGTTGGGATGAAGACTGTGGTGAGGTTTGGTATGAAGTGGGATGGGATCGGGTCAAGTGCACAGGTGGTGAGATGTGATCTTGAGAGTAGAGTGGAGAGTCGATCTTCTGTAATGGTGCAGAAGTTGGTTAGCCCTAACCCTATCCCTAACCCTAATGGGAAAATGGAAATAAAAACATTTTTTTAATTTTACTATTTTTCCCTAACTATGGGGGTGATAACTGGGGGGTTGATTTACTATTTATGGCGGTTTTTATGTTTGGCAGCTGTCACATGCTCAAAGATGCTTTTTATTGTAAAAATAGTTTTTGCATCACCACATATTGAGACCTATAATTTTTCCGTATTTCAATCCACCGAATCATGTGAGGTCTTATTTTTTGCGGGACAAGTTGATGTTTTTATTGGTTCCATTTTCGGGCATGTGACATCTTTTGATCACTTTTTATTCCGATTTTTGGGACGCAGAATGAACAAAAAACAGCGTTTCATGAATTTCTTTTGGGGGGTGCGTTTACACCGTTCCGCTTGTGGTAAAATTGATAAGGCTGTTTTATTCTTCGTGTAATTACGATTAAAGCAATACCTCATTTATGTCTTTTTTATGTTTTGGCGCTTTTATACAATGAAAACAATTTTATATAAAAAATAATTATTTTTGCATCGTTTTATTCTGCGAGCTATAACTGTTTTATTTTTTTGGTGATGACGGCTCGCTTTTTGCGGGACAAGATGACGTTTTCAGCGGTACCATGGATATTTATATGCGTCTTTTTTATCGCGCGTTATTGCACTTTTTGTTTGGCGGTATGATAATAAATCATTATTTTTTGCTTCGTTTTTATTTATTTTTTAAGGGGTTTGCTAAAAGGGTTAACTAATGGGACAGTTTTATAGGGCCGGTCGTTACGGATGCGGCGATACCAAATATGGGTACTTTAATTTTTTTTTTTTTTTTTATTTCCAAGAAATGAATTTATTAGGGAATATTTTTTTTTTCTTAATTTATTTAGCGATTTTTTAACCCCTTCACCCCCAAGGGTGGTTTGCACGTTCATGACCGGGCCAATTTTTACAATTCTGACCACTGTACCTTTATGAGGTCATAACTCTGGAACGCTTCCATGGATCCCGGTGATTCTGACATTGTTTTCTCGTGACATATTGTACTTCATGTTAGTGGTAAAATTTCATTCAAATAACTTGCGTTTATTTGTGAGAAAAACGGAAATTTGGCGAAAATTTTGAAAATTTCGCAGTTTTCCAACTTTGAATTTTTATGCCCTTAAATCTCAGAGATATGGCACCCAAAAAACTTGATAGCTAACATTTCCCACATGTTTACTTTACATCAGCACAATTTTGGAACCAAAATTTTTTTTTGTTAGGAAGTTATAAGGGTTAAAAGTTGACCAGCGATTTCTCATTTTTACAACACCATTTTATTTTTACGGACCACATCACATTTGAAGCCACTTTGAGGGGTCTATATGATAGAAAATACCCAAAAGTGACACCATTCTAAAAACTGCACCCCTTAAGGTGCTTAAAACCACATTCAAGAAGTTTATTAACCCTTTAGGTGCGTCACAGGAATTTTTTTGAATATTTAAAAAAAAATGAACATCTAACTTTTTTTCACAAAAAAAGTACTTCAGGTTCAATTTTTTTTATTTTACCAAGGGTAACAGGAGAAATTGGACTGCAAAAGTTATTGTGCAATTTGTCCTGAGTACGCTGATACCCCACATGTGGGGGTAAACCACTATTTGGGCGCATGGCAGAGCTCGGAAGGGAAGCAGCGCCATTTGACGTTTTTGGCTGGAATTGAGATCGGACATCATGTCGCGATTGGAAAACCCCTGATGTACCAAAACAGTGGAAACCCCCCACAAATGACACTATTTTGGAAACTAGACCCCCTAAGGAACTTATCTAGATGTGTGGTGAGAACTTTGAACCCCCAAGGGCTTCACAGAAGTTTATAAAATAAAGCCGTACAATTAAAAAATCATATTTTTTCCACAAAAATGATAATTTCACCCTCAATTCTTATTTTTCCAAGGGTAACAGGACCGTAAAAGTTATTGTGCAATTTGTCCTGAGTACGCTGATACCCCACATGTGGGGGTAAACCACTATTTGGGCGCATGGCAGAGCTCGGAAGAGAAGCAGCGCCATTTGACGTTTTTGGCTGGAATTGAGATCGGACACCATGTCGCGATTGGAAAACCCCTGATGTACCAAAACAGTGGAAACCCCCCACAAATGACACCATTTTGGAAACTAGACCCCCTAAGGAACTTATCTAGATGTGTGGTGAGAACTTTGAACCCCCAAGGGCTTCACAGAAGTTTATAACGCCCGGGCGTGAAAATAAAAAATTCGTATTTTTTCCACAAGCATGATCTTTTTTTATTTTCCCAAGGGTACCAGGAGAAATTGGACCCCAAAAGTTGTTGCCCAATTTGTCCTGAATATGCTGATACCCAATATGTGGGAGAAAACTACTGTATGGACACACGTCGGGGCTCGGAAGGGAAGTAGTGACGTTTTGGAATGCAGACTTTGATGGAATGGTCTGCGGGTGTCATGTTGCTTTTGGAGAGCCCCTAATGTACCTAAACAGTGGAAACCCCCCACAAGTGACCCCATTTTGAAAACTAGACCCCCTAAGGAACTTATATAGATGTGAGGTGAGCACTTTGAACCCCCAAGGGCTTCACAGAAGTTTATAATGCCCGGGCATGAAAATAAAAAAATTGTATTTTTTCCACAAACATGATCAATTAGTCCCCAATTTTTTTATTTTCCCAAGGGTAACAGGAGAAATTGAACCCCAAAAGTTGTTGTCCAATTTGTCCTGAGTACGGTGACGCCCCATATGTGGGAGAAAACTACTGTATGGGGACACGTCGGGGCTCGGAAGGGAAGAAGTGACGTTTTGGAATGCAGACTTTGAGGGAATGTTCTGCGGGTGTCATGTTGCATTTGGAGAGCCCCTAATGTACCTAAACAGTGGAAACCCCCCACAAATGACCCCATTTTGGAAATGAGACCCCCTAAGAAACTTATCTAGATGTGTGGTGAGCACTTTGAACCCCCAAGTGCTTCACAGAAGTTTATAATGCCCGGGCATGAAAATAAAAAATCGTATTTTTTCCACAAACATGATCAATTAGTCCCCAATTTTTTCATTTTCCCAAGGGTAACAGGAGAAATTGGACCCCAACAGTTGTTGTCCAATTTGTCATGAGTACGCTGACACCCCATATGTGGGAGAAAACTACTGTATGGACACACGTCGGGGCTCGGAAGGGAAGTAGTGACGTTTTGGAATGCAGACTTTGATGGAATGGTCTGCGGGTGTCATGTGCGTTTGGAGAGCCCCTGATGTACCTAAACTATTGAAACTCCCCACAAGTGGCCCCATTTTGGACACTAGACCCCCCACAGAACTTATCTAGGTGTGTGGTGAGCACTTTGAACCCCCAAGTGCTTCACAGAATTTTATAACGCTCGGACGTGAAAATAAAAAAATAATTTTTTTCCACAAAAATGATATTTTTGCCCCCAATTTTTTATTTTCCTAAGGGTAACAAGAGAAATTGGACCCCAAAAATTGTTTTGCAATTTGTCCTGAGTAGGCTGATACCCTACATGTGGGGGTAAGACACTGTTTGGGCGCATGTCAGAGCTTGGAAGGAAAGGAGCACCATTTGACTTTTTCAACTCAGAATTGGCTGGATTTGAAATCAGACTCCATGTTGCATTTGGAGATCCCCTGATGTGCCCAAACAGTGGAAACCCCCAATTCTAACTCCAACACGAACCCCAACACACCCCTAACCCTAATCTCAGCCCTAACCCTAGCCCTAGCCCTAACCCTAACCCTAACCCTACCCTAACCCTAACCCTAACCGTAATGGAAAAATGGAAATAAATACATTTTTTTAATTTTATTATTTTTCCCTAACTAACTGGGTGATAACGGGGGGTTTGATTTAATATTTATGGCGGTTTTTATGTTTGGCGGCTGTCGCATGCTAAAAGACGCTTTTTATTGTAAAAATAGTTTTTGCATCACCACATATTGAGAGCTATAATTTTTCCATATTTTGACCCACTGAGTCATGTGAGGTCTTATTTTTTGCGGGACAAGTTGACGTTTTTATTGGTACCATTTTCGGGCATGTGACATTTTTTTTATCGCTTTTTATTCTGATTTTTGGGACGCAGAATGAACAAAAACCATCGTTTGATGAATTTCTTTTGGGGGGGTGCGTTTACACCGTTCCGCGTGCGGTAAAATTGATAAAGCGGTTTTATTCATCGGGTCAGTTCGGTTACAGCGATACCTCATTTAGGTCGTTTTTTTATGTTTTGTCGGTTTTATGCAATGAAAACTATTTTATATAAAAAATAATTATTTTTGCATCACTTTATTCTGCGAGCTATAACTTTTTTAATTTTTTGCTGATGATGCTGTGTGGCAGCTCGTTTTTTGCAGGACAAGATGACGTTTTCAGCGGTACCATGGATATTTATATGCGTCTTTTTGATCGCGCGTTATTACACATTTTGTTTGGCGGTATGATAATAAATCATTATTTTTTGCTTCGTTTTTTATTTTTATTTTTTAAGGGGTTCGCTGAAGGGGTTAACTAATGGGACAGTTTTATAGGGCGGGTTGTTACGGACGCGGCGATACCTAATATGTGTACTTTTATTGTTTTGTTTTGTTTTTATTTTCAAAAAATGGATTTATTTGGGGGAATATTTTTTTTTTTTTTTGTAATTTATTTGGCGATTTTTTTTAAATTATTTTAACACTTTATTTTTATTTTTTTTTACTTTATTAAATAGTCCCAGGTGGGACATCACTGTTCTGTGACAGATCGCTGATCTGTCACATCACAGATCACTGTGACAGATCAGCGATCTGTCACAGGCAGTGCAGAAGGCTTCCTCATGCCTGCGCTTTGCAGGCACTGAGGAAGCCAGCTTCCTGCAGGCCCCCAAAGGCCCCCGTCGCCTTCTTGGATTCGGAAAGGAAAAGGAGCCAAGTGGATGAATGTCATCCGCTCAATGCCAACTTTTATATCCCATTGACTTGCATTGGGGTCGGGTTTCGGACGAAACTCCGACTTTTTTTGCCCTAGTCGGACCAGTTTCATCTGAAACAAATTTTGTTTCAGTCGGGTTTCATGAAACCCGATCCGACCAAAGTCGCTCAACTCTATTCACCACTTTATTAAAAAAAGGTTCCCACTTCCTAGCCCCGCACGTTGTAATGGGTATGTTTGGATATGTGTCTTCAGTACATGTAAAAACAGATGCTATACATTGCCACATTCAGAAATTATGACAAATTTTGGTGTCCTTTTTACCCATTTCCATGCGTCACAATGTGCAGTTGAATCTAGGGATAAAACAAAATTTTTGTAGTAAAAATGTATTTTTTTTCGACACCGCCCAATGGTAAGAAATTCTGTGACACACATGGTGTCAATATGATCACTGCAACCCTATATAAATTTACAGATAGGTGTAGTTTGTAAAATGAGGTCACTTAATTGGAGGGGTTTCTGCTGTTTTGGCACTTCAAGGGCATTGTCAGTGTGACATGACATCCTCAAACCATTTCAGCCAAATGTGCACTGCAATATGGTGCTCAGTCCCTTCTGAGCTTTGTACTGTGCCTCAAAAGTAGTTTTTTGACCACATTGCTCATTCATGAGAAATTGCATAACATATTTTGTGGTCCATTTGAAAAATGACTACTTGAGGCCAAAGTAACATTTTAGTGGCAAAAATTGTAATTTTCCATTGACTTAGCCCAATGTTAAATAATTATGTGAATCCTCTGAGTATTAAAAAGGCTCAATAATTCTCTAGATAACTTCCTCAAGAGTTATATTTTCAAAAAATGGTTATACTTGTGGGGGTTTCTGCTGTTTTGGCATGTCAGAGGCTCTTCAAATGTGACATGGTATCCGCAATCTGATCCAGACAAAATTGCACTCCAGAATTTACTTGCCGCACCTTCCCTTATTAACCCTGTTGTGTGCTCAAAGAGTAGTTTTCCACCACATGTGGTGTATCGGTGTACTCAGGATAAATTGCACAACAAATTGTATCATCCATTTTCTCCTGTTACTCTTGTGAAAATGTAAAATTTGGGGCTGAAGCAACATTTTTGCTGGAAATATGTATTTTTTCATTTTCCGTTATAAAATTCTGTGAAGTACCTGTTGGCTCAAGGTGCTCACCATACCTCTAACATCAGCTATCTATTCCAGCCAAAATTCCGCTCCAGAATTCAATTGGTGCTCCTTCCTTCCCAGTCCTGCCGTATGCCCAAACAGTAGTTTTACACCACATATAAAGTACTCAAGATACAATGCACAACAAATCCTTTTACCCTTCTGAGAATGAAAAATGTGGGGCTAAATTAACATGTTTTTTGGGAAAATGTATTTTTTAATTTTAACAGCTAAACATTATAAAATTCTGTGAAGCACCTCAAGCATTCAAGGTACTCACCACACATCTAGATGAATTCCTTAAAGGATGTGGTTTCCAAAATGGACTCACTTGTGGAGGTTTTCCACTGTTTAGGCATCTCCTGTTACCCATGTGACAGGGTTAATAAACTTTTTAAATGTGATCTAGAGTACTTTGAGGGGTGCAGTTTTTAAAATGGTGTCACTTTTGGGTATTTTCTGTCATCTAGGCCCCTCAAAGTCATATCAAACGTGATGTGGCCTGTAAAAAAAAGTTTTTTTAAGTAAAATGAGAAATTGCAGATAAACTTTTAAACCTTCTAACTTTCTAACAAAAAAATTGGGTTTGAAAAATGATGCCAATGTAAAGTAGCTATATGGGAAATGTTAGTTATAAATTATTTTATACAGCATGACTAACTAGTTTAAGAATATAACACTTGAAAGTTAGAAAATTGCTAAATTTTAAAAACTTGCAATAAAATAAAAATATTTTCACAAACATAAATTTACCACTAACATAGTACTATGTGTCACAAAGAAACAATCTCAGAATCACTGTGATATGTTGAAGTGTTCCAGAGTTATTACCATATAAAGTGATATTGGTCAGAATTGCAAAATTTGGCCTGGCCGGGAAAGAGAAAACAGGCTTCTGGGTGAAGGTGTTAAAGGATCGATATTAACTTTTAGAACTGCTACATTCAAAAGCTGGCAGTAGATTTCAGAACCTCTTCGTCTTATAAGAGGCATCTTTAAAGGGGTTCTTTTAGAAAAAGATAAAATGTCGTCCCTGATATAATTCAAACTGGAGCTTGTCTATGTGTGAGTGTGTGTAGAATGCCTAAATGTGAATACCTATGATATTTGTTGTTTTTTTGTAGGCAATATCCAAGCTGGAGACTGAGTCAACGCATTGGAGTTCTTTTCAGATGTGCCTTAGATTGATGATTACCTGTAGCTGTTATGTTGAAGTTCCCACCTTCATAAACCTAAGTCGTACAAATTACAATGTATGTAATGGATATTTATACAGTGTTATGCTTTATATAAATTATACTATCCACCATTTCATATGAGAAGTCACCTAAAATCTTCTGCTCAGTTGTTAAAACTATGGCAAGGTCATAAATAATTTTTGCTGGATCAGCACAGATAAGACTGAAATTACATTTAGCATCAGGGGCAAACATGGGGTGCACATCTATCAAGCTGTCTTCGGAGCTGATACCATGCCATACATTTTAGCTGGCGGCTTTGTTAATTTGTATGGCATGCACACCTTGAATATTGGGTACGGTAAGTTTTTTACCTCTGTTTTTGTAAGCCAAAGCCAGGAGTGGAAAAATCATAAGAAAAGTATAATAGAAACATGTAAACCACTTTGGCATTTTGTTACCCACTACTGGTTTTGGCTTACAAATGCTGAGGTAAAACTATTGGAATAATGCTTATTATTATATAAAGTTCTGTGAAAAAGTGTTTGCCCCCTTCCTGATTTCCTATTATTTTGCATGTTTGTCACAGTTAAATATTTCGGATCACCAAACAAATTTAAATATTAGACAAAGATAACACAAGTAATCACAACATGCAGTTCTTAAATGAAGGTCTTTATTATTACAGGGAACCTGTCACCAGGTTTGGCCAATATAAGAAACGGCCACTGCCTTTCAGGACTTATCTGCAGCATTCTATACTGCTGTAGATAAGCCCCCTGAACCAACCTAAAAAGAAAAAAAAAAACTTTTATTATACTCACCTGCAGGGTAGTCCGGTCCAATGGGTGTCGCAGGTCCAGGTCCGGCACCTCCCATCTTCTTGCGATGCCGCGTTCCTGCTTGCTGCAGGCTCCCAGGCATCACGCTCCTGTGCAGGCGTACTTATCTGCCCTCAAGCCAATAGAGTTCCTCATCTACAATAATATGATCCCCTCAAAAAAATTTAGTTACAAAAATACAAAGAAAGAAGAAGGAGCACTGATCATAAATCTTAATAAAAATTCCAATTTATTAAATAGATATTAACATAATTAACAAAGCAACATAGAACCATGGATTGTAGTAATATTATGGGACATATCAAAATGAGGAAATGGTTGCACTCAATTGCATTAAGACATGTCAATATGAAATATATGAAGTGTGAATAGCATATTGGCTTTTCAAATTTAGAAAAAACATATGAGATACTTAGCACAAAATTTTGCCAAAAGATGTGAGCCCATTCACTAACGTCAAGGTGATCTCATTGAACAGGTCCCTATTCTAACTGCCTAGTGTGAACTAACCTCTGGCTAATAACATGGTAAAGCCTGTATTTATAGGAAGATAGGAACCAAAATGTGATTGGATGTAATTAAAATTACAGCTTGATGAAGGGCAGAGTGCTCAGTCAGAAAGCTAACATACAAATGACAGAAAAACTGACGGTACATCTAGAACTAGTCTGAATAAGTGCATACCAAAAAACAGCTTACATATAAAAATGAGGAAATGGTTGCACTCAATTGCATTAAGACATGTCAATATGAAATATATGAAGTGTGAATAGCATAATGGCTTTTGAAATTTAGAAAAAACATATGAGATACTTAGCACAAAGTTTGGCCAAAAGATGTTAACCCATTCACCAACGTCAAGGTAATCTCATAATCGAATGGGTCCCTATTCTAACTGCCTAGGCTTGATGTCAGCGGACATTACGATTAGTGATGAGGAAAATTGTTCGGAAAATGATCGCCAAGTATAAATTCGGCATGAATATGGCACATTCAGATTTATTCGGAAACACGAGCAAAATTTTATAAAATCGGGAAAAATCAGTAATATTTGGTAAAAGTGCATGATAATATTTACATTGCCACAAAAGTATTTTCAGCACTTTAGCAACTATAATGGTGGTGTATCATGAGTGTTTGGCACGTGTTTGATTAGGGGAGGGGGTTTGCAGAGCTGCGTTCTTGTACACAGTCATTTTTTTCCCCCTAACTTTATGTGTGCACATTGCAGCTAGCCAATCAGGATGCAGTAAACACCCACAACGGCTTGTGTCATTGGCTGCTGAAATCACAAGTCCTTCATATAAATAGCGGATATCTTGTTTTAATGCCATTTTGACACTGTAACAGTGCAGAGAGGCTGCTCCTGGTGCTGGAACTGTTAGCAGCAAGATTTTACCTAGTTAGCTAGACTGTTGTATATCAGTCACATAGTGTAGCTAGCTTCAGTCCAGTGCGGCTGCTAAATTTACCTTTAAGCACTTTTTTTGCCATTACTGAGGTCCACATATAAAGCCAGCAGGGCACATGTCCTACAAGTGTGTTGTGCAATGCTTCTATTGTGCTCTATGCATGAGTATAGCATTCTAAATAATATTTTTACACTAGTTAGGCCTCTTTCACACTTCAGTTTTTTACAATCAGTCACAATCCGCCAGGTTTTGAAAAAAATCCAGACACTCATTTAACCCGAAATTCTTTTTGAGTGCCGGACAAAAAAAAAAAATTCTCTCTCTCTCTCTCTCTCTCGTTTGTAGCATCTAGTGTGTTATAGAGGCCTGATACAGAGGCCATCAATTAATTCTTCTGTTCCTAGTGTCATAAAGTGGGGGACATCTCACATTCAAATAGTTTGTAGCATCTAGTGTTTTATACAGGCCCGATCCAGAGGCCACAGAAAATTCTTGTGTTACTAACGTTATACAGTAGGAGACCTGACTTTTAAATAGTTTGTAGCATCTAGTGTGTTATAGAGACCTCATCCATAGGCAATCAAAAACTCTTCTATTCCTAGTGTCAAACAGTAGGGGACATCTCACATTCAAATAGCTTGTAGCATCTAGTGTGTTATAGAGGCATGATCCAGAGACCACAAAAAATTATTGTGTTACTAATGTCATACAGTGGGAGACCTGACTTTCAATTAGTTTGTAACATCTTGTGTTATAGAGGCCTGATTAGGTTGCATTTTGGGCACTCGGTCTCAAAAAGGTTTGCCATCACTGACCTAGGGTGTTATAGAGGCCTGATACAGAGGCCACAAAAATTTCTTCTGTTCCTAGTGTCATACAGTAGGGGACCTGACTGTCAAATAGTTTGTAGCATCTAGTGTGATATAGATGTCAGATACAGAAGGCATCAAAAACTTCTGTTCCTAGTGTCATACAGTAGGAGACATCTCACATTCAAATAGTTTGCAGCATCTAGTGTGTTATAGAGGCCTGATCCATAGGCCACAAAAAATTCTTCTGTTCCTAGTGTTATACAGTAGGGGACATGACTTTCAAATAGTTTGTAGCATCTAGTGTGTTATAGAGGCCTGATAGAGAGGCCACCAAAATTTTTTTCTGTTCCTAGTGTTATACAGTAGGAGACCTGACTTTCAAATAGTTTGTAGCATCTAGTGTGTTATAGAGGCCTGTTACAGAGGCCACCAAAAATTATTCTGTTCCTGGCGTCATACAGTAGGGGACATCTCACATCCAAATAGCGTGTAACATCTAGTGTATTATAGAGGCCTGATCCAGAGGACATAAAAAATCTTTTTCTGTGTTACTAATGTCATACAGTAGGAGACCTGACTTTCAAATTGTTCATAGCATCTAGTGTGTCATAGAGGCTTTTTACAGAGGCCACCAAAAATTCTTCTGTTCCTAGTGTCATACAGTAGGGGACATCTCACATTCAAATAGTTTGTAGCATCTAGTGTGTTATGTGTTACAGAGGCCTGACCCATAGGCCACCAAAAAAAATCTCTGTTCTTAGTGTCATACAGTAGGAGACCTGACTTTCAAATAGTTTGCAGCATCTAGTGTGTTATAGAGACCAGATACAGAGGCCACCAAAAAATTATTTTGTTCCTAGTGTCATACAGTAAGGGACATCTCACATTCAAATAGTTTGTAGCATCTAGTGTGTTATAGAGGCCTGATCCATAGGCCACAAAAGTTCTTCTGTTCCTAGTGTCACACAGTAGAGGACATGACTTTCAAATAGTTTCTAGCATCTAGGGCAGTGATGGCGAACCTATGGCATGCGTGCCAGAGAGGGCACGCAGAGTCCTCTCAGCTGGCACGCGGCCTCGCTTCACTGCTCCGGAGCTGCAGCTTCCTTCCTCTCACTTCCTCTCACTTATTGAGCGGTGCGGCCACAGAGCTGAATGATAATGTCATCCAGCCGTGGCCACGCAGCTCAGTGTGTGAGAGGAAGTGAGAGGAAGGAAGCTGCCGCCGCGCGGAGAGGTGAGTGTGGCACTGGTGTGTGTGTGGCCGCTGGTGTGTGTGTGTGTGTGTGTGGGGCCACTGTTGTGTGTGTGTGTGGGTGTGAGTGTGGCTGCTGGTGTGTGTGTGATGGGGAGAGGGCCAATGATGGGAGTGATGGGGAGAGAGGAATGGTGGGAGTGATGGGGAGAAGGGAATGATGGGAGTGATGGGGAGAGGGGAATGATGGGAGTGATGGGGAGAGGGCCAATGATGGGAGTGATGGGGAGAGAGCTAATGATGGGAGAGATGGGGAAAGGAGAATGATGGAAGTGATGGAGAGAGGGGAACGATGGGAGTGATCAGGAGAGGGCTAATGATGGGAGTGATGGGGAGAGGGCCAATGATTGGAGTGATGGGGAGAGGGAAGTGATGGGGAGAGGGGAATGATGGGGGTGATGGAGAAGGCAATGATGAGAGTGATGGGGAGAGGGCCAGTGATGGGGAGAAGGCAATGATGGGAATGATGGAGAGAGAGCAATGATGGGGTGATGGGGAGGAGGAAATGATGGAGGTGATGGAATGGGGAATTTCTGCATGAATTGGATCATGATGGGGCATATTTCTGCATGTAGGGGATCAAGATGGGGAATATTTCTGCATGAAGGGGATCATGATAAGGAATATTTCTGCATGAAGAGGATCATGATGGGGCATTTCTACATGAAGAGGATCATTAAATGCAAAAACCTCAGTGACATTATCACTATGTCAAAGAATAGGGTTTTAAGGCTATAAATAGCCACCCTAAATCAGGAAAAACACCTGAAACACCCACTCCAATAAGTATGCATGCAAAGAGAAAGATTGAGTAACTAGGTGAATATAATAAAAATACGTCTTTATTAGTTAACATGTATATCATTCAATACAAAAATACAAAGATTAAAATGACACCACAAGATGAAAGAACAGAATACCCGGGAAAAGCACCCAGCCACAGGATATCAAGTAATATAACAATATATATAGAGAATAACCACATCTATGTGGATAGCAAATGTCTGCTAGTTCCCCATCCCCCCAATTGGGGGTCACTGCGCCACATTATCAGTCCATTGTGACCACCTAGTGTGCATAGGTAAATTTAAAAGTGGCCAGTTTAAGGAGATATCTTACCAGATATACATGGAGGCTGAGTGAGCCCAGGACCAGGTAGAACAAGCGCCCGATGCGCGTTTCGCGTGACTACAAGCACGCTTTCTCAAGGGCAGTATACCGGGAGGTGCACACAGGACCTTCTTAAGCCCATGTGACAAGTCACATGGTTTCCAATCGGCCAATCAGAGCGGTTTGGAGCGGCACATGCGCACTATCTACCCAAAGGAGTGCGCACAGGACCTGCTTAGACCCATGTGACAAATCACATGGTTTCCAATCTGCCAATCAGAGCGGTTTGGCGCGGCGCATGCGCATTGACCACCCGAAGGGCAGACAGTGTAGAGAGAGCGTCATGCGTTGCCCCGGGCATCAGGGGAAAAAAAGAGGATCATGATGGGGCATATTTCAGCATGAAGGGGATCATGATGGGGCATATTTCTGCATGAAGGGGATCATGATCGGGCATATTACTTCAAGAAAGGGATCATGATGGGGCATTTGGCACGTGTTGGCACTTCGTCATAAATAATTGGGTTTTAGGTTGCATTTTGGGCACTCGGTCTCAAAAAGGTTTGCCATCACTGACCTAGGGTGTTATAGAGGCCTGATACAGAGGCCACAAAAATTTCTTCTGTTCCTAGTGTCATACAGTAGGAGACATGACTTTCAAATAGTTTGTAGCATCTAGTGTGTTATATCACGACGACCAATCCACTTTCCAGGAAACTTCATGTAGAAATGTTCAGACCTGACACCCATAATGTGGTGGTGCACCATCTTGCCGAGCATTCCTACATGAACAGTTTCCTGGAAAGTGGATTGGTCATCATGGCCAGTTGAATGGCCACCAAGGTCTCCTGATCTGACCCCTTTAGACTTTTATCTTTGGGGCCATCTGAAGGCAATTGTCAGTGCTGTGAAGATACGAGATGTGCAGCATCTGAAACAACGGATACTGGAAGCCAGTGATAGCATTTCTTCTGTGGTGTTGCTATCAGTGTGTCAAGAGTGGGAAAAGAGGGTTGCATTGACAATCCAACACAATAGGCAGCACTTTGAACACATTTTATAAGTGGTGATAAACTTGTTAATAACTCATGAAAGAATAAAGTTAAAAACAAGCACACCATTGTTTTTCTTGTGAAATTCTCAATAAGTTTGATATGTCACATGATCCTCTTCCCATTGAAAAAAATAAAGTTGGATCCAAAATGGCCGACTTCAAAATGGCCACCATGGTCACCACTCATCTTGAAAAGTTTTACCCCTCCCCTATACTAATGTGCCACAAACAGGAAGTTGATATCACTGTGGTCAGCCAGTCCCAGTTGGGGCTGTGCTGAATTTCCATCCTTATGTTACTGCTTGTGCCAGTTTGTTTTTGTCCCTTATTAGATTGGCCTCTTTTTGCTCTGCTCTCAGAATATGCCAGAGTGCTGATATAGTGGGTGAAGTCGAGTGACTTCAGTATTTTTCTATCAGACGCGTTGGATATTTTTTGCAGGGTTTTTTGCTTGATTGCAGACAGTGTCTTTCCTTTCCTGTCCTGTCTAGTTAGTGTGGGCCCCATCGTTTGCTCAGTCTATTTTCCTACCTGCGTTTGTGTTTTCTTCTTGTCTCACCAACAATATATGTTTGGGGGCTGTCTATTCCTTTGGGGTCTGCTCTGGGGCAGTTTAGATTTCCCCTTTCTTGCTTTAGGCTTATTTAGTTCTCCGGCTGTGTCGAGGTGTCTAGAATCATTGTAGGTACGCTCCACGGCTACTGCTAGTTGTGTGGATAGGATCAGGCGTCTGCAATCCGCTTAGTTACCAACCTCTCTGGTTTTCTGTGGCTTAGCTTGGTCTTGCTTTCCTCCTCGGTGACCCAATCATAACAGGGTCCTGCCTATACCCTTCCATATCCTACTGTATATGCCACTTTCTGGTTAAAAAACCTACTATAATGGACAAACATGTCTCTCCTGGGCTGCAAGCCTACAATTTGAATGGGCAAGTAGAACTGGTTGAGAACACCTGCAGGTTAATGGGAGGAGAGCAAGAGTCAGAGCAGAGGGAGTCCCCCCCAAAAAAGCTACACAAAAAAACCTGACCAGCACTTCCTAAGTGTGAATAGGTGCAAGCTGCAGTGACTGCAAAACATATATGAAAAAGGCACAGCAGCACCCTATGAATGCCAAGACATATGATGTCAATGGAAATAACAACTTCCAAAAGCTCTGTCCCTCAGCAAGATGTACTTACAAAAGCAAGGGATCTTAGTGCATGATTTGGCCAATTCGTGTGTGCCCGTCAACCGCGGCAAGGTGACACTTCTCTGACGGGTCCTGTCTAAACCCTTCCATATCCTACTGTATATGCCACTTTCTGGTTAAAAAACCTACTATAATGGACAAACATGTCTCTCCTGGGCTGCAAGCCTACAATTTGAATGGGCAAGTAGAACTGGTTGAGAACACCAGCAGGTTAATGGGAGGAGTGCAAGTGTCAGAGCAGAGGGAGTCACCCCCCAAAATAGCTTCACAAAAAACCTGACCAGCACCTCCTAAGTGTGAATAGGTGCAAGCTGCAGTGACTGCAAAACATATATGAAAAAGGCACAGCAGCACCCTGTGAATGCCAAGACATATGATGTCAATGGAAATAACAACTTCCAAACGCTCTGTCCCTCAGCAAGATGTACTTACATGCTATTTCCATTGACATCATATGTATATATATTTTGGTCTATACATATATGTATATATATATATCTACTATATAATCATCTAATTATGTCTATCTGTAACGGAAATCCTGCGTCGCTGATTGGTCGCGCCCGGCCGGCCGCGACCAATCAACGACAGGCCACAGTGCCACATAGTTTAGTCGCGTTTACTGAACAAGTTCTGTCAGTTATAGTGCCACGTAGTTCAGTCACGTTTACTGAACAAGTTCTGTCAATCATAGTGCCACGTAGTTCAGTCACGTTTACTGAACAAGTTCTGTTAGCTACAGTGCCATATAGATCAGTCACGTTTACTGAACAAGTTCAGTCAGTCATAGTGCCACGTAGTTCAGTCACGTTTACTGAACAAGTTCTGTCAGCCATAGTGCCACGTAGTTCAGTCATGTTTACTGAAGACGTTCTGTTAGCCACAGTGCCACATAGTTCAGCCAAGTTTACTGAAGATGTTCTGTCAGTCATAGTGGCACGTAGAGATGAGCGACTTTGCCTTTTTTTCTGGTCGAGTCGGGTTTCATGAAAACCGACTTTCTTAAAAGTCGGGTCGAACGAAATCGGCCCGACTATAGGGAAAAGTCAGGGTCCAACTGAAACGCAAAACCAATGCAAGTCAATGGGGAAGCAAAGTCGGCAGGGAGTGGAGGACAGTAAACACACCTACTGTGCCCATTTCAATGCTAACGACATCAATTCTTATTACTTAAGCTTGTCAACCTTAATTTACTTTATAATAATAGTTGCGCATTGAAAACTGTGGGTTATTTGGCTAAAGTTGTGGGGGGGGTAGTGCTGGCACCAGGTTTTCGTGTGCCCTGTGTCAGTGCACCCTTTTAACACATGCCACAATTCCTAATGCTTCGATACGGCACAGAAATATAGGTATAGCACAATGAAAAATACTTTACTGCTTACATAACATGACTGATATCTATTTTAAAGTCTACAATAGCTCAAAAAACGGACAGTATATTACTCCATACAGTATTATGGCCACCACCTAGTGCGCCATACAGAATAATAAGCCCCATATATTTCTCCATACAGAATAATTGGTCCCATATAATGTTCCATACAGTATATGATGAGCTCCACATAATGCTGCAGTCTATGTTGGTCCCCATGGATGATGCTCCACTGTCTTATGGGACCAAATAATGCTCCGTAGAGTCCATATATAATGGGCCCCATTTCTAATGCTCCAGTGTATAATGGGCCCCATAAATGCTGCTCCAGTGTCTGATGTCCCCCATTTGGAATGCTCCAGTATATGTTGGTCCCCATGGACGATGCTCCAGTGTGTTATGGGCCCAAATTTTGCTCAATATATAATGGGCCCCATTTCTAATGCTCCAGTGTATAATGGGCCCCGTAAATGCTGCTCCAGTGTCTGATGTCCCCCATTTGGAATGCTCCAGTATATGTTTGTCCCCATGGACGATGCTCCAGTGTGTTATGGGCCCAAATTTTGCTCCATATATAATGGTCCCCATTTCTAAAGCTCCAGTGTATAATGGGCCCCGTAAATGCTGCTCCAGTGTCTGATGTCCCCCATTTGGAATGCTCCAGTATATGTTTGTCCCCATGGACGATGCTCCAGTGTGTTATGGGCCCAAATTTTGCTCCATACATAATGGGCCCCATTTCTAATGCTCTAGTGTATAATGGGCCCCATAAATGCTGCTCCAGTGTCTGATGTCCCCCATTTGGAATGCTCCAGTATATGATGGGCCAAATGGATGATGCTCCAGTGTAAGATGGGCCCCATATATCATTCTCCAGTGTATATTGCTCCCCCAAAAATGCTCCCAACATTTAAAAAAATTAAATACCTCTCCTCACTGGGCACTGCTCTACTCTGGACTCCTCAGCATTGCCATCTTCAAGCTCTCTGCACTTTTACTGTTTCGTTAGAGGGCATACAAACGTGATGTCATCGCGCTCTGTAACCTGAATGTCACTGTCAGGAAAGGTGGAAGACGTCATGGCAGTGGATCAGGGAGAGGTAAGTATTGCAAGTACTGTGGCCCTTAGCAAGCATGGGGGGCCCACTTGTGGGCGACGGCAGAGGCGTATCTAGGCTTTCTGGCACCCGGGGCAAGAATTTGGTTCGGCTCCCCCCCCAAGTACATATGCGACTTGCACAGTTAGTCATGTACCCACGAGCTGCTCTCCCTAACGCTCTCAATGTTCAGTAAAAAACTGAAAGCAGGAAGAGAAGCTTGTTGTTACAGGACCATAACTAAGAAAATCGCATATGAGTGAAGTGTCCATGTGATGACTACTGGAACCTGCAGAGCTGAATCCTGACATTACAGCTTCTGAATTCTCACAACGAATGCACTGCACACTTTTAGGATTCTCCCTTGCCGATATACAGTCATGTCAGCACAAGTATGTGATTTGTATACTTCTGGCCACGCTCCGTTCATTTTCATTGAGTGAGGCCACACATGTCTAGGCAGCATATGACCGTATGTATGTAAATTACCGGCACGAGAGAATCCTGACAGCGTTCAGTGAGCAATGTGAGAATTCAGAAGTCTGCAGTCACAAGGAATGACTCCAGACTCATCAAAAACCTGGACAACCCCTTTAATGCTCCTAACTAGTGTTGAGCATTCCGATACCGCAAGTATCGGGTATCGGCCGATACTTGCTGTATCGGAATTCCGATACCGACTTCCGATATTTTTTCAATATCGGAATTCGGCATCGGAATCGGAAGTTCAGTTGATTGACGGCCTGACGTCATCATGATGCGCGGTGTGTGCGCATCATGATGCGCCGTCATTTCGGGCCTTCCGGGGGTCTCTGCCGGCCTGCCGGGGGGCTGTGCCGGCCTGCCGGGGGGCTGTGTGGACTGCCCGGGGTCGGTACCGGCCTGCCGGGGGGCTGTGCCGGCCTGCCGGTGGTCTGTGCACCCTGTGGGGGTCTGTACCGGCCTGCCGGGGGGCTGTGCCGGCCTGCCGGTGGTCTGTGCACCCTGTGGGGGTCTGTACCGGCCTGCCGGGGGGCTGTGCCGGCCTGCCGGGGGGCTGTGCTGATGTCCGGGGGTCTGTGCAAGCATCGTCCGATGGGACTACAAGTCCCATCGGGCGATGCCTGCTACCATGACAGTGATTGACACATTAGCCAATGATGGGACAGTAGTAGTCCCATCATCCGGCTAATGTGTTAAATGTTAAAAAAAAAAAATACTACATACATACTACATGCTACATACATACTACATGCTACATACATACTACATATATACTACATACATACTACATACATGCTACATACATGCTGCATGCTACATACATACTACATACATACTACATACATACTACATGCATGCTACATACATACATGCATGCTACATACATACTACATGCATGCTACATACATACTACATGCTACATACATACCACATACATACTACATACATACTACATACTACATATATACTACATGCATGCTACATACATACTACATGCTACATACATACCACATACATGCTACATACATACTACATATATACTACATACATACTACATGCATACTACATGCATACTACATACATACTACATGCATGCTACATACATACTACATGAATGCTACATACATACTACATGCTACATACATACCACATACATACTACATACATACTACATACTACATATATACTACATGCATGCTACATACATACTACATGCTACATACATACTACATGCTACATACATACCACATACATACTACATACATACTACATACATACTACATGCTACATACATACTACATGCTACATACATACCACATACATACTACATACATACTACATATATACTACATGCATGCTACATACATACTACATATATACTACATGCATGCTACATACATACTACATATATACTACATGCATGCTACATACATACTGCATGCTACATGCATGCTACATACATACTACATACATACTACATATATACTACATACATACAATACATTCATACAATACATACATAGACATACAGTACATATAACATAGAGTAACATACTTACCAATACTTGTCACATTGTTCCCCGAAGCCATTGTCTTTTCCGGAATAAATATTAACATAACAAACCACAAAAATACTCACCCACGATCCGAAGCAGTCCACGAGTGTGTCCCACGACGATCTTGGGTAGAGAACTGCAGCATCAGATGACTTCGGGGAACAATGTGACAAGTATTGGTAAGTATGTTACTCTATGTTATATGTACTGTATGTCTATGTATGTATTGTATGAATGTATTGTATGTATGTAGTATATATGTGGTATGTATGTAGCATGTAGTATGTATGTAGTATGTATGTAGCATGCATGTAGCATGCAGTATGTATGTAGCATGCATGTAGTATATATGTAGTATGTATGTAGCATGCATGTAGTATATATGTATGAATGTATGTAGCATGTAGTATGTATGTAGTATGTATGTGGTATGTATGTAGCATGTAGTATGTATGTAGTATGTATGTAGCATGCATGTAGTATGTATGTAGTATGTATGTAGTATATATGTAGTATGTATGTAGCATGTAGTATGTATGTAGCATGCATGTAGTATATATGTAGTATATATGTAGCATGTAGCATGTATGTAGTATGTATGTGGTATGTATGTAGCATGTAGTATGTATGTAGCATGCATGTAGTATGTATGTAGCATGCAGTATGTATGTAGTATGTATGTAGTATGTATGTAGTATATACGTAGTATGTATGTAGCATGTAGTATGTATGTAGCATGCATGTAGTATATATGTAGTATGTATGTAGCATGTAGTATGTATGTAGCATGCATGTAGTATATATGTAGTATGTATGTAGCATGTAGTATGTATGTAGCATGCATGTAGTATATATGTAGTATGTATGTAGCATGTAGTATGTATGTAGCATGCATGTAGTATATATGTAGTATGTAGCATGTAGTATGTATGTAGCATGCATGTAGCATGTACTATGTATGTAGCATGCATGTAGTATATATGTGTTATGTATGTAGCATGTAGCATGCATGTAGCATGCATGTAGTATGTATGTAGTATGTATGTAGTATATATGTGGTATGTATGTAGCATGTAGTATGTATGTAGCATGTAGTATGTATGTAGCATGCAGTATGTATGTAGCATGCATGTAGTATATATGTAGTATGTATGTAGTATATATGTAGCATGTATGTTGCATGTAGTATGAATGTAGCATGTATGTAGTATGCATGTTGTATGTATGTAGCATGTAATTTTTTTTTTTTTTTACATTCAACACATTAGCCGGATGATAGGACTATTACTGTCCCATCATTGGCTAATGTGTCAATCACTGTCATGGTAGCAGGCATCGCCCGATGGGACTTGTAGTCCCATCGGACGATGCCTGCACAGACCCCCGAAGCCTGCACAGACCACCGGCAGGCCGGCACAGCCCCCCGGCAGGCCGGCACAGCCCCCCGGAGCCTGCACAGCCCACCGGCAGGCCGGCACAGCCCCCCGGCAGGCCGGCACAGCCCACCGGAGCCTGCACAGCCCCCCTGGCAGGCCGGCACAGCCCCCCGGCAGGCCGGCACAGACCACCGGAGCCTGCACAGACCCCCTGGCAGGCCGGCACAGCCCCCCGAAAGGCCCGTACAGACCCCAGAGAGGCTGTACAAGGGCAGGAAAGGGTTTTTCTTATTCCGATACCGGAAGTCCCATAGACTTGAATGGGACTTCCGGTATCGGAATCGGCGATACCGATACTTTTTTTAAAGATCGGCCGATACCATCCGATACGATACTTTGAAGTATCGGACGGTATCGCTCAACTCTACTCCTAACAAATAAAAACATGAGAATTAGTCAGTATCACACATAATATTTACATCCAGGTACCTTATAGATGACGTCGTCTCTGCATTCGTTCTCCTTTTCTTCGTCTTGTCCAGACCCCATGATGAGTTTTCTCATCCACAGTCGTCTCTGCAGACTTCCATCTTCTACGGTCTTCTGCAGCAAATCCCCACACGATCCCCTTAAAGATAGAAGTGTCATTATAATGCTCCTGAATAAAAATATCTGCAATATACTGTGGCCTCACACTATTCCCCTCCCTCCTCTAACATCCCTCTGTTCACCATACTGTCTCCTCATATATTTACCCCCTCACTCTCTATACTGTCTGCTCACACATACTCCTGACTCCCCATACTGTGTCCACATACCCGTCCCGTTCCCGTTCGCTCCCCATACTGTCTGCACCCATCCCCCATACTGTTTCCTCATACATACTCTTCATTTTTTGTCCTCAAATCTCCCCACACACATTAAATACCATCCCCACTCCAAATCCCCCCATCCCCAATCCCCCACACACATTAAGTACCCCCCATCCCCACTCAATAACCCCTCGTCCCTACTCCCAAATCCCCCCACACATTATGTACCCCCACTCCAAATCCCCACAAACATTAACCCCCATCCCCACTCATTAACCCCTCCACACATTAACCCCGATTTCCACTCATTAATCCCCCATCTCCACTCATTAATCCCCCACCTCCACTCATTAACCCCCACACATTAACCCCCCACACTCATTAACCCCATCTCCACTCATTAACCCCCCCACTCATTAACCCCCATCCCCACATTAACCCCACACATTAACCCCCATCCCCACATTAACCCCCACATTAACCTCCATCTCCACTCATTAACCCCCCACTCATTAACCCCCATCCCCACATTAACCCCATCTCCACTCATTAACCCCCACACATTAACCCCCATCTCCACTCATTAACCCCATCCCCATACATTAACCCCCATCCCCACTCATTAACCCCCACACATTAACCCCCATATCCACTCATTAACCCCCCACTCATTAACCCCATCTCCACTCATTAACCCCCATCTCCCATCTTTGGTGGTTCTTCAGCTCCACAGTGGAGCACACTTACCACCAGCGTTCGCTCTGGGCGCCGGGAGTGACGTCAGCAGCATGATCACATGACCTGATCACGCTGCTGACGTCGCTCTGACCCGGCGGTCAGGGCTTCAATTGTACTGGCGCCAGCACAATTGCTGCCTGGGAGTCGGCGTGGCCTACTTCTCTGCGTCGGCTGTCAGCTTGACAGCCGACACAGAGAACCGCCGACTCCCAGGACTGGTAGCGGCAGAACGCACCCGCTGGGGGGAGACACTGCGGACCGCTGCATTAGGCGGCCGGGCGGCCTGACTGCACCCCCCTGCTGCCTGCGCCCGGGGCAACTGCCCCGGCTGCCCCCCCCTGGATACGCCTCTGGGCGACGGCACTGGCACATGGCCCCTCATAGTAGGACGGTATGTCTGACAGCAAGTGGGCCCTCCCACCATCAGAGAAACTTTTGCATACTATGACGGGCCCTGTGCCACTGCCGTCGCCCACGAGTAGGACACCCCCACCTGCTCAGGGAACCGGCACTTTCATCTGCACCTTCCTCTGTGTCATCGTGTAAGGTGGTATAGTATGCGGGAAGGGGCACCTGAGTTTCATCAGTGTCACATTCTGGCTCTGTAGAGTGCGAGGGGAATGTAGTGCTATGGGTCAATGTACCAGCAGAATCATCTAGCAGTGGCTGTGCATCAGTGCATTCCATCTCCGATTCATGTAGGACTGGGGAATTCAGAATTTCACTTGATAACACAGGCATGGCATGTGAAAAGAGCTCCATGGAGTAATCTGAAGTGTGGGCTGCTGCATCCTTCACTTTTAGTGGGGGTGAAGAAGACAAGGAATGGGGTGGTTCCTGACCAGAAGCCTGCACTGACAACTCAGTGCTTGCATTTTTTTAAACTTCAGAAGAGGAGGCGATAGAGCTGGAGGCTTTTTCGGCAATGTAAGGCAAAACCAGATCCTGAGGCTCCGCCTTTAAAAGAAGTTTACCTACTCCCAGAAAAGGGAGCCTTAAAGGTCTTCTTGTGCCAGTTGATGATGCAGGCTCAACACCTCCTGCCTTAGCTACTATTGTGCTTTTGGCACTACCAGCAGATGCACCACCATCAGTACCAGCTGGCCTCCCCACACCCACGTCCGCGGCCTCTTCCACCATACTAATAATTTTTGTGAAAATGGACTCAAAATACCAGCAGATATATGGTACTGTTTCAGAAGTGGACAGCTCTATACAGTCTAGGGATAATTGTAAATCTCCGTATATATTTTATATGAGTCAGACACAGACGGTCACAGACTCAGTATGGATTAGACAATAATATAAAAATTTGCAAAACGCTACAGTATCACTGGATACAAGGTATATATAGTATAGTTAAAACATATTGAATCTCCGTATACCTTTCAGGAGGCAAACACAGACGATCTCAGGCCTAGTATGGATCCGACAACAATATGGAAAGTTGAGAAAGGGTACTATGGTGCTCCTGAGGGTACGGTCACCACAGAGGTACTGCACCTCATCCAAAGGTGTGGTGTCCCACCCTCACGTAAGGAGGGATCACCACTCACGACTCCTAACCCTGCACTCAACACACACACTAGTTAGTCAGTGCTTTCTGGGTGTACCTGGCGGGAGGATGGCCTCATCCCAGACTGACTAGGAAAGGGTGTTGGGGGTTAGTGTGGAAGGTAGGTACAGTGGGAGGAGCTTAGGTAGTGGAGTGATTTTGGGAATCCAATCAGAGAGAACGAGGTGACAGTTGGTGGGTGGAGCTAGTCTCAGGTAAATGGATATTTCTAAAGAGTTGTCAGTCGGTGACAGGACAGAGTAAGAGCAGGATTGCTGTGAGAGGGCTGAGGGTCAGAGAAGAGAGAAAAATCTTGTTCAAGCTCCTAGACTGGAAGAAAAGGGTCTTTGGGGCACGGGAAGTGCAATAAACCACCTGTGAAGCCCGTTTCTGGAGAAGGAAGGACCAGGCCTCGTTGGGGAAGGTGGCTCCTGAAGGTAGTGGAGAAATACAGGGCTCAACTAGAAAGACGGAGGCTGAGGTAACTTTAAGTGCTTCAGTCGCAGCCGCATTCAATACTCAAAAAGGCAGCAGTTTGAAAAAAGGACCCAGGTGCCTGACCCACACCACCCTGTGTGATCCGTGGCTGCCGGCTTGGGACACTGTTTGCGAAGGCGCACAGCAGGAAGGAAGGGAGAGATCAGCGCAGAGACACGGCCTAGAAAGGATACACAAGGAGAAGTCTTGAACAGGTGTTCCTGATCTACCTTAGAGTTTGATGGACCCCTCCCTCGGATGACACAGTACCAATCGGGTCATCTTGTGCACAAAAATTTTGAGGAAAATCTCAGAAAATGCACCCAAATGTGTCCTTGGTGTCTTTTACAACTCGCCTGCTACACACGCTACACTCACCATCACCGTCAACAGCTCACAAACACCATCTCATCTGCCCTGGGATACAGCTCTGGCTGTAGAGAGCTTCATCATCTTGGTTGCTTTAACACCGGCCCAGAGGATCTGCATTGCAGCATCGGCTACCCTAGCCGAGTACCATGGGTGGCGTCATGATCCCCCTTTTCCAAATTAATTATCATACCATCTTCCCCCTCATCTGAACTCTCATCTTCTTTATTGGACACCCAGGGCCACGGACCGGGTCCCAATCACCACCGTGACATACTTCCCCCTTAAAAGAGCCTGAAAGGCCCGGTACTGAGTAACCCCCGGCCCTGCGTGGCATTTAATTTTAACACCAGATGACAGGGATATATTGTATAGTTTCAACATTATAAATCTATGTACAGTATATATTTGAGGAGACAGACACAGATGCTGTCATGGCCAGTGTGGATTCGGTAATCTAAAAAGTAGAAAAAGGGTACAGTATCACCAGATACAAGGTATATATAGTATAGTTTCAACATTCAAAATCTCCGTATTTATTTCAGGAGGCAGACACAGATGCTCTGAGGCCCAGTATGGATTACACAACAATATAAAAAGCAGAAAAAAGGGGAATGGATCCCAAGCGTACTGCTGTATACAGTGTTGGGGTCATTTGGCGATCTACATATATATTTCAAGAGTAACACACAGCCTCTCACAGGCTCAGTATGGATCACTCCATAATATAAAAAGAAGATCCGCAAGAAATAATCACACATGTGGGCCAATGTTCCAGGTGTCAATGATGCACTTTGAGTGGTGGGTGGAGGATGAATTTCGGGCACAAAGGGTACTGGATCAACAGATACAAGGTATATATAGTATACTTAAAATACCAAAAATCTCCGTATGTATTTCAGGAGGCAGACACATATGCTCACACGTTCAATATGGATTTGACAATAATGTAAAAAGTTGAAAAGGGTACAGTATCACCAGATACAAGGTATATATAGTATAGTTTAAACATTCTAAATCTCCATAGACATTTCATGAGGCAGACACAGACGCGCTCAGTCCCAGTATGCATTAGCCAAGAATATAAAAAGTATAAAAAGGTTACTGTATCACCAGTTACAAAGTACATATAGTATTGTTTAAACATTATAAATCTCCTTAATTTTTTCAGGAGGCAGACACAGACGCTCTCAGGGTCAGTATGGATTGCACAATATAAAAAGCAGTAAAAGGGTAATGGATCAGAAGCGAACAGCTGCATACAGTGTAGGGGTCATTGTAAATCTCAGTATATATTTCCAGAGTCAGAAACAGACTCTCACTGGCTCAGTATGGATTAGACCACTATATAAAAAGCAGTAAATGGGTAAGGTATCACAAGCGTACAGCTGTATACAGCGTTGGGGTAATCTTAAATCTACAAATATATTTCTGGAGTTTCAGACAGACGTTCACAGGCTCAGTATGGATTACACCAGAATCTAAATAGCAAAAAAGGGTAATGTATCATTAGCGTACAGCTTTTTCCAGTGTTGGGCAAATTTTACATCTTGGGATCTATTTCCGTAGTCACCCTCAGATGCTCACTCACTATGGATTTGACCATAATACAACATGTCGATCAAAGGTACTGTATCACAAGATAGGAGGTGTATATAGTATAGGGTACACTTTTTATCTACGTATATATTGAAGGACTAAACCACACATGCTCACTCACTATGGATTATACCATACTAAAAAATTTAGAACAAAGGTACAGTATCATCAGATACCAGGTGTATATAGTATAAGTGAAAATGTAAATCGCCCTATATATTTCCGGAGTCACATACAGATAGGCAACATGTATTTCTCCGTGATACCAGTTGGGACACGGTACTGTGTGAGGAGCGTACAACTGTATACGGTGTGGGAAATAGTGAACGTTCGTTCACTGTGCAGAAAAAAAGAATTAAAGTATTAGGCTACTTTCACACATCAGGTTTTCGGCGTCAGGCGCGATCCGGCGTCGTGCCGGAATGCCGGATCCGGCAAATGTTTTGTAAAACCGGAAGTGCCGGATCCGGTTTTCTGCCGGATCCGTCTTGTTCTTGACAGACAAAACCGGATCCGTCTCATCCGGTTCATCCGTTTTTCTATCCGTTTTTCTATCCGTTTTTCGACGGATTACGCCTGATCCGGTTTTTAAAATTGACCCTTGTGACCTTCCGAACGGGATTGGCTACTGGAAAACTAGATATAGCATGTTCCTACAGCCCTTCTTTGACAGGTTGTAGAGAAGAAAGTGCAGGTTGGAGAGAAGAGCAAGTTACTGGCGAAGATGGATGTTGTCATTGGAAATATTACCACTAGAAGTTCTGTGACGGTTTCAGGGACAATTTTCCACTATACTTTATGTCACCTCAAGGCAGAGTACACTGGGATGACAGAGTGTGAGAGATTTTTGCCCTAAACTTGTGTACCTTCTGGACCAACAGTATATACCTTTGCCAACCAAAGTTGGCTATCTTGTCATGGTCTTACTATTTTTACCTTTAGGCCACAGGTGTGTACCTGGTTGTGTTTTATGCAAAGTATTTCACCTTTTAACAAAAGTTGTGTACATTGGTAAGAAATCACCAACAATAAACACAACTTTTTCGGTGAAATACTTTGCTTCAAACACAACCAGGAACACAACTGTGGCAAAAAGCTAAAATTTACCCACAGTTATACCTGGTTTTGAATACCTTTTTACCTTTGAAATACCCTGTATTTAACCTTTTTTTAAAACATAGTTCGCCGCAGAAAGAAATGACAGACAACCATTGTGAAACGATAATTTAACTTTTATTTAAATTTTTTTTTTTTTGTAAAATGTTTTTAAAGTGCAAAAAACTTTTTTAATAAAGGTTTTAAACCCAATGGGCATTTTTATTACAAAAAACACACATTACAATTCTGTGTACTGTGGGGTGGAAATACTGCTGGAGGGGCTGCGGGACACTTCGACACTGGGTGTGTGGAGAGAGGACTGGGATCATGGTGGGGAAGGAACAGTTAGAGGTGAAGGTGTGGAAAAAACTACAGAATGGGTGGACATGTGGGAAGCAGAAGAGGTGGTGGGTGGTGGAGTGGAGGGTTGGGCAGGGACTGTAGGAGCAGATGATGTTGATGGAAAGTTGTATAGGGAAGGAGTTTGGTACGGGGAAGGAGTTTGGTACGGGGAAGGAGTTTGGTACGGGGCAGGTTGCTGGAAGTGGGGAGATGACTGGTACTGGGGAGGTTGCTGGTACTGGGCAGGTTGCTGGTATGTAGTAGGAGGGGGAGGATGGAAAGTGGCTGGAGGGGGTGCAGATGTAATAGGAGGGGGAGGATGGAAAGTGGCTGGAGGGGGTGCAGGTGGAGGAACTACAGTGGTGTGAGGTGGAGGTTGGGAGGTAACCTGCTGTAGAGCACCGTGGCACGAATGCATTACATGCATCTGCTGGGTAGGAGATAGTGTTTCCATGCGCTCCACAACAGACCTGAAAAAGGTGTGGTTTGGCGAAGATCTTGCTTCTGAATGCATGGTTTGCAGAAGTGTCTTCACCTCCAGAATGCTGGAGTTGATCTGCTGAAAGCCTGCGGAGATTTGCTCTGACAAGACTTTGAGACAGTTCTGGAAAGATGCATTCAGATGCAATAACTCTTGCGCATAACTCTTTTCCTGACCCCTCTGCCGCTGCCGCCCAGTACCCGCAGGTGTACTAGAGGCGGCAGGGGCAGAAGGGTGGGGTAAAGGGAAAGCGATCTCCTCACCAGCAGCTTCATGTAATGTAGGCGGCCACGATGCTCCTGTGCTGGTGGATGGGACAGATGGGTCGAATGTGTGGGAAGGCTGGGAAGGTGCAGATGTACCGGGGCGGTCGAAGTGTCCCTCGGTGCCGGTCTCCTCAGGGATCGCCTCAGAAGGGTCCAATCGTGCAGGCTCCCGAGTGCTGCTCACCGTGCTGTGGAATAAAGAGAAAAAAAAACAATTAAAATACTGACATGGTATGGCCCTGGCTGGAAAAAAAAAGTTACATCTAACATTTTTTTTCACATGTGGTGTGTAATATTTACCTTCTGGTGAGCATTGTTTCCCGGAGGAACGACAGGGCTTGTGCGTACTTGTACTTGCTCCTGCGTCCTCCAGATCCACTCGGGGCCCGCATCTCTTTATTGAACTCCTTCTTGAAACGATCCCTCACAGACCGCCACCGATTCACAATTCTGTTCCCTGAAACGAGAAAGGAGTGGTTAGTATACAACATCAGTGTTTCACAAACTCCAGTCCTCATGGTCCCCAGGGGTCATGTTTTCAGGATTTCCATAGTAAATAGAAATCCTGAACACATGATCCGTGGAGACCACGAGGACTGGAGTTCGGGAAACACTGGTTTACATCAAGCAACCGTTAATGTATATACTTACGCTCTTTAATCTGGGCCCGAGCTTCGAGGTCCTCCCAGCGGCCCACAAGGAGAGAACAGATTTCCTCCCAGAGTCGTCGGGTAATGATCAGGTCAGCGTGGCAGCGGTCAGCCATATTCCAGAGCGGCTTCCTTTCTCTGACGAGATCGATGAGGCGGTCCACATCAATCCCTCCATCCTCACCGTCAGAGTCGGGAGCACGCTGTGAAGGCTGTTAAAGAAAAAGACAAAAATAACATAATTAGTCTCCACAAAAGAAATGAAATAAAAAGTGCAAAAAAACAAAGCAAAAATATTTATACTTACACGCTGGTGACCGCCGCGTTGCTGTCGCCGACGACCCTGGGAGGCACTGCGAGGACCTCTTGGCCGAGCACCAGATTGGGAAGACTAGAGAAGAAAACAAAAAATGTTATGTCTTTGGATGTAGGCATTTGTTTGCTGTGTGTGGTCTGCAGAACATTGTTTTCTATGTGTTGTGTGTAGTGTGATGTTGTGTTTCTGCGTTTGATGCAAAAAACTTACGAATTGTGAGCCCACTCCAGGTGTCTGTCCACCCCTTCCTTCTTCTTCTGGGAGCTCCTCTTCATCTTGTGATTCCTGTTTTGAAATAAAAGGCAATGAATAGACATATATTACAGAGATGATGGATTTTGGAAATAAAAACTTACCGTCAAACGCTGACGATGCGAGGGAGGGCTCCCAGAAGAAGATGTGCTGTCCTGTTGATGGCCAGACTCCATGGCTGTGGGTATTGCTGCTGCCAGTGATGCCATTTCTGCTGCTGCTGCTGCTGCATCTCTTTGGTGGCTGTTGAATAAAGAGAAACAAAGGGCCAATGAATATCTTGATATTCCATGGCCCTAGTTTGGAGGAATGGGGGATTTGATAATTACCGTCTCTCATCTGCTTCTGGACTCCCCTCCCGTTCAGCATGCTGCTCCATTTGGGGTGGTGCTGATGGTGCTGCTGCTGCAGATGTCTGCTGCCTTCTCCTGCTCCTGGTTCTTGGCTTGGGTGGCATGTTGGGTGTGGCTGAGGGTCCCATTGTCTTGCTTTTATATATCTCCTGTGGGCAGAGCTACTGAGCATGCTCAGACCAAAAAAAACGGATCCGGCCACCGGATCCGGCTTTCGCCGGATCCGGCGCATTGCGGCGCTCATAGGCTTTCATTGTGTGAAAAAGCCGGACGCGCCGGATCCGGCGGGTACGGCTTTTTCGCCGGAGACAAAAAACGTTACAGTAGACGTTTTTCCAGACGCCGGATCGTGACACATTGCGACACATTGCCGGATCTGGCGAAAACCGGATGAAACGCATGGCCATCCGGCGCGATCCGGCGCAAATGCAAGTCAATGGGGGGGAAACCGGATCCGGCATTGCATTTCGCCGGATCCGGTTTCTGTCAAAAGCGCCGGATCGCGCCTGACGGCGAAAACCTGATGTGTGAAAGAGGCCTTAGTGCTGTGTAAAAAGCTGTCTGCACAGCAGTGTACACACAGCAATACTCTCTATAAGGCAGGCTAATAATCGGCGCTGCTGCACACAAGAAAATCCTCCCCTGTGACTGCACCCTTGCTGTACCCAACAATTGTGTTCAGCACAAGCACATAATAACTTCTGTTTACAGGCCTAAGTGTCTCCCTAAAGACAGGGTCCAGAGCGAGCCAACCCCCCCCAGAGGCGTAATTGGAGGCCCACATGACAGTGGGTTGGAGAGAGGGGGTTAACTGTCCCTGAGGGGTGGAGTATGGAAATAAGGGGGGTTATTTGAAGTCGGCTTATGGGGCAGTTACCTCTGTTCCCGCTACAGAGCCGCAGAGATTGTCCCATGCCCAGATGGCATGCAGTCCATATCAGCTGGATTGGAGAGGCTGCGCGCTGCAGCGTAGTTGCAGCCTGCCAGTGTGGATCGAGGAGCAGGTCACGGGGATCATCGGTGGAAGCAGTGGGTTGGCCGCTGGTGTCTCTTCCCATGTGAGGTGGCGGTCAAGGGCCACGGAGCGTTTATCCCCCGATGCAGATCCCAGGACCCAGCGCTGGCGAAGGAGCCCCTTCCAGGGACCCTCCGGGTCGGGTGCCTGCTGGTAAGCATGCAGGCAGGCTCCAGTCTGGGAGGAATCCACGAGCCGGGCGGGGTCCAGTGGCGGTTGCAAGTCCTTCTCCTAGAGCAGAGCGGGAGGCGGGGCCTGCACTCACTGGGTCGGCGATGAACAATGATGTCATGGCAGGCTGTCTTGGAGCCGGGCGGTCTGCCTCCTCTTCTTTGGGCGGCGGTGGGAGTTTCCCAGAGGGCGGGGTTGTCGGGCAGCAGCCCCCTTCGCCCGAGGCTGTCAGCTATGCCCAGTACCTCTGGCACCCTGACCGGAACAACGGTGGTGGATCAGCATGGATGGTGCATCAGACAGTCAGTGGAGCTTGCGGGGGGGTGGGTGTCCGCAGGCGGAAGCCCCCGTGGCTGTGCAGCCCGCTTGCCTCAGCGGGGGCCGGAAAACCAAACAACCCTGAACGGAGTTCCCTGTGAGGGTGGTGGCATCAAGAAAGCCTGTTTCACAAGGTGGCAGACCTCTGGGGACAGAGGGTATGAGGGGAAGCTCCATAGTCGATGCCCAGCGGGATATGGGATTGGCAGCTGGAGGAGTCACAGCATCATCGCAGCCCAGTGAGTATGGCTCCATGTCTTGTTTGTCCTCATCTCTACTGAGGTCCCCTGTGGTCTGGAGTGGGTTGGGGTGCTGGCCGGTGGTGTTAGGTCAGGGAGTTGTGGCCAAGTTCCTTCATGGATTGGGGGGCTGGGGGAAATGTTGACTTCCATGTGGGATTTGTTGTCGCGGATAGAGGGATTTGGAGGGCACCCGGCGCATTTAGCCGCTTGGGTGGGGTCGCAGGAGCTAGGGACCAGTTTGTCAGGGGCGGTTACCGGGGTGTCAGTTGGCCGAGCTGACCCTGTGTCTGTTTCGGTTCAGACCGAGAAGGAACAGGAATGTCAGATCAATGTAGATGACAGGGCACATGGGGAGGTATATGTATGCTTTGAGGGTCCACTGGGCGCTCATCGTAAGAAGGAGGTGTGGGAAAAGATATAGAAGGACGAATATGTTGCGATTTTGTCACTGCTTCCTTTGGAAAAGTTGAACTTGGACAAAGGGAAGAAGGATGATAGCCAAAAAGAGGAGGAAAAACGGAGATGGCGATTGATTCCGCACAGATTATCTAATTGGCTACAGGCATTCGATATTTTGGCTAGCGTGTTTGGAGAGAAGGCGCCTGAGAATTGTTCTCCTCTTTTTTTTTTTTTGGATTTGATTGGGGAGGCTTATAGGGTGTAGGGGGTTCAGGCTTGGCTCCGTTAAGACAAAAAGTTTAGGCATAGGAAGGCGTTTCGTCTGGCAATTCGGTGGGAAAAGAAAGACATACATCTGTGGTTGAAGGTTATGACGCCGACTAAGTTCAGCCATTCCTTTCCTGGGGGTGCCGGGGGTGCCGGTTCGTGAAATGCACAAAGCAGTGGACAAGGGGCAAGGGGGTCAGTCAGGGCAATCGGTCAGCCAGAAGCAGGGTCTCTGCTGGCAATTGAATGATGGCCAGTGTAAATTTGGGGCTACATTGCTGCAAATTCAAGCACCTTTCATCCCATTGCAAAGGAACCTCGCATGGTGCTTCCAGATGCTTTAGGAAGCAGAAAGGAGAAGCAGAGTGAGAGTGCTAATTCAAAAGGGGTATACGCCATTGAACCTGGACGCGACGGTCCCTTATGTAAGTAGGTTTCCAGATGGGGTTAAGTCGGAACTGTTGTTGTACGTTTTCAGTGACGGGTTTAAAATTCCCACGCCTCCTTTTGAGATACCACGGGTGATTAACAATCTGAGGTCAGCTGACCAATATGCTGAGGTGGTGTCGTAACAGTTGGGGAAGGAGGTTATGTTGGGAAGGGTGTCTGTGCCGTTTAGGGATCCTCCATTTGATGATTTGGTAATCTCGCCCCTGGGTGTAGAGCCTAAGAAACAGCAGCATAAGTTCAGGCTCATTCATCATCTGTATTTCCCTCTTGGTAGGCCGGTGACTGATGGAATTGACTCGGAGCTGTGCTCTTTGTTTTATAACTCATTTGAGGAGGTGGCAAAGTTTGTGCGAAAATGTTGGAAGGGGGCACTTTTGCCTAAAACGTATATTGAGTCGGCGTTTATGTTGATTCCTGTTCATCCGGATAGTGTTAAGTTGTTGGTGTGTTACTGGGGTGGTGCTTTTTGGGTTGATAGGTGTTTGACAATGGGTGGATCGGTGTCTTGTGCATTTTTTGAGGCATTCAGTTATTTTCTCGAATGGGTTGTCCGTGAGGTATCGGCTTTTGATTCCTTGATTCATTACCTGGATGATTGTTTGTGTATCGGTCGGGCTAATTCTGGTTGTTGGGGGAGGTTACTTAGAGCGACGGAATGGGTGGTGGAGCGTTTTGTTGTACCACTTGCTCCCGGTAAAACAGAGGGGCCTTGTACGTGCCTATCGTTTTTGTGAATCGTGATTGATTCATTAAAATGTGAGTTCCGTTTGACAGAGGATAAGGTGAAGGCGTTGCAGGATGAGGTGTCTCAGGCAAGGCGGTTGAAGACATTGTCGTTGACATAGATGCGGTCACTACTTGTGAATTTGACTTTTGGTTGTCGCATTATTACAATGGGTCAGGTCTTTTCTCGGCGGTGGGCGAGCGCTACGGCGGGAGTGCGGACTCCGCATCATTTTGTTCGGTTTTACAGTGAACATAAGGCTGATTTGGACTTGTGGGACAATTTTTGGAGCAATACAACGGACATTTTTGGCTCATGGAGGAGGCAGTTGTAAATGATGACTTGTAGTTGTTCACAGATGCGTATGATGGAGTGTGTTTTTGGTCATATTTTAGGGGCCTGTGGTGCGCGGCTGCGTGACCTGAGGAGTGGTTTCAGCTGGGCCTTGTTAGGAATATTGCTTGGTTGGATATTTTGCCTATACTGGTGGCTGTGAACCTATAGAAGGAGGAGTTTTGGGACAGAAGGATCTGTTTTAATTGTAACAACATGGGAGTTGTGTGTTCCATTAACAGTTTGACGGCGTCCTCTCCTCCAGTGAATCGAGTCCTGTGGCACTTAATTTTGACTTGTTTAACGCTTAATGCTCATGTGACGGCTTCTCAGGTGGCCAGGTATTAGGAATTCCATTGCTGATTCTTGATCTCGTTCACAGTGGTAGCGTTTTCGGTAATTGTGCCTGGATGCGGAAGAAGCGTGATTCGTTGAGTCCATCCAGGCTTTGGAAGGTGGTCTCAGGGGTCTCAGATACGGGCATCTCTGTCTTCTATTCCTTGGTCGATCTATCAGTCAGTGTGGATTTAACTATGATACAAAATGTTGGAAAAAGGTACTGTCAGCAGATCCCAAGTGTTTCCAGTCTAGGGGTAATTGTAAATATCCAGCTATACTTCAGGCTTCAGACAAAGACAATCACAGGCTCAGTATGGATTACACAAGAATATAAAAACTTGAAAAAGGGTAATGTTTTACAAGCGTTCAGCTGCATACAGTGTTGGTGTCCTTTTAAATCTCCTTATATTTTACTAGAGTAAGACACAAACTCTCACAGGCTCAGTATTGGTTACACCAGAATATAAAAATGAGAAAAAGGGAAATGTATTTGAAACTTACACCAGTATACAGTGTTGGAGTACTTTGAAATCTTCTTTTATATTTCAGTGTCAGTCAGCCAGTCCAGTCTCTCCGCTAAAGGAAGCTAGATGGATTAAAGTACAGACGTAAAGTCGGTGATTTCAGAAGTGTTGGAATGACTAATCACGGGAAAACCTCCCGGGAGAATTCACAGAGGCGATGCTGACCCTCAATAACTTTTACTGTGGATACAGCTAAAATGCAAATTAGTGATGAAAGGGTTGCTGTATCGCAGTAGCGTCGATCCCATCACCGTTACTCGTCTCCATCAAATTGTGATCACAGGGAGAGCTGTAGACATGGTCCTCACAGCCTATCATGATCTGTCTGGTCACTTTTGAGTGCAAAACACAGAAGCCACAGGCCGTAGGGGATTCTATTGGATTGCCATGAGGGGATACATTGAAAAATGGTGGCAGGAATGTCACACATCTGTGACTATGAAAAATGTGAAAGGTAATCAAAAAGCAACACTGCATCCGAATGGGAGTTGATGTCCATTAGAAATGTTAGCCATTGGTAATCTGAAGGTAGAGGCCAGCAGGACAGGACATAGCTACATCTTAACCATCATCGATCAGTACACCAAATTTGTAGTGGCCATCCCTGTGATGAATTTAACTGACCAGACTACACAGTGGTGGAGCAGGGAGAGGTAAGTATTGCAAGTGCTGTGTCCCTGAGCAAGCAGGGGGGACCCACTCGTGGGCGCCGGTACTGGCACAGGGCCCCTCATAGTACGCCAGTTTGTCTGATGGCGAGTGGGCCCCCTCCACTGTCAGAGACACTTTATTGTACTATGAGAGGCCCTGTGCCAGTGCTGTCCCAAGGGTGGGGCCACACACCTGTTCAGGGCAACAGCACTTGCCCGGGTGTGGCAGGTGGTGACCCCGGTCCTGGGGTGGGGGGGCAGCTCATTTAGGGAGGTTAAAAAATGGCATATGTTGATGTGTAGGCTGTACTTTCAGCTGCTGCAAATGGAGGAATTGGAGAAGTCAGAGGAAGAGAAGGACAAAAGCGAGCCTTTTTTCTGGCAACCTATGTGTTATCAGGGGAGGGTGGGGCAAAATCTTTGGAAACCCATGCATGGTTCATTTTAATGAAGTTTAGATCATCAACATTTTGGGTCGACAGACGGGTTCTTTTTTCTGTCAGGATTGATCCAGCAGCACTGAAGACTCTTTCAGATAGCACACTACCAGCAGGGCAAGCGAGCTCCTGTAAGGCATATTGTGCCAATTCAGGCCATGTGTCCAGTTTTGAGAACCTCGATATGGGAGAAGGAGTTTGTAACATAGTTGAAAACTGCTGTCTCCTGTCACTTGCAATCGATTCTGTATTAGCTGTCATGTGCGTGGGACTTGAGAAATCAGACCACAACATGGTCAGGAAACCCCTGTCTCCAACGCCAGTTCAGCGTGTGTGCACCACGAACACCTCTTCCATTTTGCCCACTACGGCTCGTGAGAACTAGCTCCGCTGCTGTGTGCTGGGAATGCCTCAAACAACCGGTTTACCAGAGTTGCTTGTTTGTTAGCCAATATTAGCTCTAGGTTCTCCTGTAGCATAATGTTGTGTAATTTGCCTTTATAGCGTGGATCGAGGATGCTAGGCAACCAGTAGTCATCATCCCTCATCATTTTGGCAATGCGTGGGTCCCTTTTTAGGATCCGCAAGGCATAGCCACACATGTGGGCCAATGTTCCAGGTGTCAATGCTGCACTGCCAGTGGTGTGTGGAGGAGCACTTTCTGGCAAATCCACATCCCTCCAGTCACGCACAAACCCTGTACCTGACCTTGGCACGCCCACATTTTCTCTTGCCCCCTGAGAAACATCCTCCTCCCCAAAATAATCATCCCCCTCCTCCTCCTCATCTTCTTCTTCTTCCACCTCGTCCACGCCAGTTCCCTGACCAGACAATGGCTGACTGTCATCAAGTCTTCCCTCCTCCTCCTCCTGTTGCTCCTCAGCTGCAGATGCCTGATCCTTAATGTGCATCAAAGTTTGCATGAGCAGACACATAAGTGGTATGCTCATGCTTATGATGGCGTTGTCTGAGCTTACCAGCCGTGTGCATTCCTCAAAACACTGAAGGACTTTACAGAGGTCTTTCAACTTTGACCACTGCACATCCGACAATTCCATGTCTGCCCTCAAACTGCCTGCCCGTGTATCCTCCCACAAATGCATTACAGCCTGCCTCTGTTCGCACAGCCTCTCAACCATGTGCATGGTAGGGTTCCATCTTGTAGCAACGTCTATGATTAGGCGGTGCTTGGGGAGGTTGAGTGATCGCTGCAGCTTCTGCATACGACTGGAGTGGACGGTTGAGCGACGGATGTGCGAACACAGTCTTCTGTTATGATTGAGTAACTGTAGGAGGCAAAAATAGAAATGCTAGCTAAGTCCAGAAAACCAGAGAAGTTGGCAGCTATCGGATTGCAGACCCCTGAACCTATCAACACAACTAGCAGTAGCCGTGGGGGGCTCCTACGATGCCCTAGGCCCCTCGATCACAGCCGGAGGACTACATAGCCTAAAGACAGAAAGGGAAATCTAAACTGCCCCAGAGCAGAGCCCAAAGCAAAAGGCAGCCCCCCACATATAATGACGGTGAAGCAAGAAGAAAGAACAAAACACAGACAGAAAGATAGACTGAGCAAAGATGGGGCCCAAGCTAGCTTAGATAGGAAAGGACAGGAAGGCTGCTGTCTGCAATCCGTGAAAAACCCTATGAAAATAAGAGCCAACAAACTGACAGTAAAAAGGCCCTGAAGACGCTAGGCTTCAAAAAAGGCTATGTCAGTACTCAGGAATATTCTGAAGACAGAACCCCAGGCAAAAGGAGATTCAGCTCACCCCAGCAGGGAATGGCAGAATTCAGAAAAACAAGGAAAACAAAACACTAATGCCAAAAGGCAAAGCAGAAATCTTAGCTTTAGATGAGCAGGAATCAGACTGGTTTCCTAGAAGTCCACAGAGAAATCACCCGCAGGCCAGAAGGGCGTCGGCAGCCTTATATCCAGTCATTAACTCCACTCAGCCAGTCATCATCATCAGCCCCAGGTGTTTGACAATCAGGCTCACTACCTTTCTTCACCAGAAGAGGGAGTTCCTCGGGCCTCAGTAGTGAAGGGGAAAATGAACTCACAACAGTACCTCCCCCTTGAGGAGGGGTCACCGAACCCTCAACCACGCCACCAGGGCAATCAGGGTGAGCCCGATGAAAGGCACGCACCAATCTTTTGGCATGAATATCAGAGGCAGAGACCCAGGAATTATTCTCCTGACCATAACCCTTCCACTTAACCAAATACTGGAGTCTCCGTCTAGCCAGATGGGAATCCAGTACTTTCTCTACCTCATATTCCATGTTACCTTCAACCAATACAGGGTCTGGAGGTGCAACCCCCGGAACAACAGGTTCAACAAACCTCTTCAACAAAGATTTATGGAACACATTATGGATTTTAAATGTGACAGGAAGAACCAAACGAAAAGAGACCGGATTAATAATCTCCAAAATCTTGTAAGGTCCAATAAATCTAGGCTTAAAATTAGGAGAAGCCACCTTCATAGCAATATTTTTTGATGATAACCACACCATATCACCAACCTTAAACTGGGGACCAATGGTCCTATGTCGGTTGGAAAACCGCTGGGCCTTTTCCTGGGAGAGAGATAACTTATCCACCACTTGGTCCCAGATCTGGTGCATTCTCTCCACCACAGTGTCAACACCTGGGCAGGCAGAGGGCTCCACCTGCCCTGAAGAAAATCGAGGATGAAACCCAAAGTTACAAAAAAAAGGTGACATCAAAGTGGCAGAACTAGCTCTATTATTTAAAGCAAATTCGGACAAGGGCAAAAATGAAACCCAATCATCCTGATCAGCAGAAATAAAACATCTCAAATATGACTCCAAGGTCTGGTTTGTTCTCTCTGTCTGCCCATTGGTCTGAGGGTGAAAAGCAGAGGAGAAGGACAACTGAATTTCCAGCTTGGAACAGAAAGTTCTCCAAAATCTAGACACAAACTGGACTCCTCTGTCAGATACAATGTTCTCAGGAATCCCGTGCAAGCGAACCACCTGTTGTAAAAACAGGGGCACCAATTCAGAGGAAGACGGCAACTTAGGGAGTGGTACAAGATGAACCATCTTAGAGAACCTATCACAAATCACCCAAATAACAGTCATCCTTTGAGAGACAGGCATATCAGAGATGAAATCCATTGAAATATGGGTCCATGGCCTCTTGGGGACAGGCAAAGGCATCAACAACCCACTAGAGCGAGAACAAGGTTTAGACCGGGAGCACGTCCCACAGGACTGCACAAAATTCCTGACATCACGAGACAAGGAGGGCCACCAAAAAGACTGACTCACCAGATCTCTAGTACCAAAAATACCTGGATGACGAGCCAAAGCAGAGCAATGAACTTCAGACATCACTCTCTTCTTCCACAGGTCAGGAACATACAACTTTACACTGGGACAACGCTCAGGTTTGTCCTCCTGGAACTCTTCCAGAGCACGTCTCAAATCGGGCGAGATGGCAGAAAGAACTACCCCTTCGCCTAAGATGGTAGCAGGCTTGGTCACCACAGGAGAATCAGCAAAGAAGCTCCTAGAGAGGGCGTCAGCCTTGACATTCTTAGTTCCAGGAAGAAAAGAAACCACAAAATCAAAACGTGTAAAAAACAAGGCCCACCTAGCCTGTCTAGGGTTCAAGCGCTTAGCCGACTCTAGGTAAATCAAATTCTTGTGGTCAGTGAGGACCACGACTTGATGCTTAGCTCCCTCCAACCAATGTCTCCACTCCTCAAATGCCCATTTCATGGCTAACAGTTCCCGATTCCCCACATCATAGTTACGTTCAGATGGAGAGAACTTTTGGGAAAAGAAAGCACAGGGATTCATTTTAGATGTTACAGGATCCTTTTGGGACAAAACAGCTCCTGCACCAATCTCAGAAGCATCCACCTCTACCTGGAACGGAAGTGAGACATCAGGTTGCGGCAAAACCGGGGCGGAGGTGAATCTTCGCTTCAGCTCCTGAAAGGAATAAACAGCCTCCGGAGACCAATTTAACACATCAGCACCCTTCTTAGTCAAATCAGTCAATGGCTTGGCAATACTAGAAAATTTTGCTATAAATTTCCGATAAAAATTAGCAAAACCCAAAAAATTCTGGAGGGCCTTCAAAGAAGTGGGCTGAACCCAATCGTAAATGGCCTGTACCTTGGCCGGGTCCATTTCAATAGTTGACGGGGACAAAATAAATCCCAAAAAAGAAATCCTCTGTACACCAAAAAGGCATTTAGATCCTTTGACATACAGGGAATTCTCCCTCAAGATCCGGAACACAGTCCGAATATGTTCCACATGAGAATCTCAATCCTTGGAGAAGATCAAAATATCATCCAGACAGATAATCAAAAATTTATCGACAAAATCTCGGAAAATATCGTTCATGAAGCACTGGAAGACAGTAGGGGCATTAGTGAGCCCAAAAGGCATCACCAGGTACTCAAAATGTCCCTCCGGAGTATTAAACGCCGTCTTCCATTCATCCCCATGCCTAATGCAAATAAGATTATACGCCCCCCTGAGGTCAAGCTTGGTAAACCAGCAAGCACCTTTTAGCTCTGGTGAATAGATCAGAAATCAGGGGTAACGGATACTGATATTTAACAGTAATTTTGTTGAGAGCACGATAATCAATACAAGGTCTTAATGATCCATCCTTTTTGGCTACAAAAAAAAAAAACGGCACCTAAGGGTGACGAGGATGGTCTAATATGACCCTTCTCCAACGCCTCCTTAATATAGGATCGCATAGCCTCGTGCTCGAGTACAGATAAATGAAGAGCCGACCCTTGGGAAATTTACACCCCGGGCTCAGTTCAATTGCACAGTCATAACTCCTATGAGGAGGCAGAGATGCAGACTCATTCTCACTAAATACATTATAAAAGTCCGCCAAATAATCAGGAACATCATGCGACTGAGGAGAGGTGGAAAACACCGGAGCCTCACTAAAGGCACACCGACAACCCCAACTCACCACAGACACAGATTTCCAATCCAAAACTGGATTATGAATTTGTAACCAGGGAAACCCCAGAACAATAGTATCATGCAGATTATGTAACACCAAAAACCTGCAATTTTCTTGATGGACTGGGGCGACCCGCATTACCACCTGGGTCCAAAACTGAGGTTTATTTTTAGCCAAAGGAGTAGCATTAATCCCCCTCAAAGGGATAGGCGTCTGCAGAGGTGTCATCGGAAATCCACAACGTTTAGCAAAATCCAAGTCCATTAGGTTTAGAGCTGCTCCCGAATCCACAAAAGCCTTGGCGGAAAATGTGGACAGGGAGCAGATCAGAGTAATAGCCAGAAGAAACTTAGGTTGAACACCACCAACAGAAAACGTGTGTGCAAGGCGTTTCTCGCGTTTAGGACAGACAGAAATAATATGCGAGGCATCTCCACAGAAAAAACACAACTTATTACGCCTTCTGAACTCCTGACGCTGCTCTCTGGAAAAAACTCTATCACATTGCATAGGTTCAGACATCTGTTCAACAGGTGGCAACACCTCTCATGCAGCTCTGCGTTCGCGCAAACGCCGATCAACCTGAATGGCTAAAGACATAGAATCATCAAGACCAGAGGGAACAGAAAATCCCACCGTAGTATCTTTTACGGCTTCTGACAACCCCTTCCGAAAGAGAGCAGCCAAGGCATTATCATTCCAGGTAGTAAGTACTGCCCACTTTCGGAATTTTTGACCGTACAATTCTGCAGAATCACGACCCTGGTTCAATGCCAGCAGGGTCCTTTCAGCCTGATCAATGGCATTAGGTTCATCATACAACAACCCCAAGGCCTGAAAAAATGCATTCACATTAGTCAGAATAGGATCATCTGGTTTCAAAGAAAACGCCCAATCCTGGGGATCACCACGCAGCAAAGAGATGACAATTTAAACCTGCTGCGCGGAGCTCCCTGACGAGTTAGGCTTCAAGGCAAAAAATAATTTACAATTATTTTTGAAATTCAAAAATTTAGACCGATCCCCAAAAAATACATCAGGTGTAGGAATCTTTGGTTCAGCAGCATGTGAATGAGCAAGGTAGGCGGAAATTCCCCGCACTTCCGCAGCGAGCTGCTCCACACGATCAGACAATTGCTTTATCTCCATTGAGAGAAAAAAAAATTCCCCCTACGGCCTCAGAGATATAGAGGAAAAAATATACACACTTTTTTTTTTTTTTTTATACAATTCTTTCCTGCAATTGAGTACCCTAGGATATGCGGTATGGCGGGTGATTCTGTTGTGATTGAGTCACCGTAGGAGGCAAAAATAGAAATGCTAGCTAAGTCCAGAAAACCAGAGAAGTTGGCAGCTATCGGATTGCAGACCCCTGAACCTATCAACACAACTAGCAGTAGCCGTGGGGGGCTCCTACGATGCCCTAGGCCCCTCGATCACAGCCGGAGGACTACATAGCCTAAAGACAGAAAGGGAAATCTAAACTGCCCCAGAGCAGAGCCCAAAGCAAAAGGCAGCCCCCCACATATAATGACGGTGAAGCAAGAAGAAAGAACAAAACACAGACAGAAAGATAGACTGAGCAAAGATGGGGCCCAAGCTAGCTTAGATAGGAAAGGACAGGAAGGCTGCTGTCTGCAATCCGTGAAAAACCCTATGAAAATAAGAGCCAACAAACTGACAGTAAAAAGGCCCTGAAGACGCTAGGCTTCAAAAAAGGCTATGTCAGTACTCAGGAATATTCTGAAGACAGAGCCCCAGGCAAAAGGAGATTCAGCTCACCCCAGCAGGGAATGGCAGAATTCAGAAAAGCAAGGAAAACAAAACACTAATGCCAAAAGGCAAAGCAGAAAACTTAGCTTTAGATGAGCAGGAATCAGACTGGTTTCCTAGAAGTCCACAGAGAAATCACCCGCAGGCCAGAAGGGTGTCGGCAGCCTTATATCCAGTCATTAACGCCACTCAGCCAGTCATCATCATCAGCCCCAGGTGTTTGACAATCAGGCTCACTACCTTTCTTCACCAGAAGAGGGAGTTCCTCGGGCCTCAGTAGTGAAGGGGAAAATGAACTCACAACAGTCTTCGCACCTTATAGAGCAGGGCTGTTAACTCCGGATAATTATTTAGGAAGCACTGCACCACCAGGTTCAAGGTGTTAGCCAGGCAAGGTATGCGTGTGAGTTTTGAAAGGGCTATGGCTGCCACAAAATTCCACCCATTATCACTGACTACCTTGCCTGGCTCAAGATGTAGACTGCCCAGCCATGACTCAGTTTGTCAATGCAAGTAGTCGGCCAGTACCTCCGCGGTGTGTCTGCTGTCACCCAAAGACATCATTTTTAAAACAGCCTGCTGCCGCTTACCACTAGCTGTTCGATAGTGGGACACCTCGTGTGCAACACTGACAGATGTGGATGGAGTGATCGTACGACTGCGCTCTGTCGACGAGTGTTCGCTTCTGGAGGAGGAGGGTCGAACGCCTACAGCCAACTGTTTCCTATACCGTGGGCTAGGCAGCACCCCTGTGGAGCCTGCATCCACCACATTAACCCAGTGCCAAGTGCTCTGCTATAAAACATTGCATATCACTTGGCCCAGTGTTACTCTATGGACCAGCTCGGATCTGCGATTATTTTCTCATACCGAATCGGCATGAGAGAACAATTGCAACATGCTGCAATTGGCACCGAGACTCGGCCGAGTCTTGGCTCACTTGCACCAATATAAGTCTATGGACGCGAATGACACAATGCACAGCACTTTGATTTCATCCAATTGTGGAGCGATATACACCAACAGCAGGGAAGATGGAGAAATTACTTTCTCCGCCTCCTCTGCAGCAGTGCGCCGATCCTCTCTGGGTGAGAGGCTCGGAGCACAGTAGCATGACACTCGGCTCCCGCTCGCTTCCGATGCTGTACACTATTCTGACTCCAGCCTAATTCTGATTTTTTTGTCACACAGTACTATACTACATTTTTAGAATAGCACATCTCTTTTGTATATTGTAATTTAGCCGCATAATAATAATTTAGAAAAGTATATCTGTTCAGTTGAAGGACAGTGATGGACACGTAACGGCCCTGGCCATGCTTACTGGCCATGCATCTGTTGTGAGGTGCACCTTTCCACTCACTAATTGTTTTAGTGCATGGACAATGCGGTCTTTCACATGCCGGTGGAGGGCAGGGATGCCTTTTCGAGAAAAGAAGTGCCAACTGGGTAGGTCATAGCGTGGGACAGCATAGGCCATGAGCTCTCAGAAAGCTTCGCTTTCTACCAAACGGAAGGGCATCATCTCTAATGAGATCAGTTTGGCAATGTAGGTGTTCAAAGCCAGTGTATGCGAATGAGAGGATGAGTACTTTCTTGTCCTACTCAGAGTGTCTGGTAGGGTGAGCTGGACTTGAGAGCTGCATATGGGAGAACTAGCATTGGACATGATGGACTGAGAAGGGGTTGGTGATGGTGAGGGTGTTGATGGCATAGATTCAGTGTTTCCTCGCGAAAATATAGTGATTGCCTGACTGCTTTGGCCTAGCGACGACACCTCAACATTTCTTGATGATGGTGTGCTTAGCGTTGGCCTTACAGTGGGGGAAGCGATGGAGCGTTGCCAGCTAAATTCAGTCGGAGCAGGTGCACATGTGCTACCTGAGGTTTTGTAGTCCGTCCACGCTTGCAAGTGCATGTTGGTTAAATGTCTAAGCATGCAACTGGTATTCAAATTTCGTAGATTTTTCCCTCTGCTAAAGGTCCTATGGCTATGGCACTTCTTACAGATAACCTTTGCGTCATCTGTAGGATTTTGCTAAAAAAAGTGCCACACTGTACTCTTCCTACTATGGTACAAATTTTCAGGGCTTGCACGCTGTGCTAATTTGACCATCTGGCCAAGCTGTCCTGCAACTCTTTTAGTTTTCTTACCAAATTTTTTGACAGCTACGGGCCTGCCGGATAACCGCTGCTGCGATGACGATGCCTGCTGCGGATCCTTCTCCTGCTCTGACCTATTGTCACTGGCACCCTCTTCCCCCAATGGATGCCAATCCGGGTCAACAACTGGGTCATCCATGACCTCGTCTTCAATGTCATCTGCACCTTCCTCTGTGTCACCGTGTAAGGTGGTATAGTATGCGAGAAGGGGCACCTGAGTTTCTTCAGGGTCTGATTCGGGCTCAGTAGACTGCGAGGGCAATGTAGTGCTGTGCGTGAATGTACCAGCAGAATCATCTAGCAGTGGCTGTGCATCAGTGCACTCCATGTCAGATTCATCTTGGACTGGGGAATTCAGGATTTGACTTGATAACCCAGGAATGGTACGTGAAAAGAGCGCCATGGAATAATCTGAAGTGTGTGCTGCGGCATCCTTCACTTTTTGTGTGGGTGATGGACACAAGGAAAGGTGTTGTTCCTGACCAGAAGCCTGCACTGATGACTCTGTGCTTGCAGTTTTTGTAACTTCAAAAGAGGAGGCAATAGAGCTTGAGGCTGTTTCGGCAATGTAAGCCAAAACCTGTTCCTGATGCTCCGGATGTAAAAGCGATTTACCTACTCCCAGAAAAGGGAACCTTAAAGGCCTTCTTGTGCCAGACGATGACGCAGGCTCAACACCTCCTGCCTTAGCTGCTATTGTGCTTTTGTCAGAACCAGCCTATGCACCACCACCACCACCACCATCAGTACCAGCTGCGCCCCCCGCCCACATCCGTGGCCTCTTCCACCAGACTTCCTCATGTTTGGGAAAATGTACCAAAAAAAGCAGCAGAGAAATGGTACTATATGAGTAGCGTACAGCTGTGTAAGGTGTATGTAAGAAGTGAAATCTCCGTATATATTTTGTGAGTCACAGACGCTCACACAGCATGTATTTCACCGTAATCCAACAAGCAGATATACGGTACTGTATCAGAGGTGTACAGCTGTATACGTTGTAGGTAAAAATGTCAATCTCCGTATATGTATTTACGGAGTGTCACACACACACACGCTGACTCTGTGTAGATGTTACCATAATAAGAACAGCAGATATACAACACTGTTTGAGAATCGGAGAGCTCAGCACGGTGTATGGAGAAATGTAAATGTCCGTATATGAATTTAGGGAATGTCACACACACACGCTGACTCTGTGTAGATATGACCGTAATAAGAACAGCAGATATACAATACTGTTTGAGAATCGGACAGATCAATACGGTGTATGGAGAAAAGGAAATGTCCGTATGTGAATTTACAGAATGTCACACACACGCGCTGACTCTGTGTAGATGTGACCGTAATAAGAACAGCAGATATACAATACTATTTGAGAATCGGAAAGATCAATACGGTGTATGGAGAAATGGAAATGTCCATATATGTATTTAGGGAATATCACACACACACACACCCTGACTCTGTGTAGATGTGACCGTAATAACAACAGCAGATATCCGATAATGTTTGAGAATAGGACAGCTCAATACGGTGTATGGAGAAATGGAAATGTCCATATATGAATTTACGGAATGTCACACACACGCTGACTCTGTGTAGATGTGACCGTAATAAGAACAGCAGATATCCGATACTGTTTGAGAATCAGACAGATCAATACGGTGTATGGAGAAATGGAAATGTCCGTATATGTATTTAGGGAACGTCACACACACACGTTGACTCTGTGTAGATGTGACCGTAATAAGAACAGCAGATATCTGATACTGTTTGAGAATCGAACAGCTCAATACGGTGTATGGAGAAATGGAAATGTCCATATATGAATTTACGGAATGTCACACACACACGCTGACTCTGAGTAGATGTGACCGTAATAAGAACAGCAGATATCTGATACTGTTTGAGAATCGAACAGCTCAATACGGTGTATGGAGAAATGGAAATGTCCGTATATGAATTTACGGAATGTCACACACACACGCTGACTCTGTGTAGATGTGACCGTAATAAGAACAGCAGATATCCGATATTGCTTGAGAATCGGACAGATCAATACGGTGTATGAATAAATGGAAATGTCCGTATATGTATTTAGGGATTGTCACACACACATGCTGACTCTGTGTAGATTTGACCGTAATAAGAACAGCAGATATACAATTCTGTTTGAGAATCGGACAGATCAATATGGTGTATGGAGAAATGGAAATGTCCGTATATGTATTTAGGGAATGTCACACACACACGCTGACTCTGTGTAGATATGACTGTAATAAGAACAGCAGATATCCGATACTGTTTGAGAAACGGACAGACAGATCAATACGGTGTATGGAGAAATGGAAATGTCAGTATATGAATTTATGGAATGTCCCACACACACGCTGACTCTGTGTAGATGTGAACGTAATAAGAACAGCAGATATACGATACTATTTGAGAATCAGACAGATCAATACGGTGTATGGAGAAATGGAAATGTTCGTATATGTATTTAGGTAATGTCACACACACACGCTGACTCTGTGTAGATGTGACCGTAATATGAACATTAGATATACAACACTGAGAATCGGACAGATCAATACAGTATATGGAGAAATGGAAATGTCCATATATGTATTTAGGGAATGTCACACACACACGCTGACTCTGTGTAGATGTGACCGTAATATGAACAGCACATATCCGATACTGTTTGAGAATCGGACAGCTCAGTACGGTGTATAGAGAAATGGAAATGTCCATATATGAATTTACGGAATGTCACACACACGCTGACTCTGTGTAGATGTGACCATAATAAGCACAGCAGACATCCGATACTGTTTGAGAATCGGACAGCTCAATACGGTGTATGGAGAAATGGAAATGTCCATATATGAATTTATAGAATGTCACACACACACGCTGACTCTGTGTAGATGTGACCGTAATAAGCACAGCAGACATCCGATACTGTTTGAGAATCGAACAGATCAATACGGTGTTTGGAGAAATGGAAATGTCCGTATATGTATTTAGGGAATGTCACACACACACGCTGACTCTGTGTAGATGTGACCGTAATAAGAACAGCAGATATACAATTCTGTTTGAGAATCGGACAGATCAATACAGTGTATTGAGAAATGGAAATGTCCATATACTGTATGTATTTAGTGAATGTGACACACACATGCTGACTCTGTGTAGATGTGACCGTAATAAGAACAGCAGATATCCGATACTGTTTGAGAATCGGACAGATCAATACGGTGTATGGAGAAATGGAAATGTCGGTATATGAATTTACGGAATGTCCCACACACACGCTGACTCTGTGTAGATGTGACCGTAATAAGAACAGCAGATATCCTATACTGTTTGAGAATCGGACAGATCAATACAGTGTATTGAGAAATGGAAATGTCCATATACTGTATGTATTTAGTGAATGTGACACACACATGCTGACTCTGTGTAGATGTGACCGTAATAAGAACAGCAGATATCCGATACTGTTTGAGAATCGGACAGATCAATACGGTGTATGGAGAAATGGAAATGTCGGTATATGAATTTACGGAATGTCCCACACACACGCTGACTCTGTGTAGATGTGACCGTAATAAGAACAGCAGATATCCTATACTGTTTGAGAATCGGACAGCTCAATATGGTGTATGGAGAAATGGAAATGTCCGTATATGAACTTGCAGAATGTCACACACACGCTGACTCTGTGTAGATGTGACCGTAATAAGAACAGCAGATATTCAATTCTGTTTGAGAATCGGACAGATCAATACGGTGTATGGAGAAATGGAAATGTCGGTATATGAATTTACGGAATGTCCCACACACACGCTGACTCTGTGTAGATGTGACCGTAATAAGAACAGCAGATATTCAATTCTGTTTGAGAATCGGACAGATCAATACGGTGTATGGAGAAATGGAAATGTCCGTATTTGTATTTACGGACTGTCACACACACACGCTGACTCTGTGTAGATGTGACTGTAATAACAACAGCAGATATCCGATACTGTTTGAGAATTGGACAGCTCAATATAGTGTATGGAGAAATGGAAATGTCCGTATATGTATTTAGGGAATGTCACACACACACGCTGACTCTGTGTAGATGTGACCATAATAAGAACAGCAGATGTACAATACTGTTTGAGAATCGGACAGATCAATATGGTGTATGGAGAAATGGAAATGTCCGTATTTGTATTTACGGACTGTCACACACACACGCTGACTCTGTGTAGATGTGATCGTAATAAGAACAGCAGATATACAATACTGTTTGAGAATTGGACAGATCAATACAGTGTATGGAGAAATGGAAATGTCCATATATGTATTTAGGGAATGTCACACACATGCTGACTCTGTGTAGATGTGACCGTAATAAGAACAGCAGATATCCGATACTGTTTGAGAATCGGACACCTCTATATGGTGTATGTATGAAAAAATGTTAATCTCCGTGTATTTTTTTACAGAGTTACATACATATAGCATGTTTTTGTCCATGATACCAGCCGGTACACGGTAGTATGTGAGGAGCGTACACCTCTATACGGTGTGTGCAAAAATTTACGCTCAGTAACTGCTGTGCAGAGAAAAGGAATAAAAGTTTTTTTGCTTTTAAAAAAGCACTCTGCACAGCACTGTGCAAACAGCAATGCAGCTATCAGGGAGCCTTATAAGGCAGCCTAATAACCAACAGAGCTGCTACACACAAATATAGCCTCCCCTGTCACTGCACACTATTCAGTTGTGTTGTACAGTGAAACTCGCTATCAGCAGAAGCAATTTTTTTTTTGCCTGCCTAAACACTCTCCCTATTGAGAACGAGCAGAAGCAACCTCTCCCTATGCTAAGATCGGCAGAAGTAAGATGGTGGTCGGCGGTCACAGCCTTTTATAGCCACTGTGACGTTACTCAAAGCCAGCCAATCACTTTGGATGCCATTCTCTAAGATGGTGGGGGCCACTGCCTATGTAATCGCGTTGCCCACAGTGTGCATCCTTGATGATTGGCTGAGAAAAGGTACAGGAAGCATTGTGGGAAACGTGACTTTGGCGCTCAAGTCGGCGACCTCATGGCCGACCTCACGCTATGGTTGGGTTTTGATCGTCGAAACCCGACTTTAGCAAAAGTCAGTGAATTCTGAATTTGGCCAACCCGTTTCGCTCAACTCTAGTGGCACGTAGTTCAGTCACGTTAGCTGAACATGTTTTACCTGGAAAATCCTGTGTATTCATTGCATTATTCTTAAATCTTCATAAATATACTACATACATATTCTAGAATACCCGATGCATTAGAATCGGGCCACCATCTAGTATATATATATTACTGCCATGTCCGCTCACACTCCCCGCGCTTCGGTCACCCTTCGGGCTGCTGGGATAGGGATGCGCCACGCTGTTACTGTGCCCCCCGGCCTTTCTGCCTCCCCAGGTTCCTCGCTGTCCGCACATACACACTCTTAGGCCTCGGCCGCATGCTTGCCGGGTGCAATAGGCTTCTGCCAGAGACTTGAGCCAGAAGTGATCTCACTGGGTGCCCAGTGTCAGGTATATCAGACGGCTTCGGCCGCTCCTCGGCGCCTGATTATTATTTCCTGCACTTGCTTGTGTGGGTGCTCTCCCAGGTCAATGTACGCTTCCATTGCGTGCTCTGCTCTGCTTTTGCCAGTATGCTTTCCAGTGTATGCTCTGCTCTGTTCCTGTACACCTGCCAGGGCATACTCTGCTCTGCCCAGGATCTTGCACCCTCTGTGAACTCTGCCTTGTACTGTTTCCCGTGTCTCTCTGTGGCTGCTCAGCTCCGTCTCATTCTCGGTTAGTACCCTAATTCTTCTCCTTGTCTTTGAGCCGATCCTCTGGCACTAGCTATTGCTGTATACCTTCCTCCTGGGCCTGCCCTAACCGTCCCTGTATAGGGGTCGGTCCCACCTGGCCAGCTCGCCCAATGTCGGTCGGTTGGTACTGTGATCCAGTGGGTCCACTCTAGGTTTCATTATAGAATAATCAGGCCATGGACCCTGCCAGTGCCTCGACTGCTGCTCAAATGGAATTGGTGGTCAAATCAGATGTGTATATATTAGTGTCTTTTATGAAGTCCATGGAATCCCGGTTGTCCGCCTCACAGGCCTCTGACCCAAGAAATGTTTCCCAGCTCGCCAGTCTCCAACAGGAGCTTGTTCAGAAGCATGACACCCAGACTCACATTTTAAGCTATATGGCGTCTGTGGATGACCATCTGTTATCCCTTCAGTCTGCCACCTCGGCTTCTGAACAAGCTCTGTCTCGTAATCCCGATTCCATCCAGCACCTGCCTAGGTAAACCACCCTGGTATAATGGCAATCCCAAGCTGTGCCGGTGTTTTTTGAATCAATGCCGCCTACATTTTGAATTATCTCCGCATCAATGCTGCACCGATCAGGCTATGGTGGCGTCTGTGGTTTCTTATTTAGAGGGGGAGAATCTGGCTTGGGTTAATCCTCTGTGGGAGCGGGATGATCCCATAGCCTCTCAGCTGTCAACCTTTTTGGAGACCTTCCGCAGAGTGTTTGACGAACCAGTCTCTCTTTAACCTCCACCAAAGCTTCCTCACCGTCAGGCAATATGCCATTCGTTTTCGTACTCTGTCCTTGGAACTGGGGTGGAATAACAAGGCGCTGGTCAGCGCATTCTGGCGGGGTTTGTTGGGTCGAATTAAGGACAAACTTGTGGGTCGGGATACTTTTACCTCCCTAGAGGATATAATTTCCCTGGCCACACGTATTGATCTACGCTTCCAGGAGCGTTCACGGTAGTCCGCTCCAGAGAGAAGGTACCATCGTCCAGTCCCTGTCACCCATAGGGCTCCCAGTCCACAGTCGTCGGCATCTCCTTCCGTTTCCACACCTGAACCTATGCAGGTGGATCGAGTCAAAATGGTGGATCTCAGAAAGAGAGGGTCGCGCAAGGCCTTAGTTTTTAGTGTGGTAGTGCCTCGCATTTCCTCCATTCTTGCCCCGAGCGGCCGGGAAACTCCTCTGCATAGGTCAGGTAGGAGAGGCCTCCCTAGGTGTGTGTGACTCCTCTACGCTTAACCATGTCTGTCCAAATAATTTTTGAGAATAGGCGCTACTCTTATTTGGTGTATGTGGATTTGAGCGCAGCAGGCAAACTCATAAGTCTTGAAGAGGTCAGAAAGCATCAGATTCCAGTCAGGGTTCTGGAGGAACCACGGCTGATTTCCTCAGTAGATGGAAGACCATTGCGTGAGACCGTCACGAAGGTTATGGAGGAGGTGGAGTTGCAAGTGGGAGCTGTGCATTGAGAATCACGTTCTACGTCCTGCCCAATTTGTCCCCTGCAATTCGCCTTGGGCTACCCTTGCTGAGGGCGCATGAACCTATCCTTGACTGGCGCTCAGGGGACATTCTACGTTGGGGTCCGCACTGCCATGATTGTTGCCTGTTATCGGTTCATCCATTCGGAGTGTCTCGACCCGTCTCCGCTCCTGTCGGATTCCAGCGGCTTATTAGCCCTTTGCAAAAGTCTTCTGCAAGAGAGAGGCGGAGAGTCTTCCTCCGCAACGGCCATATGACTGCCCGATTGAACTCATTCCTGGCTCTACATGCCCCAGGGGTAGAATGTATCCTCTGTCCCCAGCGGAGACGCAAGCCACGTCGGAGTATATTCAGGAGAATCTGGCCAAAGGTTTTATCCAAAAGTCCTCTTCACCCGCAGGCGCTGGATTCTTCTTTGTGAAAAAGAAAGACAGCTCACTTCGTCCTTGTATTGACTACAGGTCTCAATGAAATTACCATCAAGAACTACCCACTACCGCTTATCCCTGAGCTCTTTGATCATCTGCGAAGAGCTAGGATCTTCACTAAGCTTGACCTCTGCAGGGCCTATAACTTACTGTAGTCCGAATTCTCTCTGGGGATGAGTGGAAACCGCACTTAACAACCGGGATGGCCATTACGAGCATTTAGTTATACCCTTCGGTCTTTGGAATGCTCCCGCGGTTTTTCAAGAGTTGGTGAATGACATCTTCCATGATCTGTTATACTCCTACATGGTGGTTTACCTGGATGACATCCTGTTTTTTTTCTCTGGATTTGCCCACCCACAGAAGAAATGTTCGCCAGGCTTTGCTGCGACTATGAGAGAATCAGCTTTACAACAAATTCGAGAAGTGCATTTTCTAACAGACTTACCTACCTTTTCTAGGTTATATTATCTCCGATTCTGGTCTCACAATGGATCCTGAAAAGGTGTCTGCCATTCTCAACTGGCCACATCCTCAGGAGATTAAGGCCATTCAACGCTTTATTGGCTTCGTGAACTATTACCAACAATTTATTTCTCATTTCTCGTCACTGACTAAGCCGATCTCATATCTCACCTGCAATGTATCCGATCCCAAAGTCTGGTCATCTGAGGCGGAAGAGGCTTTCTTTACCTTGAAGCGGAGGTTTGCAGAGGTTCCTATATTGCATCGTCCTGTGGCTAGAAAGCCATTCATTCTCGAGGTGGATGCTTCATCCATGGGTGTCCGTGCTGTTCTCTCCCAGAAGTCTTCTTACGGTCGATTAGTCACCTGTGGTTTCTTCTCCAAAGGACTCTCTACTTCAGAACACAACTATTCCATCGGGGACAAAGAGTTATTGGCCATTAAGTTGGCATTGGAGGAGTGACGGTATCTTCTAGAAGGAAACATACATCCTTTTATTGTCTACAACGACCACAAGAATCTGTCATACATTCAGTCCACCCAAAAGCTTAAACCTTGACAAGCCAGATGGTTCCTGTTCATCGTTCGGTTTGATTTCGAACTCCACTTTCGGCCAGGCATCAAGAACGCTAGGGCAGATGCTCTCTCCAGGTCCTTCCAGTCGGAGGACAATGAGGAGGATCTCTATCACATCATCGACCCTTCTAGGGTAATCACCGTGGCTCCACTCAGGGTTACCACACCACCACTGGGTAAGACTTTCATGACAGAGAAAGAAAGGGTCAGGGTACTTTGCTGGGATCATTGCTCTAAATTGGCTGGCCATGTTCTCTTGCTACTACTGGTGGCTTTTCCTCCTTCAAGATGTGGAGGATTTTACGACCTCTTGCCCGTCCTGCACCAAGAACAAGACTCCAAGGCAACTTCCCTCCAGGCTCCTGCATCCCCTTCTGGTACCTTCGGCTCCATGGCAACACATTGCCATTGATTTTATTACTGACCTGCCTCGTTCCTCTGATTGTACGTATGGTTATTTTGGTGGTGGTGGACCGTTTTTCGAAAATGGCTCATTTTGTTCCCCTACCTGGCTTACCATCTGCTTCAGAATTGACGAAGATCTTCGTTAGTCACATTTTCAAGTTTCATGGTTTCCCTCTACATATAGTATCAAATAGAGGTGCACAATTTAATTCTCGCTTTTGGAGAGCTCTCTGCAAACTCATGAAGGTAACACTGGATTTTTCCTCGGCCTATCACCCTCAGACTAATGGCCAGGTAGAATGAGTCAACCAGGTCCAGAGTCTTACCTTCGGCACTTTACTAATGTCCATCAGGACGACTGGGTTAGCCTTCTTCCCTGGGCAAAGTTTGCATATAACAATCATCCCAGCTTATCTTCTACCTAGTCTCCGTTCTACATCGTTTTTGGTCAACACCCCAACATGCCACTCCCGTTTCCCTTGTCTCAGGCGTGCCAACAGCTGACTCCATGTCAAAGGAGTTTTCTCTGATCTGGGGGGAGACTAAGGATGTGCTTGAGAGGGCTTCCGGCAAGATGAAGAGATACGCAGATAAGAGACGCTTGGTTTCCCCTATGTATGAGGTGAGAGGGTTTGGTTTGCATCCAAGTATATCAGGCTCAAGATTCCGTCATACAAATTGGGTCCTCGCTGCATCGGCCCTTTTGAAGTCCTGAAGCGAGTCAATGATATTGCCTACAAACTGAGGTTGCCTGCCTCGTTTCATATTCCCAACGCCTTCCATGTATCACTCCTTAAGCCCATGGTTCTCAATCGCTTCCATGCCACATCCAGTCACTCTCCTCCATCCATTAACACCAGGGATGTCTTTGAGGTAAAAGATATACTGGCCTCAAAAAGGGTTAGAGGGAGAGCCTTCTTTTTGATTGACTGGAGGGGTTTCTGTCCTGAGGAGAGATCTTGGGAGCCCCGAGAGAACATTCATTCCCCCCTTATTCTCTAGAGGTTCCTCTCCAGACGTAAGAAGGACGGGTGCAAGGGGGGGGTACTATTACCGCCATGTACGCTCGCGCTCCCGGCGCTCCGGTCTCCCGATGGGCTGCTGGGATTGGAGCATGCCGTGCTGTCACTGTGCCATCGGCCTTGCAGCCTGCCCAGGTTCCTCGCTATTTGCACATGCGCACTCTTAGGCCTCAGCAGCGCGCTTGCCGGGTGCACTAGGCTGTTGCCAGAGTCTTGACCCGGAGGTGATCTCGCTGGGCGCCCAGTGTCAGGTATATCAGACGGCTTCAGCCGTTCCTTGGCGCCTGATTATTATTTCCTGCACTTGCCTGTGTAGGTGCTCTGCTCTGTCCCTGTATGCTTCCAGTGCGTGCTCTGCTCTGATTTTTCCCAGTACACTTTCCAGTGTGTGCTCTGCTCTGCTCTGTTCCTGTACACCTGCCAGGGCGTGCTCTTCTCTGGCCAGGATCTCACACCCTTTGTGAACTCTGCCTTGTACTGGATACCGAGTCTCTCTGCAGCTGCTCAGCTTTGTCTCATTCACGGTGAGTACCCTGATTCTTCTCCTTGCCTTTGAGCCGATCCTCTGGCACTAGCTATTGCGGTATACCTTCCTCCTGGGCCTGCCCCCTAATGGTCCCTGTATAGGGGTAATTTCCACCTGGCCAGCTCACCAAGTGTGAGTAAGTACCGCGATCCAGTGGGTCCACTTTTAAGACTATATATAAATATATATGTGAAAAAAATGTTTTGGGGTACAGCCAGCTCACCGCTTTGAAGAAAACCAGAAATAAGTCCAGTCTGTGGTAGCAGTTCACACGGAAAACAGATAGGGATAAATCCTTGCATGTAAAGGAAATAGTATGGTTTCTCCAGCGATCAGTCCAATGGTGGGGTAAAATATAACTTTTATTTTTCCATTAAAAAAGTTCCATGTTTCTTCAGTAACAATTTTGCAAATAGTCAATCTCTTTTGGACGACATGTTTCGACACTAAATGTGTCTTCTTCCAGGTCCCTTTTTTAATGGAAAAATAAAAGTTATATTTTACTTCACCATATATATATATGTCATGATCCAGGATGGGCTTTGTCTTGGCCTGTCCTGGTCAGACAGGGATTAATTGTTTCTGCCTCTCTCTGGCAGAGGGCGGCTATTTAATGCTCACCTGACCTAGGTCAATTATTGTCAGTTATACTCCTGCCCTCGGCTGAGTTAGTTGACCTCGTGCGTACGTGTGCCTTGTGCCTGATATCTTGCTTGCTTGTTTGGTTTTGACCTGGTTGTGTCCCTGTTACGAGTTCTGCCTGTCCCTCTTGTACTGTGCTACCTCTCTGTGTATGACCCTCTACCTGTGACTTGACTATTCTTTGATCGTCCCTCTCGTACCGCACAGCCCTCTCCGTGTGCGAACTCTCGCTTGTCTGACCTGCGTTTTCCTCTCCTCCTCTACAGTTTCCCTGCAGTAGGTACATTATATCATCTGCAGCAGTAGGACGCTAAGCCCCGCCCCCTGCAGTCACATGATCTAGGTCCTGGGACTCCTTACTATTTTCAGTGCCGCAGGTCCTGTCTGCTTGAACCGTCACTACTGTATTGGACCCCGCGCTCTCCCATAGTGTGGGAAAGTCACCCTGCTCGGCGTGGCAGTTTGCCGATGCCGACAGGGTCCTGACATTAGAGTCCTGACATTATAACTGACCGTTACCATTTTTTTTCTCTGCTCCCTTTCTCCTGTGTGTGTGATGGATCCTATGCACGCTCTTTCTGAGCAGGTAAAGCACCTGACTCAGATGTCTCAGAGACTCCTGGGGGAACAACAGCAGTTGATCGCTGACACTGTGCAGGGGGTTTTATCATCGGGGGCTCGGGATGTTACATTAATTTCCCCTGAGTCTCCGGTTAAGTTACCAGATACCTTTTCTGGAGATAAAAGGGAATTCAAAGTGTTCAAGGAGGGCTGTAAGCTTTTTTTTTCATTGAGACCACACTCTTCTGGGGATGAAAGTCAGAGAGTGGGGGTCATTATGTCTCTGTTAAGGGGAGCTCTCCAGTCTTGGGCTTTCTCCCTTCTGACCACTGCCCCTGAGCGTATGACTGTGGATGCATTTTTTGAGGCCCTGGGGCATATTTATGATGAGCCTGATCGGATGCGTATGGCTGAGGATAGGGTGATGAGTGTATGCCAGGGGAAGCACTCAGCTGAGTGGTTTTGCTCAGAGTTCAGATGCTGGGCTGCTGAGGTCTGCTGGAATGATGCCGCCCTCTGGGGTTTGATCCGTAGAGGCCTGTCTGAACGTCTGAAGGATGCCTTGGCTCTCCACCCTCCGCCTGATTCCCTGGAGGACGCTATGACACAGGCCGTCCGAATGGATCGCAGGCTACAGGCCAGGGGAGTGATGCAGATTGAAACCCCGTTATTTTCCCAAAGAAGGGGAGCCAGTCCTACATTGGAAACCATGGCGATGGGAGCCATCGACGTCAAGGAGAAAGAAAAGAGACAACGGCACTTGGGAAAATGCTGTTTTCACTGTGGTGATTCCAGACATTGGAAAAAGGATTGCCCCTCCTGTCCACTGACCTGCAAGAGACTGAGCCTGGGTGATTGTCATGGAGGTCACCCAGGCTCTCAGGTACCTTTTTCTCCATTTTCAAAAATGTTGTTGCAAGTGGAACTTTGTTGTGGGAGGGTCTCCACACCCACTTCTGCTTTCGTGGATCGCGGATCGTCGTTGAACTTTATTGACTCTAACTTGGTGTCCAGGTGTAAGTTAGGGACAGTTAGGTTGGAGACTCCTATCCATGTTGTTGCCATTGACAAAACACCACTGGCTAAGAATGACGTCGTATTTCTTACAGAGGAGTTTCTCCTTAAAGTGAGTTCCTTGCACCAGGAACATATTTCATGCTTTGTTATGGACAACCTGCCTGCGGGACTGGTGTTGGGGTTCCCCTGGTTACAATTACATAATCCAGTGATTAATTGGGAATCTCGGGACATTGTTAAATGGGGTCCCTATTGTTCTGAAAAATGTCTTGCTACTGTGTCTGTGTCATCCGTGGGTCTGGAAGGTATTCCAGAATACCTAAAAGACTATACGGATGTTTTCTCCGAAAAGAGGCTGAGTTTTTACCACCACACCGCCCATTTGATTGTGCCATTGACCTGGTTCCAGGTGCTAAATTGCCCAAGGCCCACTTGTATAACCTTTTGGGTCCCGAACGGGCTGCTATGAAGGAATACATTTCCAAGAGTCTCCGTAAGGGACACATTCGTCCTTCTGTCTCTCCCGTGGTGGCGGGGTTCTTTTTCATAAAGAAAAAAGATGGTGGTTTACGCCCAAGCCTCGATTTTCTAGAGTTAAATAAGATAACTGTGAGAAATACTTATCCCCTCCCACTTATTCCTGATTTGTACAACCAGTTGTCCGGAGCTATGGGGTTTTCGAAATTAGATCTACGGGGAGCGTATAACCTTATCCGAGTCCGGGAAGGAGATGAGTGGAAAACTGCTTTTCTCACTACTGAAGGTTTGTTTCAAAATTTGGTCATGCCTTTTGGTCTGACCAATGCTCCAGTGGTCTTCCAAAATTTCATAAATCACGTGTTCTCTGATTTTATTGGACGTTTTACGGTGGTGTATTTGGATGACATACTGATCTACTCTCCTGATAAACAGGCTCACATTGGTCATCGAGCAGTCCTCCAAAGGCTTCGGGAGAACTGTCTCTTTGCTAAACTAGAGAAATGTTTATTTTTTGTACAGGAACTGTCTTTTCTGGGTTTCATTGTGTCTACTGAGGGGTATCGCATGGATCCTAATAAGGTGCAGGCCATTGTCGATTGGGTCCAACCTTGTGATTTAAAAGCTCTGCAGCGTTTCCTAGGATTCGCCAATTATTATCGCAAATTTATAAGGGGGTTCTCACAGGTGGTTAAACCCCTCACAGACATGACTCAAAATGGGGCCGATATCAAGAATTGGTCAGCCGCAGAGATAGCGGCATTTCAGTTTTTAAAAAAATGTTTCATGTCTGCTCCGGTTCTTATTCAACCGGACCCGTCTGAACGATTTATTGTTGAGGTGGACACCTCAGAGGTGGGGGGGCGGTATTGTCCCAGGGACCTGCCACTTTGACTAATTTGAGACCTTGCGCCTTTTTCTCGAAGAAATTCTCCCCTGCGGAGAGAAACTATGATGTTGGGAATCGAGAACTTCTGGCCGTGAAGTTGGCCTTTGAAGAATGGAGGCATTTTTTGGAGGGGGCTGTCCATCCTATAGCCATAATTATAGACCACAAGAACCTAGTGTCAGAGACACCGCACTACACTCGCTCACAGAGCCAGTGCGCATGTCCTGAGTACAGAAACAGTGCTAAAAGATACCTGTGGAGCAGGGCAGCAGAGGTGACAATGCATGCTTCAAACTATTAGTGTCAGGGTCCAGTCAGCGCCGGAAAGTAAAGAGGCACAGGACCTGCAGACACTGAAATCAGCAAGCTGGCACAGGACCTATGGTCAGGTGACTGCAAGGGGGCGGGGTTTAGCGTCCTGCTTTCAGATATGACAGGACACCATTGTGATGAAGGAGCAGTCGCCATCTTAGATATGAGGCCACATGTTTGAGCTTGGCATCCATTTTGGTCTAAGTTCAGGAATTACAGGCAGCTAAAGGCTTCTATACCCCCAAGTGCTGTGTACTTAGTAAATACAAGCAGGATTTAGTGTTCCAGTGCTAATTAGCCAGGGCCATTGGTGTGATAATGAGGATAGGCCCAAAACAGAGCTTCAAAGCTCAGGTACGGAGCCATGCCAGCAGGGGGCCGGAAAAAAGCCTAGGGCTTCAATTAGAATGTACCTGCTAGCAGACGCAGGAATATACGTCCTTTGTGTGTCCCAGACGCTTTGGCTCCATCCTAGGAGCATGGATTATTAGCCCACCCTCTGACACAGGGGGAGGAACCTAGTGTGTTTGAGGACTAGCATCCCCTGGCAGATACTCATTCTTTCACACAGAAGATCCGGACGATGACTATGTAAGAAGGACCTGGGGATAGACCTGCCGAGGGGAGCAGCGGCCCATGCTTTGGGGGTCTGTCTGGCAACTAAGATTCTTGTACCTGTGGACTGCAGAGCTCCCCAGCACCCACATGACCCTACAATCTGGTAAATTGACCTCCAGCTTAATATCTTAAGTCTTGTACCCTTATTGTTATAACTTTTCTCTGACTGTAAATTTACTGTATATTTCTGTAATTATCTAGTGCGCCCTTAAGGCAATTAAACTATAAACTTAATCTTGGGCTGATGCTTTTACTTTGATCACGAATCTTAGAACCCCCAGCGGGTAACAGGACCTCCTCCCCGGTGACCATTTGCTCTAGGTGCAGTTCCCTTACTGACCTGAGAGACAAGGTGGGGCACCGGAGAGCTGTGCCTGTGTAGTTACATCACGGTGGTGATGTGGGAGTAACGGGTCTGTGTGTGTTCCTCCACACTTGGTGGCAGCAGTGGGATCAGAGTAATAGTGTGCGTGGGACCCCTACTCCCAGACACTAGAGACTACCAGCAGTAACTTTCACTGCTGGGGTCTTAAGGTCAGCCCAGCACTAGATGGTCAGAGTGCAAATATAATAAGTTGTGTGCGAGGCCAGGGTTGCAGCTGTGTCAGTAACCAGAGGTTCCCAAGATGGCGGATGGCACCAGGAGTAGGACAAAGAGGGAGGCCAATGTATGGTCTATGAGGAGGTGGTGGAGGACAATACCAATGAAGGCTAGGGGGAGCTCAGCCAGGGCTCCCCAAGGAGCCAGACCCCCGTGCTCAGTCCCGCAGTGGACTGCCCACCACCGCCCACCCCAGCCTGTCCAGATCGGAGGCCCTTTTCCAAGCGGCTATGGCACAGCTCGAGGCTGGTAACGATGCCGCCCATGACAACCATACAACAACTCAGAGTCAGGCAAAACGGAGGTCACAACAGTACGGGCAAACGAGGCACAGGAGGGACAAACAGACGGGTAGTCAGACAAAGCCAAAGGTCATACACAAGAGGGCGACGTGGTACCAAGGGGACGAGCAGAGAGAAGTCAGGTCACAAGCAGAGAGTCATACACGAGAGGTAGCGCAGTACAAGAGGGCCAGGCAGAACTCGTAACAGGGACAGAACCGGATCAAAACCAAAGCAAGCAAGCAAGATATCAGGCACAAGGCACACGTACGCACAAGGTCAACTAACTCAGCCGAGGGCAGGAGTATAACTGACACCGGACCTAGGTCCAGTGAGCATTAAATAGCCGGCCTCTGCCAGAGAGAGGCGGAACAATTAACCCCCAGTCTGATCAGGACAGGCCAAAGCGAAACCTCATCCTGGATCATGACAGTACCCTCCTCTCAATGGGGGGCCACCGGACACCCAGGTCTCTCAGGGTACTTGGCGTGAAAGGCCCGGACCAACAGATCCGCATGGACCGATCGAGCAGGAAATCACGACCGTTCTTCAGGACCGTAGCCTTTCCAATGTATCAGATATTGAAGGGCACGATGGACCAACCTAGAGTCGACGATTCGTTCCACCTTGTACTCCGACTGCCCGTCTACCAAAACCAGTGGTGGGGAAGCTGATGATCACTCCCCACCGGACCTCACAGGTTTCAAAAGGGCCTTATGGAAAACATTTGGGATCTGCAGAGATGGCGGGAGTCGCAACCGAAAAGCCACCGGATTAACTGCTTCGGTAATTACATAGGGACCTATAAACTTGGGTCCAAGCTTCGCAGAGGGGACATTGAGCCTTATATTCTTGGTGGGCAACCATACCTTATCCCCAATCTGAAACACCGGTCCCGCGGATCGTTTTTTGTCCGCAAAAAATTTAATTTTGTCCTGGGCCTTCGTAATGTTACTCTGGACCTCCCGCCATACCTTCCCCAACCGCTGGATCGTCTCATCCGCCCCAGGACACACAGAATTCAAACGGGAAAATTCTCCAAAATGAGGATGAAACCCATAATTACAGAAAAAGGGAGATGTACCCGTAGACTGGTTAATGCGGTTGTTAAATGCAAACTCGGCCAACGGTAACACAGAACACCAATTATCCTGTCGGGCTGAGGTCAAGCAACGCAAAATTTGCTCCAGAGATGGATTGGTCCTCTCGGTCTGCCCATTAGTCTCAGGATGATAAGCGGATGAAAAGGATAGACCAATGCCCAACCTCTTGCAAAAAGCCCTCCAAAATCTGGAAACAAATTGCACTCCTCTATCAGACACCACATTCAAGGGTACCCCATGCAACCGCACCACATCCTCAACGAACAATCTGGACAGCGTTTCCGCATTAGGTAGAGCTGCCAAAGGTACAAAATGTGCCTGCTTACTAAACCTGTCCATCACAACCCAAACGACGGTATTACCCTTGGAGGGGGGAAGGTTGGTGATGAAATCCATGGACAAATTAGTCCATGGTCTCTCAGGAATTGGCAGTGGTACCAATTCCCCGGCCAGCCGGTTATGGGGGGTTTTTGCTCCGGCACAAACATCACAAGCAGACACATATTCCCCAACATCAGAGGCTAAAGCAGACCACCAGAACACTCTAGTAATGGCCTTCCGGGTAGCTGAGATCCCTGGATGTCCAGCCAGAACTGAGTCATGGACCTCCTGGAGGACCTTGAGGCGAAACTGAGCTGGCACGAAAAGCTTATCCACCGGCTTAGTCGGAGGTGCCAGAGACTGAGCCTCCCGAATCTCCCGTTCCAACATATTAGAAATATCTGCCACCACTACCCCAGGCTGAAGAATGGAGGACAGAGGTTCCGGGGGGGACACCGGATCTAGACTGCGTGACAAGGATCTGACATTTTTAGATCCTGGCTGAAAAGTGATTGAGAAATTGAACCGGGAAAAAAAAAGTGACCATCTAGCCTGTCTAGGAGTCAACCTTTTAGCTGACTCAATGTAAGCTAGGTTTTTGTGGTCCATAATTACTGTTATAGGATGGACAGCCCCCTCCAAAAAATGCCTCCATTCTTCAAAAGCCAACTTTACGGCCAGAAGTTCTCGATTTCCCACATCATAGTTTCTCTCCGCAGGGGAGAACTTCTTTGAGAAAAAGGCGCAAGGTCTCAAATTGGTCAAAGTGGCGGGTCCCTGGGACAATACCGCCCCCACCTCTGAGGCATCTACCTCAACAATAAATGGTTCCGACGGGTCCGGTTGAATAAGAACCGGGGCAGACATGAAACATTTTTTTAAAAACTGAAACGCTGCTACCACTGCGGTTGACCAGTTCTTGATATCGGCCCCCTTTTGAGTCATGTCTGTGAGGGGTTTAACCACCTGTGAGAGCCCCCTTATAAAATTTACGGTAATAATTGGCGAATCCTAGGAAACGCTGCAGAGCCTTCAAATCACAAGGCTGAACCCACTCGACAATGGCCTGCACCTTATTATGTTCCATGCGATACCCCTCAGCAGACACAATGAACCCCAGAAAAGACAGTTCCTGGACAAAAAATAAGCATTTTTCTAATTTAGCAAAGAGACAGTTCTCCCGGAGCCTTTGGAGAACTGCCCGAACATGACCAATGTGAGCCTGTTTATCAGGAGAGTAGATTAATATGTCATCCAAATATACAACCATAAAACGTCCAATGAAATCAGAGAACACGTGATTAATGAAATTTTGGAAAACCGCTGGAGCATTGGTCAGACCGAAAGGCATGACCAAGTTTTCAAACAACCCTTCAGTAGTGAGAAAAGCGCTTTTCCACTCATCTCCGTCCCGGACTCGGATAAGGTTATACGGTCCCCGTAGATCTAACTTTGAAAACCACTTAGCTCCGGACAACTGATTGTATAAATCAGGAATAAGTGGAAGGGGATACGTATTCCTCACAGTTATCTTATTTAACTCACGAAAATCGAGGCATGGGCGTAAACCACCATCTTTTTTCTTTACAAAAAGAACCCCGCCACTACGGGAGAAACAGAAGGACGAATGTGTCCCTTATGGAGACTCTCGGAAATATATTCTTTCATTGCGGCCCGTTCTGGACCCGAAAGGTTATACAAGCGGGCTTTGGGCAATTTAGCACCTGGAACCAGGTCAATGGCACAATCAAATGGGCGGTGTGGTGGTAAAACCTCAGTCTCTTTTTTGGAGAAAACATCCGTATAGTCTTTCAGGCACTCCGGAATACCTTCCAGACCCACGGACGACACAGACACTGTAACAAGACATTTTTCAGAACAATAGGGGCCCCATTTAACAATGTCTCGATATTCCCAATTAATTACAGGATTATGCAATTGTAACCAGCAGAAACCTAACACCAGTCCCGCAGGCAGGTTGTCCATAACAAAACATGAAATATGTTCCTGGTGTAAGGAACTCACTTTAAGGAGAAACTCTTCAGTGCAAAACATAACGTTATTCTTAACCAGTGGTGTTTTGTCAATGGCAACAATGTAAATAGGAGTCTCCAACCTAACTGTCCCTAACTTACACCTGGCCACCAAGTCCGAGTCAATAATGTTCAATGATGAACCGCAATCCATGAAGGCAGAAGTGGATGTAGAGACACTCCCACAGCAAAGTTCCACTTGTAACAACATTTTAGAGAAGGCAGAAAAGGGTACCTGAGAGCCTGGGTGACCTCCATGACAATCACCCGGGCTCAGTCGCTTGTTGGTCAGTGGACTGGAGGGGCAATCCTTTTTCCAATGTCCAGAATCGCCACAGTGAAAACAGCATTTTCCCATGCGCCGTTGTCTCCTTTCATTTTCTTTGAGGTCGAAGGTTCCTATCTCCATGACTTCCAATGTATGACTGGCTCCCCTTCCTTGGGAGAATAACGGTCTCTCAATTTGCACCACTCCCCTCGCCCATAGCCTGCGATCCATTTGGACGGCCTGTGTCATAGCCTCTTCCAGGGAATCAGGCGGAGGGTGGAGAGCCAAGGCATCTTTCAGATGTTCAGACAGGCCTCTATGGAACAAACCCCAGAGGGCGGCGTCATTCCAGCAGACCTCAGCAGCCCTGCGCCTGAACTCTGAGCAAAACCACTCGGCTGAGTGCTTTCCCTGGCACAAACTCATCCCCATGTCCTCAGCCATACGCATTTGATCAGGCTCATCATAAATATGCCCCAGGGCTTCAAAAAATGCATCCACATTCATACACTCAGGGGCAGTGGTCGGAAGGGAGAAAGCCCAAGCTTGGGGGGCTCCCCTTAACAGGGACATAATGACCCCCACTCTCTGACCTTCATCCCCAGAAGAGTGTGGTCTCAATGAAAAAAAAAAGCTTACAGCCCTCCTTGAAAACTCTGAATTTCCTTTTATCTCCAGAAAAGGTATCTGGTAACTTAACCGGAGACTCAGGGGAAACTAATTTAACATCCCGAGCCCCCGATGAGAATACCCCCTGCACAGTGTCAGCGATCAGCTGCTGAGACTGAGCCAGGACTCGTTGTTCTCCAAGGAGTTTCTGAGAAATCTGAGTCAGGTGTCTCACCTGCTCAGAAAGCGCGTGCATAGGATCCATCACATACACAGGAGAATGGGAGCAGAGAAAAAAAAATGGTATGGGTCAGTTATAATGTCAGAGACACCACTCTGCACTCGCTCACAGAGCCAGTGCGCATGTCCTGAGTACAGAAACAGTGCTAAAAGATACCTGTGGGCAGGTCAGCAGAGGTGACAATGCGTGCTTCAAACTATTAGTGTCAGGGTCCAGTCAGCGCCGGAAGGTAAAGAGGCACAGGACCTGCGGACACTGAAATCAGCAAGCTGACACAGGACCTATGGTCAGGTGACAGCAAGGGGGCGGGGCTTAGCATCCTGCTTTCAGATATGACAGGACACCATACAACAACTCAGAGTCAGGCAAAACGGAGGTCACAACAGTACGGGCAAATGAGGCACAGGTGGGACAAACAGACAAAGCCAAAGGTCATGCACAAGAGGGTGACGTGGTACCAAGGGGACGTGCAGAGAGAAGTCGGGTCACAAGCAGAGAGTCATACACGAGAGGTAGCGCAGTACAAGAGGGCCAGGCAGAACTCGTAACAGGGACAGAACCGGATCAAAACCAAAACAAGCAAGCAAGATATCAGGCACAAGGCACACGTACGCAGTCCAGTGGCCCCCCATTGAGAGGAGGGTACTGTCATGATCCTGGATGGGCTTTGTCTTTGGCCCATCCTGGTCAGACAGGGGTTAATTGTTTCTGCCTCTCTCTGGCAGAGGCCGGCTATTTAATGCTCACTGGACCTAGGTCCAGTGTCAGTTATACTCCTGCCCTCGGCTGAGTTAGTTGACCTCGTGCGTACGTGTGCCTTGTGCCTGATATCTTGCTTGCTTGTTTGGTTTTGACCCGGTTCTGTCCCTGTTACAAGTTCTGCCTGTCCCTCTTGTACTGTGCTACCTCTCTGTGTATGACCCTCTGCCTGTCTGCCTGTGACTTGACTATTCTTTGCTCGTCCCTCTGGTACCGCACAGCCCTCTCCGTGTACGAACCCTCGCTTGTCTAACCTGCGTTTTCCTCTCCTCCTCTACAGTTTCCCTGCAGTAGGTACATTATATGATCTGCAGCAGTAGGATGCTAAACCCCGCCCCCTGCAGTCACATGATCTAGGTCCTGGGACTCCTTACTATTTTCAGTGCCGCAGGTCCTGTCTGCTTGAACCGTCACTACTGTATTGGACCCCGTGCTCGCCCATAGTGTGGGTAAGTCACCCTGCTCGGCGTGGCAGTTTGCCGATGGTGACAGGGTCCTGACATTAGAGTTCTGACATATATATATGTCATGATCTCAGTGTGGGTTTGACTCGCACATGAGGGGTTAATGTCTGGAACCAGTGCTGATGACTGGCACTTCTGGGGTTAAAGGTTATGATCCCAGTGCAGGCTTACCTGCACACCTGGGTCTCATTATTGTGGCCTCTCCCTGGTTCTGGGAAGGCTTCTTATGGTCTCAGGAAGCTTCAATCCCCTTCAGGTATACTTTGGCCCTTGGCAGAGTGTGTTGACCAATGAGTGTGTTTGTGCTGTGTTCTTGTTTGCCTGATAACTTGGTGTACGACTCGGCCTGTTCTCTGGATACTGCTTGTTGGATTCTGCTTGGTACCTTCTATGTCTGACTTTGACCACTGCCTGTCCCCGACTATCTGTTCTGTCTCATCCCTGGTACTTTACTGTTATCTCTGTGTATGACCCGGTTTGTCTGACTTTGAGCATTCCTGTATAGTATTTTGCCTGTATAGTATTTTGCCTATCTCTGGCAGCAGGATGCTAAGCCCCGCCCCCTTGCAGTCACATGACTGTTGGTCCTTCACTGCTCACTGACTTCAGCTTCTCCAGGTCCTGTTTGCCTGAACTATCTGGCCGTATCTGACCCCGGGCCCCTCTGCAGTGTGGGTGAGTCCTTGCTCAGCGGTGACTGCATGCCGACCCTAACAGGACCGTGACATATATATATATACATATATATACAGTGGGGAAAAAAAGTATTTAGTCAGTCAGCAATAGTGCAAGTTCCACCACTTAAAAAGATGAGAGGCGTCTGTAATTTACATCATAGGTAGACCTCAACTATGGGAGACAAACTGAGAAAAAAAATTCCAGAAAATCACATTGTCTGTTTTTTTTTTCATTTTATTTGCATATTATGGTGGAAAATAAGTATTTGGTCAGAAACAAGCAATCAAGATTTCTGGCTCTCACAGACCTGTAACTTCTTCTTTAAGAGTCTCCTCTTTCCTCCACTCATTACCTGTAGTAATGGCACCTGTTTAAACTTGTTATCAGTATAAAAAGACACCTGTGCACACCCTCAAACAGTCTGACTCCAAACTCCACTATGGTGAAGACCAAAGAGCTGTCAAAGGACACCAGAAACAAAATTGTAGCCCTGCACCAGGCTGGGAAGACTGAATCTGCAATAGCCAACCAGCTTGGAGTGAAGAAATCAACTGTGGGAGCAATAATTAGAAAATGGAAGACATACAAGACCACTGATAATCTCCCTCGATCTGGTGCTCCACGCAAAATCCCACCCCGTGGGGTCAGAATGATCACAAGAACGGTGAGCAAAAATCCCAGAACCACGCGGGGGGACCTAGTGAATGAACTGCAGAGAGCTGGGACCAATGTAACAAGGCCTACCATAAGTAACACACTACGCCACCATAGACTCAGATCCTGCAGTGCCAGACGTGTCCCACTGCTTAAGCCTGTACATGTCCGGGCCCGTCTGAAGTTTGCTAGAGAGCATTTGGATGATCCAGAGGAGTTTTGGGAGAATGTCCTATGGTCTGATGAAACCAAACTGGAACTGTTTGGTAGAAACACAACTTGTCGTGTTTGGAGGAAAAAGAATACTGAGTTGCATCCATCAAACACCATACCTACTGTAAAGCATGGTGGTGGAAACATCATGCTTTGGGGCTGTTTCTCTGCAAAGGGGCCAGGACGACTGATCCGGGTACATGAAAGAATGAATGGGGCCATGTATCGTGAGATTTTGAGTGCAAACCTCCTTCCATCAGCAAGGGCATTGAAGATGAAACGTGGCTGGGTCTTTCAACATGACAGTGATCCAAAGCACACTGCCAGGGCAACGAAGGAGTGGCTTCGTAAGAAGCATTTCAAGGTCCTGGAGTGGCCTAGCCAGTCTCCAGATCTCAACCCTATAGAAAACCTTTGGAGGGAGTTGAAAGTCCATGTTGCCAAGCGAAAAGCCAAAAACATCACTGTCCTAGAGGAGATCTGCATGGAGGAATGGGCCAACATACCAACAACAGTGTGTGGCAACCTTGTGAAGACTTACAGAAAACGTTTGACCTCTGTCATTGCCAACAAAGGATATATCACAAAGTATTGAGATGAAATTTTGTTTCTGACCAAATACTTATTTTCCACCATAATATGCAAATAAAATGAAAAAAAAACAGAAATTGTGATTTTCTGGATTTTTTTTCTCAGTTTGTCTCCCATAGTTGAGGTCTACCTATGATGTAAATTACAGACGCCTCTCATCTTTTTAAGTGGTGGAACTTGCACTATTGCTGACTGACTAAATACTTTTTTTCCCCACTGTATATATATGATAGTGCTGAATATTATGGTGACTACACAGGAAAGGTTTTCTTCTGATGACTTTTTCATGAAGGTCCTATTTGTGCAGGTGTCTCTGAACTATAGAATAATGCACCACAACTCCTGCTAAATATTTTTGAAGGTCTTTTGCAGTAAAGCGTGGGTTCTGATTTGCCTCTCTAGCAATCCAATGAGCAGCTCTCACTGAAATGTTGCTTGGTCTTCTAGACCTTATCTTGACCTCCACTGTTCCTGTTAACCGCCATTTCTTAATTGCATTTCAAACTGAGGAAAGGGCAACTTGAAAACATGTTACTATCTTTTTATTGCCTTCTCCTGTTTTTTGGTCCTCCACCATTTTCATTTTCAGAGTGGTATTCAGCGTCTTAGAAGAACCCATGGTTGCTATTTTTTGACACAAGTTTAGAGGAGGCTGGGTTTTAATGAATCTGGGAAATTTACATCATCCGGCCTTTCTTAATGATAATAGTCAATAAGCCATAACCCCCACAGGCTTATTAACCCCTTAACGACATCGGACATAAATTTATGCTGATGTCGGACTTCCTCCCTTTGATGTGGGCTCCAGCGGTGAGCCCACATCTTTCCAGACACATGTCAGCGGTTTGGAACAGCTGACATGTGCCCGGAACAGTCACGGGTGGAATCGGTCTCTGCACGCTATTAACCAGCTAAATGCCACTGTCAAACTCTCAAACTCTGACAGCGGCATTTAACATGTGCTTCCTGCAATCGTGCTGGAAATCCACCCATCGGTGACCCCGTCACAAGATCGCAGGTCACCGATGGGTTGGCATGACAACCAGAAGTATCCTGGAGGCCTCTATAGTTGTCACTGCCGGATTGCTATGAGCGCCTGTATGCCTGTATGTAGCAGAGCGGATCAGACAAATTCAGCTTTTAGTCTCCCATGGAGACTTTTGAAGCTTGCCAAAAGTAAAAAAAAAAGTTTTAAAAAATATTTTAAAAAATATAAAAATTCAAATCACCCCCCTTTCGCCCCATTCAAAATAAAACAATAAAAAAATCATACATACACATATTTGGTATAACCAAATTGATCAGATCTATCAATAAAAAAGGATTAACCTGATCGTTAAACGGCGTAGCGAGAAAAAAAGTCAAAATGCCAGAATTACGTTTTTTTGTTCTCTGCAACATTGCATTAAAATGCAATAATGGGCTATCAAAATATTGTGTCTGGACCAATATGGTATCTTTAAAAACGTCAGCTTGACGCACAAAAACTGAGCCCTCATCCAACCTGAGATCACGAAAAATATAGACGCTACAAGCATCAGAAAATGGTGCAATTTTATATTTTTTTAACAAATTTTGGAATTTTTTTCACTTTTTTCACCAAGAAAGAGAATAGACATCTCTGGTTTCAATGAACTCGTAATGATCTTGGGAATCATAATGGCAGGTCAGTTTTAGCATTTAGTCAACCTAGTAAAAAAAGTAAAAAGAGCAAAACAAAAAACAAGTGTGGGATTGCGCTTTTTTTTGCAATTTCACCGCGCTTGGAATTTTTTTCCCATTTTCGAGTACACAACATGGTAAAACCAATGGCGTTGTTCAAAAGTACAACTTGTCCCGCAAAAAACAAGCCCCCACATGGCCATTTTGACCAAAAAATAAAAAAGTTATGGTTCTGGGAAAAAGGTGAGCAAAAAATGGAAATGCAAAACCAAAAATACCTCTGGTTGTTAAGGGATTAAGATCTGAAACTTTGGTCAAAGTTATCTGAGCACAGAAATCTCCAAGGGTGCCCAAAGTTTTGCATTGGCCCATTTTCCTTTTTGTAATTTTTAAAATGTAAGAAACGACTACATATATTTTTTTTGCCTAAAACATAAAGGAAAAGTGTCATCTTTAACTTTAGGCATTTTGGAGATCATTTCATCTTCAACTTGTTTGAATGTTCATAATAACAGTAATGTTGACCAGCGGTGCCTAAACTTTTAGGGTATGTGCACACACTGCAAATTGGTCTGCGGATTGGCCTGCGGTTTATCATCTCTACAATGGAGGAGATGGCAAACCGCTGCTGAATCAGCAGAAGAGAATGACATGTCAATTCTTTCTGTGGATTGGAAACTGCAGCAAAAACCGCGAGGAAAATTCTGCACCGTCTGCACTGCGGTTTCCATTTTCCATAGGATATAATGGTACTGCACAACGCAGCTAATTCTGCTGCAGATCCGCAGGGCCCAAACCGCTGCGGATCTGCAGCAGAATCCGCAGCGTGGCACATACCCTGAGATGCCACTATATATACATCCACACACAATCCTTGCATAGCAGCATCCACAGAAGTCCAATATTTCAAACTATAAAATTATGTAACTTATGAATAAACTAAAATGCCAGAATTGCCATTTTTTTGTTATCTCCCACCAAACATCTTATGTACCCCAAAATTCTAACATTAAAAATGACACGCAAAATAGATGCCCTCACACAGCTCCTTTACCCCTTAACAACCGCCGATGCGCCTTTTAACAGCTGCAGTTAAGGGTACTTATGCCTCAGCGCAGCTTTTTAACTGCTCTGAGAAATAAGTGGAAAGAGAAATGGATTCCCCCGATCCCCCTGGTACCTTCGGAGTCCCTGCATCCCCCCCATGATGTCCCCCAGGTCGCTGGCATCTTCTTCTGGGAGAAAATGGTGGGTGCATGTGCAGTGCGCCCACCGAGATCTGCCAGCCGGCAACAATAGGGAGTTATTTCTATTGGTTCATTTTGATCACTGTGATAGGGTCTATCACAGTGATCAAAATAAAAATATAGTAAATCAAACCCCCCCTTTATCACCCCCTTAGATAGGTAAAAATAATAAAATAAAAAGTATTTATTTCCATTTTTCCATTAGGGTTAGAGTTGGGCTAAAGTTAGGGTTAGGGTTGGGCTAAAGTTAGGGTTAGAGTTGGGCTAAAGTTAGGGTTAGGGTTGGGCTAAAGTTAGGGTTAAAATAAAGGAAAGTTCTACAGCGCTGAAAAAATGGGATAAAAACTTTTTATTTAAACCACTTTAAATTGTATGCAACCAAAATGGGTAATTTTACCGATGATGCACATATGAGAAACCTACGCGTTTTGGTGATAAGCCTTAGTCATGGTATAGACAGGTAAGCGGTTTTACAGCGGTTTTGTTGAGCATGTCATGTGTGCCTTCTCTGACAAGCAATCTTATTCATTGTGCAAAAAAGTGAAGGGCATTTTTGGCAATTTTCACAAATTGAATTAAAAATTGTTCAGATTTGCAGGGTACAGTGAATTTCCTACAATTCAAAACTAATTAGATTCCAATCTCATAGATTTGCTCATATTTACCTGCTACACTGACAAATGTAGCTCTGTCGCCTCTATAAGAGCATTATTCTCAGTTCATATAGTATAACTCTAAGTGAAAAGCAATAGAAAAGTAAAGATGATCTAGATTTGAACTCCATATTGCTAGCAGAATAAATCAATATTCCGGCTACTTTAAAAGATGTGGTGAAGCTTATGCTCTTTATTATCTATCTTAAATCTATGGGATTATAAAATGCATTAGCAATTCTGTTTATAGGGTGAAATCGTAATAAACTCAGCTCTTTATCTTAGACTTACCCTTCTGCAAGCATGTCTTCTGAGAAATACATCAAGAAAATGATCATCTTCTCATTGCTCCATACTGCTGTGATCTTGTATAAGGTAACATTTTCATTTCTGACTATACATTTATAAACTTTACAGTGAGCAGTGTAATTAAAATGAGTAAGCCAGAGAAAGATGATTCAGCAGCTCTGTGCAATGCAATTAGCAGGAGGAATATATACCATGTCCGCTCCATAAACTTCCTTACTTAGCACCAGCAGAGCACAAGGAACTGGTAGAAATAAACATGGAATAATGTCCAGCACTACGTTATTAAGAGACCAATGGGTAAAGATCTCTGAAGACACTAAATCTCAGACTAATAATTCCCGCTATCTGTGAACTCCTGCCACACTGAATTTACTATAGAGGACTGCAAATTGCACCGGTAAATCACTGTTTCCATATTTTCCATACTAATGTAATATCGGGCATCATTGAGGCTCGTTGAATAGCTCTGATGTCTCTATACAGTGCTGTGGAGCAACACAAAGGGAATGCTACAAGATATTCCTACGTATTTGGAAACAACAGGAAATGGCCTATCATTTTATTCTAAGGCATTATTATATTTATTTAAAGAGAAGTGGTCACCTGGTTCAGCCATGCTCTAATTAAGGGCTGTGATGACATGAGGGTCAATGGGTGCTCCTATCAGCTGGCCTGGCTGTCTTTAGAAAAACCACATGGACCAGGGCTCATCCCACTGAACGCCCGTACTCCTTTCCCGTGGGCAGAGTACTGCTCAGACAACAAAGTGTGAGGGTAACACATTATGGTAATAATTTATTGGATCAACTGTGAGAGAGGGACAGGATCGTAGTCATGGCCGAGGACACCGGTGTTTCTGTGCCCTGTCTTCCCATCACATGACCATTACTCTGCATACCTGTGGCTCCATCTTCTGCGCTGTCAGGGTCCTCTCTGCGCTGCTGAAGGCTCCCTATAGACGGTTCCGCATGAATAGAGACACAGTCCATTTCAACTTTCAAAAGAACAACTTTACTGGTTTCTTTACACAGAACATCCATATTCTTCACAGCATTGCACATTTCTTCCGTTTTCCCTGTATGTCTCTCTCTGTCACACAGCACGTATCTGGGTTGGACCATCTCATACGGTTCCTCAGCATCCTCCCTGTACACCTCTGTTACAGTTAGACATTCCCTAGTCTGTTTTGCCCCAGACATGAGAGTTTCAGTCTCTGAAGTCAGCTGCCACATGGTGCGTGACCTGACCATCTGTACTGTCTCCTGCGGTGACACAGCATCTTCCCTGTCCAAACTCACTGCATCTGGGAGTTTCCTCAGCCATTTCTCCCCAGATCTGAGGGCGTCAGCCCTTGCAATAAGTTACCACATTATGGAGCCACCTGCATCCCCGTACTGCCATACTGTTTCTGTCTTAAACTTTGGTTCCCAAACTGCTGCTGTTCTGACCTGATGCTGTGGATGGCTGGGTTTCTCCCTTGACAAATGTTGTGTGGTGACTGCTATCATTCTGGGCACTTAAGCCTGTGCAGGAGGTTTGGCACAGTGGCCCGACTGACTACTTTGAGGAAGTTCTCCCTCTCTTAGCTGCAGCTGACCCCTCCTATGTTTAACTATTTGCTAACTGGTTTTCACTATACTATACTACATTCACTATACTGCCCCATCTAGTGGCCAGAAACGGGCACTATACTCTCCCTAATAACAGGTACAAGAAACAACAAATATTACATTATGTATATAGCAGCATTGTTATAACACCAAGGAAAGTAGTGGGATATTACATGGTCCCAGTACACCCCTCACTCAACAACAGTCAATAACATACAGTACAGACCCAGTAAGTACATAAGATGGTGCAAATTACAGAGTCTCACCCTTCCACTGGCTTGCTGGGAATTGGAACATCTGCTATTTCTGGACTTCGAGGGCCAACTACCCCAACCAGTAGCACTTCACTTTTGCTGGGCACCCACAAAGAGGAGGTAGCGGCAAGCTTCAGAATGAAATATGTGAATGAAATCTGTATTCCTCCGGTTCCAGTTGAAGCCATGGTTCCTTGGCTGCTGTCTTTTAGAGACTCTCTGAAGAAGAAGAGAGGACCCTTTTTATACCCAAAGCTGTGCCTCAGGCCATTATCCACAGGTTTCAGGGAAGGTAGGAAGAGGTTATCTCTCATTGTTCAAGTGTTCAATTAACCTGCATATTTGTCCTTCAGTGTTTGCAGAACAACAAGCTGCATAGATTGATACAATAGGTAGTCAGCAGGCATTCATCAAATTAACAAACAAAGCTTGTTCAATTAACCTGTGCCTTTGTCCCTCAAGGAAAGCAGACCAATAAGCTGTAGGGGCTGATACAATAGGTAATCAGCAGCCATTCAACAAATCAACAAACATCAATTCAATCTACAACAAATGCAGCCATTCAACAAATCAACAAACATCAATTCAATCTACAACAAGAGTCAGTGTTCAAGCTTACATGAACAATAGCTCATGTCCCTGGGAATACTGAATAATATGGCTGGCATAATTAAGAACAAACGCGGTGTTGTCATAGGGGTGTATGTAGAAATTATAGGCCCAATAAAAAAAAGTCCTATTTGGGTCCCCCAGATCACCCAATAACAAATTTTTTTGCCAGATTAGGCAGGAACATGTCGCATAGTATAGACACAGAAGGGTGTATCTCACAACTTTTAAATATACAGTTGTGCTCAAAAGTTTACATACCCTGGCAGAATTTTTGCTTTCTTGGCCTTTTTTCAGAGAATATAAATGATAACACCAAAACTTTTTCTCCACTTTTGGTTAGTGCTCCATTTATTGTCAAACTACTGTGCTTTCTCTTTTAAATCATAATGACAACCAAAAACATCCAAGTGACCCTGATCAAAAGTTCACATACCCATTTCTTAATACCGTGTATTGCCCTCTCTAACATCAATGACAGCTTGAAGTCTTTTGTGGTAGTTGTGGATGAGGTTTGTTATTTTCTCAGATGGTAAAGCGGCACACTCTTTTTGGCAAAAAGCCTCAATTTCCTGTAAATTCCCGGGCTGTCTAGCATGAACTGCGCACTTGAGATCTCCCCAGAGTGGCTCAATGATATTGAGGTCAGGATACTGAGATGGCCAATCCAGAATCTTTACTTTTTCTGCTGTAGTCAATGACAGGTCGACTTGACCTTGTATTTTGGATTGCTGTCATGTTGGAATGTTCAAGTACGTCCCATGTGCAGCTTCCGGGCTGATGAGTGCAAATTAGCCTTCAGTATTTTCTGATAACATGCTGCATTCATCTTTCCTTCAACTTTGTCCAAATTTCCTGTGCCTTTGTAGCTCACACATTTCCAAAACATCAGCGACTCACCTCCATGCTTTACAGTAAGAATGGTGTTCCTTTCATCATAGGCCTTGGTGACCTCTCTCCAAATGTAACGTTTATGGTTGTGGCCAAAAAGCTCAATTTTGGTCTCATCACTCCAAATTACCTTGTTCTAGAAGTTTTGAGGCTTGTCTTTGTGCTGTTTTGCGTATTGTAGGCAAGATACTTTGTGGCATTTGCGTAGTAATGACTTTCTTCTGGTGACTCGACCATGTAGCTCATTTCTTTTCAAGTGGCTCCTTATTGTGCATCTTGAAACAGCCACACCACTAGGTTTCAGAGAGTCCTTGTATTTCAGTTGATGTTATTTGTGGATTTTTCTTTGCATCCCTAACAATTTTCCTGGCAGTTGTAGACAACATTCTTGTAGATCTACCTGACTATGGTTTTATTTTTACAGAGCCCCTGATTTTCCACATGTTAATCACAGTTTGAACGTTGCTGACTGGCATTATCAATTCCTTATATGTTTTTTGGTATCGCTTTCCTGTTTTATACAGTTATTATTATTATTATGCATTTATATAGTGCCATTTATTCCATGGCCCTTTACATGTGAAAAGGGGAAAGTTCAGCTATCTTTTCCCGTAGCTCCATTGGCAATTCTTTTGCTTTCTCCATGACTCACAATCCAGAAATGTCAGTGGCTGGATGAAAGATGCAAGAGTCTGTCTGGATCCCGGAAACTCACTCAGCTTTTATGCACACACTGATTACAAGCAAACAGGTCACAGGTGAGAATGTTATGTTACCTTTAGTAGCCATTCAAACCCATTTGTATCAACTTCTGTGCATGCCATCATGCCACAATCACCAGGGTATGTTAACTTTTGAGGTCACTTGGATGTTTTGGGTTGCCATTATGATTTAAAAAGAGAAGACTGGTGAGACCCACAAAACCATGCTTTCTCCCTGGGGTGTTCTATGTAAACAACAACAACAATACACATTTTTAACCAAAACACTTTTTTCTTTTAATGAGTGAAGGTTGGTCACAGTGACAGGGGCGTGCACAGAAATTAAATATCAAAATGACCGATGAGGCACAATGGGCCATAAGAAACAGGTACAAATCGATATGCCCAGCTGAACACTTCATACATACAAAACTCTTATGGTATAACAAATTGGCCACTGCTGTGACTTACACATATCAATCAAAACACCGTGAACAAATAAAAAAGGTAAGGGAGGGAGTGTGGGACAACGCAGTCTCCGGGTCCTCTGCTGTGAAGAGAGAGATAGGAAGATGTTTTGACATCATTTATAAAGGGGCACAAAGGGAGGAGAAACAGAGGGACGTTGCCATAACGACAAACAGGAAAGGAGGAGATAAGGAGATGCAAAGGACATCTGCTGTGAAGAGAGAGACAGGAAGATGTTGGGACATCATTTATAAGGGGCACAAAGGGAGGAGAAACAGAGTGACGTTGCCATAACAAAAACAGGAAAGGAGGAGATAAGGAGATGCAAAGGACATTGGGTCACAAACTTTAACCACTTGTAAATGGGGCACACCAGTCAGGGGGCATCCAATAAAGGATTGAAGTGCCCCTCAAACGCAGTAGTTTAACTATAAATGGCTTCAGCCAACCACTAACCATGAGTTGAGAAAAAGTTTTGGTGTTATCATTCATGTTCTCTGAAAAAAGGCCAAGAAAGTAAAAATTCTGTCTGGGTATGTAAACTTTTGCGCACAACTGTAGAGAAGGACATTTATTGTAGCACTTACAAATTAATTTTGCCCAGATTTGAAATCTTTTGGTCTTTTTAGATACTATGATACCCCTTTCATTGCCCCCATAAAGTAGGACACAAACAAAAAGCCCCCCTAATACACAGTATGATACCCCCACAGATATTTCCTCCACATTACCCTCTACATATACAGTATAATGCCCCTATAGTGTCCACAACACAGTGATGTTCACACAGTCCCCCACGCATTTTATGAGGCCCTGAGTGATCCCCAACACAGTAAGATGGGCCCCACAGTCCCACAACACAGTATGATGGATACCACAATCCTACAGTATGATGGCCATACAAACAATATGAAGCTCCCCATACAGTTCCACTAGGTATGGGACCCCCAAGCAACCATCCACACAGTCATTATATTGTATGGATGACCATTATACTCTATAATGGCCACCATACAGCCTTCCACTTAGTATAATGACCTTCTCACTGTATAATGGTCCCCCACACACAGCTCTCCAGACAGTATAAAGGCAAACACACAGAATAATGATCCCCACATCCCTCCAAAAAATATAATGGCCCCAAAAGCACTCAAATAATATTGCTATAAAGTACAGCCATCAAACAGGTGTCCTGTGACATGTTTTCCTGATGTTATAGGAGGAAGTTTGAAAGATACGGTACATTCCCTGTTATCCTGTGGGCTTTTAGGAATAAAGGGGTTTCCCGCCATTAAAAGTTCCCAATTTTTAGAGTTCATAATGGGAAGACATCCTAATAAAAAAAGATACGTACTACAAGTGATTACATTACAACTATGAGTGATTTGATCACTGAGGCCACTGACTAGCTGCAGGGTCAGGTTACTGGTGGTCGAATATCATCTCATCTGCTTTAGTGGAGACCACAGGAGCAGGGGCAATTTACTGTCATAAGTATAGCATGTGTTTTTCTTTCATTGGGATGACTTCACACTGTAATCTTTAAACCCGAGTTCAAAATTCCTTTAAATTCTGTTTTCTTTTGGAGGTAAGTGTAAAGTGGATAATAATATGTTTCCATATGCAATGTCTCAGCCCCTTGTGTTCGAGTTGTAATGGGTGCTAATGGGTTGTACAGACTATATTACAAAGTCAATGTACAGGAAGTGACTTTCTGGGATCAAACCTAATGGAAATATAAAGGGGTGCATCAATCAGGTGACTGCTGCAAATCCAGCTTCTCAACTTCCCCCCAGTGATACAATGAATTTGCAGCCAGCTATGCTTATTCTGTGCAGTGGCCACTATAGGAGACATGTAGTATTGCATAGCAGCTATTCAATTAAACGGTCATCAGTGAAGTTCATATATAGATCAGGTCTGCCAGAGTGGGTGCCAATGATATCCCAGATCTTTCTGCAATGGCTCATAAATGGAACACTAAGAAGCCCTTATATTATGTCTCTTTAAAAGGATTTACCGGTCTGTTAAAAAATATGTCACATGTTCCGTAAGAAACAGCAATATGTAAATACAGGAACGGGTCGAAACGGCTAGGTGAGTTATAGATAATGAGCCTTTCCATTCAATTGACCTGTGATTGCTGATGAAATAAATGCTGATCTTGCCTTTTTTAATGAATGACAGCATTAATGGCAAAATATTTACTTAGCCGCATAAGAAAATCAGTGTGTTCTGCACATAGAGATTTCTGTTCCAAAAAGCAAATTATTTATTGGGTCAAATAAACTATCTACATTTAATTGGATGAGAAAGTTGTTTACGGATAAAGAAGCACAAATCTTCCATTTCTGTTGCTGTCAACAGTGAATCTTGTGAAGTCTTTGTTACCTTCTACTTGGAGTCCATAACTAGGATTAGAGTTTGCTGAATTAATCTTGTTTTTAAGTTATTACAAACTCTAACAGGACACTCAGGCTGCCTTTACACTTTCACATTTCAGACCAATTTCTATTCACTCAGTCAATTGTCAATCTGAAAAGCTGAGTGTAAAGGTAGATCGATGGAGTGCGATCGTGAAGGAGAGCACATACATTTAACCGTGAAATGCTGCAGTTTTGCAACTCGCTTTCTTGAAAACAAAATGCAAAAAAGACAACAATGGTTTTGTTTTGTACTGTTCAGACCTACCCAGAAAAAATAATAAAAAATGTAGTGCATTAACGCATACTTAATGGCCAGGTAATCTGATTACAATATTTCTTATCTTATATGACATGCGACATTAGGCCTCATACTCACTGGCGATAAAATCGGACGATTGCAATCCGATTTTTAATCGGATTGCACTCTGACCCATGTTAGTGAATGGGTGACATCTCACTTGCGATTTTTTTCTCAGCCAAAATCGGTCTGAGAAAAAAATTGCAGCATGCTGCGATTTGCAGTGATTTTGCATAATAGAAGTCAATGGGTGCGAATAAAAAAAGGACCAAAAACGGACCATCCGCTTTCCATCCGTTTTTAATGGCTACATCACCATTCTGTGGTATAGAACACTGTAAATGGTCCTGTAGATCAGGGGTCCCCAACCACTGGTCCGCGGCCCAGCTCCGGGCCGTTGCAGTGCCCTTGCCGGTCCGCGGACAGAAGGGGAGCCGGCGGCGGTGCAGCAGCTGATACTCACCCTGCATCCCGCGGCGGCTTCATCCAGCGCTGAGCGGTCACGTGTGCCGCTCATTTAAGGTCATGAATATGGACGCCACTCATCTCCCATAGGCGTGGCGTCCATATTCATAGGCCTTAATGAGCGGTAGCACGTGACCGCTCCGCACAGGAGCTGAAGCGCCGCGAGATGCAGGGAGGGAAGTTCAGCAGAAGGAAGGTCAGCAATGTGAGGGTAAGTATGATGGGGGAGGATGGGGAAGCCGAGCGGAGCCATATATACAAGGGAGGGAGAGTGGGAACGGAGCCTTATATACAAGGGAGGGAGAGTGGGAGCGGAGCCATATATAAGGGAGGCCGGGAGAGTGGGAGCGGAGCCAAATATACAAGGGAGGCCGGGAGAGTGGGAGCGGAGCCATATATACAAGGGAGGGAGGGTGGGAGCGGAGCCTTATATACAAGGAAGGCCGGGAGGGTGGGAGCGGAGCCATATATACAAGGGAGGCCGGGAGAGTGGGAGCGGAGCCATATATACAAGGGAGGCCGGGAGGGTGGGAGCGGAGCCATATATACAAGGGAGGCCGGGAGAGTGGGAGCAGAGCCATATATACAAGGGAGGCCGGGAGGGTGGGAGCGGAGCCATATATACAAGGGAGGCCGGGAGGGTGGGAGCGGAGCCATATATACAAGGGAGGCCGGGAGAGTGGGAGCGGAGCCATATATACAAGGGAGGCCGGGAGGGTGGGAGTGAAGCCATATATACAAGGGAGGCCGGGAGAGTGGGAGCGGAGCCATATATACAAGGGAGGCCGGGAGGGTGGGAGCGGAGCCATATATACAAGGGAGGCCGGGAGAGTGGGAGCGGAGCCATATATACAAGGAAGGGAGAGTGGGAGCGGAGCCATATATACAGGGGAGGGAGAGTGGGAGCGGAGCCATATATACAAGGGAGACCGGGAGAGTGGGAGCAGAGCCATATATACAAGGGAGACTGGGAGACTGGGAGCGGAGCCATATATACAGGGGAGGGAGAGTGGGAGCGGAGCCATGTATACAAGGGAGGGAGAGTGGGAGCAGAGCCATATATACAAGGGAGGGAGAGTGGGAGCGGAGCCATATATACAAGGGAGGGAGAGGGAGCGGAGCCATATATACAAGGGAGGGAGAGTGGAAGCAGAGCCATATGTACAAGGGAGGGAGAGTGGGAGCAGAGCCATATATACAAGGGAGGGAAAGTGGAAGCAGAGCCATATGTACCAGGGAGGGAGAGTGGGAGCAGAGCCATATATACAAGGGAGGGAAAGTGGAAGCAGAGCCATATATACAAGGGAGGGAGAGTGGGAGCAGAGCCATATATACAATACAAGGGAGGGACAGTGGGAGCAGAGCCATATATACAAGGGAGGGAGAGTGGAAGCAGAGCCATATATACAAGGCAGGGAGAGTGAGAGCAGAGCCATATATACAATACAAGGAAGGGAGAGTGGAAGCAGAGCCATATATACAAGGGAGGGAGAGTGGAAGAAGAGCCATATATACAAGGGAGGGAGAGTGGAAGCAGAGCCATATATACAAGGGAGGGAGAGTGGGAGCAGAGCCATATATACAATACAAGGTAGGGACAGTGGGAGCAGAGCCATATATACAAGAGAGGGAGACTGGGAGCAGAGCCATATATACAGGGGAGGGAGAGTGGGAGCGGAGCCATGTATACAAGGGATGGAGAGTGGGAGCGGAGCCATATATACAGGATGGGAGGGTGGGAGCAGAGCCATGTATACAGGATGGGACAGGGGAGCCATGTATACAGGATGGAAGAGTGGGAGCAGAGCCATGTATACAGGATGGGAGGGTGGGAGCAGAGCCATGTATACAAGGATGGGACAGGGGAGCCATGCATACAACAGGGGAAGCCACACAGAGCTGGACAGGACGGGGGGAACCACACATACATTTTCTGATGATTAGAAAATAATCAGCATGTACAGAACTCCAGTACAATTTTTCTTAAGTGCTCAATGCTCCATTTCCTTGTAGGTTCCAATCATCATTAGCAGTGACGATCATCAGTAGAAGTAGCCCAGTGCTCCCACTGAAACAGAGAAACAAGCCAGGTGCTCCCACTCATTCAAAACCTATAGTGAGTTGAGTCACATTAAAAATGTTATAATTAAATTATAAGTATGTACTGCTAAACTACAACCACGTCCATAGCCCCGCCCCCTTATGACCAAAGCCCCGCCCCTGTCACACCTCCATCCCCGCCCTGCCTGGCCATGGAAGAATGGTCTTGCTTCAAGCCGGTCCCTGGTGCAAAAAAGGTTGGGGACCACTGCTGTAGATGACTGTAGAAAAAGAGTGGCTGGGAAAAAAAAACGGATGGAAAACGGATGGAAAACTAAAAAATCACATACAAATCGCATGACCCTGGCATAACACTCCACCCTTTTTTCCAGTCCAGAAATCGGACCGTTTTTTTAATCGCCAATGGGTATGAGGCCTTAGTCTGGCAATCAGCATGATTACAGCCTACAAACAAAACCTCAAAGATATCGGAGACACAGCTTCTGTATAGGGGATAGAAAGCCTTGACTATGGCATTGTAATAAAACAAACGCTGAGTGACGTGGAAATACATGGCCACAGCAGCCTTTATTGATTATTACATATATCAAATCAAACATAATATACTTTTTTCTCTGAGAAGATCATGGATGACCTAACAACACTGGACACCACCAGAATAAATACTCCCCAGTTGCAATGCTCTAACTCATGGTTGACAAATGTACAAATGTCATGGTGCTGTACCCTATCAAATTTTTAACCTATTTCCCTGGAACCGTCCCAGCAGGAACTAAACCATAACTCAACAATGAAGGGTCAACATTCCCCATTAACCAAGACCCTCCCTGACCTCCCCACCGCCAGAATTTTATGTTAGTAAAATTAAAAAAAGGGCATAAGGGAGGGTGTCTGAGTCGTTCACTGGTCCCGGCTCCGCACGTAAGACAATGTTACAAAGGCTCCTCCTCTTTTTTAAGGTACCATCATCTTTTCTACAATCCCTCCCACAACTTACTACTCAATCCTAAATTAAATCCCTACTCATGTGACCTGAACTCTAACCCTACTTAACTTTAACTTTAATTTTATTCTGTGGCCATACAAAATCAGCTATTAACCCTCTCCTACCCAAACTACATATTAACCTTTTACTAGCCTTCTTCTTCCAAAATCAATGTCATGTCCACTGTTAGGCGTCGGGTTCCTGTTGCTGCACAGCAGGAATCCCAAGCACTGCTCCCAGCGGTCTCCCATTCCTCCCCAGCCGCAGAGGAGGTTGCTCAGCAAACTCATCGGTCCCGGCACTCTGCCCAAACCACCTCCGTGGGTTTGCTTGCTGCTGCCACCTCTGGCACAGCTATGGCAATGCAGGCTGCTCATCAGCGAGATTTTCCAGGGACTAAGTCCTCATGTCGGGCCACTGAGCATGCCCGTGGAGTGATCTCCCACTGGAGATCGAAGGTCACGTGCTCAGGTCCTGCTCCTGTTCGGAATGGCCCATCCGAGAAGCCAGGAAGGTCCCGGACGCTCGCGGCTATAAAAGGTTCGCATTGCCACTTGGCCATGCGCTAGGATACTCTGTATTTTTAGACCATGAGGAGTGAGTGTTGTATGCACGTATGAATATCTCTGGTGACTGACTCATTAAGAAACCCCTACCCTTGGTACACATGTGTTGTGCAGCGTAGCCTGCTAGCACCCAGGCTTAGGTGTAGGTAGGGCAGAGTCGGAGTCAGGCATTAGTCCCCATCAGTTACTCGGCACACCACAGTGCATGTGCTCCACACTCCGTAGCCAGCATCTATAGCGGCTTTCGCGGCAGCGACGCCGTGCGCTCAGAGGGCCTAGAGGAACTCTAACTCCGTGTCCTTGGGGTAGAGTTCTGTGGCCGCTTTCTGTAAGCTTTTTGGCCGGGCTCTGTGAGCTAAACAGGCTCCGGTATTTGCATTCAGCAGCTGTGCGGCTCTGTGAGTCAACAGAGTTCGCTCCTGTTCACACTGGGTGACGTAACCCAGGGTGACTGTTTTCACGCCGCTCTATTCTTCCGCCATTACCTAGCAGCAGTGTACCACCTCTGCACGGTGGACCCCGGGCAGCGAACGCACCTACTATTATTTATAATTTGGTGTGTTACGCCAGCCCTAACATCCACACTTACATTGCAGCTACTTCCATTGCCGCCCCATCTTTATTTTAGGCTTATCATAACCAGTTAGGAAGATAGGTGTCACTATATAGCTGTAGGGTGAAGGGGAACCAGGGGTCCCTTCCCTGTCCCTAACACTAGGTGGCGCCCTCACTTGCCCTACTCCTCAGGATACTTCTGAAGGTGAAGATGCTGGGTCCTCTACCCTTGCCTTACCTCCTGAGTTAGCCCCCATCTGTTCTCTTCCCCCACCCGGGGAAGAGGGGCACTACTGTGCAAAGTAGTACACCAACCCGACAAACAAGGCAACACAAGCAAGGGTTAACAGAAAACTCCAGGCATACAAAATATTCACTCACATATCAAAGAGGAATGCACCGGGGTGTCAAGGTAGCGGAATAAACCAAAATAGACAAGGATAAGGAATTACCACACATTCAAACCAAGCAACATTCACTAATAACTCCTCCAACTCTCCTCATAAGAACTCCTCTCCCTCCATTAGCCATGCAGCAATAAAGCAAGCTCTGACAAGGATTAGTAACAAAGCCCAGATTATAAAGGAGAAAGTAGTGAATAACTGAGCTCAGCTGTGAGCAAAGGGATTTCCAACATGGCCTATTAACCCCTGTTCCGCCAGAAAAAAATAAAGACATTTAAAATGAAGGAGAAGTGCTTCTTTTCAGTGCAGGAGTAGGAGCAATCAGACGCATCAGTCTTCTGGCTCCACACTGTTGCGGTAAGCCTGTGACAATATGAATTGGCTGTAATCCCAATATCAACAAGTCTATTCAGGCTGCCAATCATCCAATGAGTGAGCAAATGGATTGATCATTGGAATAAATTATTTTTAAGGTTTTTTAAAAGGGTCATCCAGTCTCCACACAAGTCTGCAGTCACTCTATCACTTCAGACTGACACATTGTGAAAGTATGTGATGCACACACTGTCACAATTCCCCTGAATTCCCTGTGGGAGTGAATTATCGCGTAACTGCATGTATGCAATTTACATACTGTATTTGCAGTCATGTTCTGACTAGTCTCATCTAGCTTTTTCCAATTCTCTTTTTTTGAAAGAAGACAGATGAGAATAGTTGGCACATGGCCGCAAATATGCACCCACCCACATGGGAAATACAGGGGAATCATGACAGTGTGTGCATTGCATCCTTGTATATGCCCCCTACATATACAAGGATGAAGTGCATATACCAGGATGGGGGAATATACAAGGATAAAGGGCATATACCAGGATGGGGGAATATACAAGGATGAAGGGGCATATTCCACGATTGGGGGCATGTACAAAGATGGGAGGGGAATATACCAGGATGGGAGTCATATACCAGTGTGGGGGCATATACCAGGATGAGGGGCATATACCAGGTTGGATGTGCATATACCAGGATTAAGGGCATATACCTGGATGAGGGGCATATAGAATGAGAGGCATAAACCAGGATGGGTGGCATATACCAAGATGGGGGGCATATATCAGGATAGGGGGACCTTACCCCAGGATGGGGGAAAATATACCAGGATGTGGGGGAGCATATACCAGATGGGGGGAGCATATACCAGGATAGAGAGCATATTCCTTTATATCTGCACTCTGGTACACCTGCACCTGTCGGTGGCTGCTCTCTGTTGCCTTTGCCTGTGCTGATACCGCTGCCTGCTCTCTGCTGCACCCATCTGTTCTCTACTTTCCCTGCCTGCTCTCTCAGTGATCAGTGATTGTAAATCTAAATTTAGACTTGAAATTACTTGAAATTGATTGAAATAACTCAATGTTTCATCTATAGGCACTTATGATTTCATGTGTCTGGAGAGTCTTCAAGGGTTCAAATGATTCAACAAAGAATCCCTCAAAAGACAAACATATTCTGAAAGGAGTCTCAAAGGTAATGTCTACATATCAGGATTGAAAGAGTTTTCCATGTATAATTATTTTGTGTTGATCTTCTGGGAAAATAACAAACAAAGCTGCTTCTCACCTTTGATGTCTCAATAGAGGCCTCTCTTCCACTGCTCCTGTCTTTGTTGCAATAGCAACATCACCAACACTGAGCATATAACTGCTGCAGCCAATCACTGGGCTCAGCGGTGATTCTGTGGCAGTAGCAGCTTTGTTTATTATTTTCACCTAGCGAAAGCTCATTAAAGATACAACTGCAGTCATACAGTTAAAAATATCACACTGATAAAGTAAGTGGATCTTCATAAAACTGGTAAAAGTTGTCTTTAAATGAAATGCTCCCTCTAACCGCTGGCAGACATCAAAGCAGGTAGATCTCAGAGATCATGGTTAAGAAGTTGACATTAACATTACATCATCTTCAAGAACCCCTTGAGGAAGAAAAATGCATATATCTGTAGTGTGTGACTGTACAGTACTGTTTGTCTATCTAGCTCAGATATTAGAGAGCAATTTTCCACTTTGTTTAGTATTGGTAAACACTGTCACGGCCGGGTTTACAGTGACAGAGAGGAGCCAGAAGACCACAGAGTCTGATTTCTCCTACTCTTGCACTGATTAAAAGCACTTCACCTCCATATTAAATGGTGTAAGTTTCTTTTAGCAGTTCAGGGGTTAATCTGCTCAGTTGAGAGCTCCTGGAAGCTTTTTTGCATTAAGGTTCACAGCTGTGCACTTTTAGCCACTCCCATATACTATATAAACTGTGTCCTGGCTAGCACTCATTGTCAGAATAGCTTATGCTGCATGGCTGGATAATGCTGTTGGTTATTATTGGAGAAGTCGTTTTAGTAGATTTATCTGTGACTATTGCTAGGTTTTGAATGTGTGATAATTCCCTTTCTTCTCTTACTTTGATTTAATCCCATCCTCTACTCTCCTGTGTTTACCTCTGTTGTTTGTGTGAGTATTTTTGTGTGATTGGCATTTTCCTTTATTAGCATATCCAAGTGCATTCAATGTGGAAGAACATTCCTCAGACAACCATTACATTGATTCTGTCTTGTTAGTCTGGTTGGTGTATTACGGTACATTATTACTTGTTAGTCTGGTTGGTGTATTACGGTACATTATTACTCCCCTCTTCCCTGGGTGGGGGAAGGGTACAGACTGTGTGCAGATTAAAGAATTAAGGCAAGGTACATGGCCCTGGCATCATCACCATCAGACGTAATCAGGGGAACAGGGCGAGCTAGGGTGCCCCTAGCTTTAGGGACAGGGAAGGAGCCCCTGGTTCTAGGACAGCCGACAATAGTCGTGACAAATACTTTCCTCAAACTTGAAATTACAACTCCAAGAAAGAAATGTTGTGGTATTATGGAATTCACGGGATCTGTTGCCATTTTAATGATAAAAGAAATGGAATTAAAAAAGTAAACATTTTGATTTAGTCACAATCAAGTATGAGCAACACCTGCGGAAATATCCGCAATTACACACTTTGGCATGCTATTAATGTGGTTATTAAAAGGAATCTGTCACCAGGCTTTTGCTACACCACCTGCAGCCTGAAGTGGGAGCAGACACATTGATTCCAGTGATATATCACTTACTGGGTTGCTTGTTGTACATTGATATACTGTATATGCTGCAAAACTGCCAGTTCTCTGAAAGCTGAGCTCTGTATAACCCCGCGCACACCACTGATGGAATGCTTTATGTGTACACTTTAGCAGCTTTCCGCTTATGCAATCATTGGTGGGGATGTGCTTGGACTACATGGCAGCAGGTTTACTATGCCTCTGTGATACTATCCTGTTGGTAAAACAATGATTTTAGAAAAACTACACTAAGGAGACCAATAAGTCATATATTACTGATATAAGGGTTTTATATTATGCTACTCTCAGATTAGAGAAAAAAACAAAACACACAGAGATGCTTACCTGTATAGACAGGCCTCAATACAAATGCACTAACAGGGTGCAGCGGACCCAAGTAAAATGGCAACTGCCAAGGTGCAATAATACCTAATGAAACAGCCAGCCTACTATCAGGGATTGGCTGTGTGGTACACCAGTGCAAAAAAATAATCCGCATGTGGCAGTGTTCACACAGGGAATGCAGGGCTTCTGGTTCACAGCCTCTTAGTAACACCGTATAGGGGGATGCCCAGTGCCAACTAGAATGCATCCCGTGTGAACAGAGGCCACAAGTTTGCAGAATCATTTGGGCCCAACTGCACCCTGAAAGAAATATAAAAAGTGCACAAAAAACATATCAATATATGTAAGGTATTGGTTGGTATTATGGCCATAATACGTAAGCTGGCAAACTACGTTAAAGTTCCTTACACTTGCCAGTCCTACTCTAACATGAAAACCACAGAAAGAGGAAAGAATCCTCCAATATTTGAGAAAAAAACAAAACAGGCAGAGATGCTTACTTGTATAAACAGGCCTCAATACAAATGCACTAACAGGGTGCAGCGGACCCAAGTAAAATGGCAGCTGCACCGGTGCAATAATACGTAATGAAACAGCCAGCCTACTATCAGGGATTGGCCGTGTGGTACACCAGTGCAGAAGAAATAATCCGCATGTGGCAGTGTTCACACAGGGAATGCAGAGCATATGGTTCACAGCCTATATACTGATATGTTTTTTGTGCAGTTTTTATATTTCTTTCAGGGTGCAGTTGGGCCCAAATGGTTCTGCAAACTTGTGGCCTCTGTTCACACGGGATGCATTTTAGTTAGCACTGGGCAGCCACCCTATATGGTGTTACTAAGAGGCTGTGAACCAGAAGCCCTGCATTCCCTGTGTGAACACTGCCACATGCGGATTATTTCTTCTGCACTGGTGTACCACACGGCCAATCCCTGATAGTAGGCTGGCTGTTTCATTTGGTATTATTGCACCGGTGCAGCTGTCATTTTACTTGGGTCCGCTGCACCCTGTTAGTGCATTTGTATTGAGGCCTGTTTATACAAGTAAGCATCTCTGCCTGTTTTTTTTTTCTCAAATATTGGAGGATTCTTTCCTCATTCTGTGGTTTTCATACTCTCAGATTAGGTAGCAAAAATCTGGTTACAGAATCAATGTAATGGTTGTCTGAGGAATGTTCTGCCACGTTGAATGCACTTGGATATGCAAATCATCAAGATACACCTCTTGCAGCTCCCTTTGAAATTTCCGACCAACGGTGTAACCAATGTGCTCAGTGAAAGACAGGTCCAGTATTCTTACAGGCTATGGCAACATGTTTAGACCATGTAGGCTGCTCCCAGTAGCACGAGCCACATATGGCCTGGCATTGTCATGTTAAAAAAAGGCTCTTGGGATACTTTGGAGAAATAGCCGTAGCACTGGTTTTCCCACCAAATCAATGTAACACTGAACGGTGCACCTAGAATAAAGACTAGAGGGGCCCGGCTATAATAAATGATGCTAAAATATACCATAATATCAGGAGTGTGACGGGAAGACCTCTTCATGGTGCTGATGATGTGATCTCCAGACCATTTATAAGTGCAGACAAAGGCGGGACCATGTGCGAAATGCTATGTAGAGACCTTTATGATGAAGCATCACTCTGGTCCTACTACAAAGATGAGGGTCTTGGATGGAATAATGTATGGTAGCTAGACCCCTTTAAGTCTTCCTTCCAAGGACACTAACAGCTAAGCATTGCTTTGATTTGGTGGTGGAACCAGTGGTACTGCTATTTCTCCAAAGAGTCCCAGCAGTCATTTTTGAACACCAGAAGGCCCAGCCGCTTGTTGTTTGTGCTCCTATGAGCAGCCTGAACGTGCTAAACATGCAAATTAGCTACTGTGACTTGCAGCATCTCCACAATTGTCTCCCATTGAGCAAATCTGGGACATCATTGGTCAGCAATTGCAAAGGGAACTGCTGTGTGTCTTAATGATTTGTGTGCCGAAGTACATTCAGCATGTCAGAACATTTCTCAGACAACCATTAACCCCTTACTGCCATGTGATGTAGTATCCCGTCCATGTGCCCTGGGACTTAATTGCCAGGGACGGGATAGTACGTCACAGCGATCAGCAGCGCCCACGTGGTGAGCGCCGCTGATTGTGACCGGGTGTCAGCTGATTATCACAGCTGACACCTGGCACAATGTGTCAGGGGCAGTCACGGACCGCCCCCGACATGTTAACCCCTTGCACACCGCGATCAAACACGATCGCGGTGTACCGGGGGTTAAAGGGAAGCATCGGCAGGGAGGGTGCTCCCTCCGTGCTTCCCTGAGCCCCCCACAGCAGCGCAATGTGCAGCGCTGCTGTGGGGGGCTCCATCCCTGTAGGTCCCCGAATCCAAGATGGCGACGGGGACCTTCGGGGGCCTGCAGGGAGCTGGCTTCCTCAGTGCCTGCAAAGCGCAGGCAAGAGGAAGTCTTCTTCAATGCCTTTGACAGATCGCTGATCTGTGACAGATCAGCGATATGTCACAGGACAGTGATGTCCCCCCTGAGACAACCTAATAAAGTTAAAAAAAGTGTAAAAATAATTTTAAAAAAATTGCTAAATAAATTTTTTAAAAAAATTATTCCCTAATAAATACATTTTTTGAAAATAAAAAAAAAATAAAAGTACACATATTTGGTATCGCCGCGTCCGTAACAACCTGCCCTATAAAATTTTCCCATTAGTTAACCCCTTTAGTGAACCCCTTAAAAAATAAAAGTAAAAAACGAAGCAAAAAATAATGTTTTATTATCATACCGCCGAACAAAAAGTGCAATAACGCGCGATCAAAAAGACGCATACAAATATCCATGGCACCGCTGAAAACGTCATCTTGTCCTGCAAAAAACGAGCTACCACGCAGCATGATCAGAGAAAAAATAAAAAAGTTATAGCTCGCAGAATAAAGCGATGCAAAAATAATTATTTTTTATATAAAATGGTTTTTATTGCATAAAAGCGCCAAAACATAAAAAAATGACATAAATGAGGTATCGCTGTAACCTTACTGACCCGAAGAATGAAACCGCTTTATCAATTTTATCACACGCGGAACGGTGTAAACACACCCCCCCAAAAGAAATTCATGAAACGCTGGTTTTTGTTCATTCTGCGTCCCAAAAATTGGAATAAAAAGCAATCAAAAAATGTCACGTGCCCGACCATGATACCAATAAAAGTGTCAACTCGTCCCGCAAAAAATAAGGCCTCACATGACTCAGTGGGTCAAAATATGGAAAAATTATAGCTCGCAAAATGTGGTGATGCAAAAACTATTTTTACAATAAAAAGCGTCTTTTGCGTGCGACAGCTGCCAAATATAAAAACCGCCATAAATAGTAAATCAAACCCCCCGTTATCACCCCCTTAGTTAGGGAAAAATAATAAAATTTAAAAAATGCATTTATTTCCATTTTCCCACTAGGGCTAGGGCTAGGGTTAGGGCTAGGGCTAGGGGTGTGTTGGGGTTAGGGTTGGAGTTAGAATTGGGGTGTTTCCACTGTTTGGGCACATCAGGGGGTCTCCAAATGCAACATGGCGTCTGGTCTCAATTCCAGCCAATTCTGCGTTGAATAAGTCAAATGGTGCTCCTTCCCTTCCGAGCTCTGCCATGCGCCCAAACAGTGTTTTACCCCCACATATGGGGTATCAGCCTACTCAGGACAAATTGCAAAACAACTTTTGGGGTCCTATTTCTCTTGTTGCCCTTAGGAAAATAAAAAATTGGGGGCAAAAATATCATTTTTGTGGAAAAAAAAATATGATTTTTTTATTTTCACGCCTGGGCGTTATAAACTTCTGTGAAGCACTTGGGGGTTCAAAGTGCTCACCACACATCTAGATAAGTTCCTTAGGGGGTCTAGTTTTCAAAATGTTGTCATTTGTGGGGGGTTTCCACTGTTTAGGTATATCAGGGTCTCTCCAAAGGCAACATGACACCCGCAGACCATTCCATCAAAGTCTGCATTCCAAAATATCACTACTTCCCTTCTGAGCCGCGACGTGTGCCTATACAGTAGTTTTCTCCCACATATGGGTTATCAGTGTACTCAGGACAAATTGGTCAACAACTTTTGGGGTCCAGTTTCTCCTGGTACCCTTGGGAAAATAAAAAAATTGGGGAGTGGGGACTAAATGATCATGTTTGTGGAAAAAATACGATTTTTTATTTTCATGCCCGGGCGTTATAAACTTCCGTGAAGCACTGGGGGGTTCAAAGTGCTCACCACACATCTACATAAGTTCCTTAGGGGGTCTAGTTTCCAAAATGGGGTCACTTGTGGGGGGATTCCACTGTTTAGGTACATCAGGGGCTTTCCAAATGCGACATGGTGTCCGATCTCAATTCCAGCCAAACACATCAAATGGCACTGCTTCCCTTCCGAGCTCTGCCATGCGCTCAAATAGATGTTTACACCCACATATGGGGTATCAGTGTACTCGGGACAAATTGCACAATAACTTTTAGAGTCCTGTTCCCCTTGGGAAAGTAAGAATTGAGGGTGAAAAGATAATTTTTGTGGAAAAAATATGATTTTTTAACTGTACGGCTCTACGTTATAAACTTCTGTGAAGCCCTTGGGGGTTCAAAGTTCTCACCACACATCTAGATAAGTTCCTTGGGTGGTCTAGTTTCCAAAATGGTGTCATTTGTGGGGAGTTTCCACTGTTTTGGTACATCAGGGGCTTTCCAAACGCGACATGGTGTCTGATCTCAATTCCAGCCAAAAAAGTCAAATGGCGCTGCTTCCCTTCCGAGCTCTGCCATGCGTCCAAATAGTCATTTACACCCACATATGGGGTATCAGCGTACTCAAGACAAATTGCACAATAACTTTTAAGGTCCTGTTACCCTTGGGAAAATAAAAATTGGGGGTGAAAAGATCATTTTTGTGGAAAAAATATGATTTTTTAATTGTACCGCTGTACGTTATAAACTTCTGTGAAGCCCTTGTGGGTTCAAAGTTCTCGCCACATATCTAGATAAGTTCCTTGGGGGTCTAGTTTCCAAAATGGGGTCACTTGTGGGGGGTTTCCACTGTTTAAGTACATCAGGGGCTCTCCAAACGTGACATGGCATCCGATCTGAATTCCAGCCAATTTTGCATTGAAAAAGTCAAACGGCGCTCCTTCCTTTCCGAGCTCTGTCATGCACCGAAACAATGGTTCCCCCCATATATCAGGTATCAGCGTACTCAGGACAAATTGCACAATAACTTTTCCAGTCAAATTTCTCCTTTTACACTTGGTAAAATAAAAAAAATGAACCTGAAGTATTTTTTTTGTGAAAAAAAGTTAAATGTTCATTTTTTTTTAAATATTCCAAAAATTCCTGTGAAGCACCTGAAGGGTTAATAAACTTCTTGAATGTGGTTTTGAGCACCTTAATGGGTGCAGTTTTTAGAATGGTGTCACTTTTGGGTATTTTCTATCATATAGACCCCTCAAAGTGGCTTCAAATGTGATGTGGTCTGTAAAAATAAAATGGTGTTGCAAAAATGAGAAATCGCTGGTCAATTTTTAACCCTTATAACTTCGTAACATTTTGGTTCCAAAATTGTGCTGATGTAAAGCAAATATGTGGGAAATGTTATTTATTAAGTTTTTTCGTGTGCCGTATCTCTGTGATTTAAGGGCATAAAAATTCAAATTTGGAAAATTGCGACATTTTCAAAATTTTCGCCAAATTTCCATTTTTTTCACAAATAAATGCAAGTTATATCAATGAAATTTTACCACTAACATGAAGTACAATATGTCACGAGAAAACAATGTCAGAATCACCGGGATCCATGGAAGCGTTACAGAGTTATTACCTCATAAAGGGACAGTGGTCAGAATTGTAAAAATTGGCCCGATCATGAACGTGCAAACCACCCTTGGGGGTTAAGGGGTTAATAACCTCATTGATTGCATATCAAGATGTGTGTGTATTTTTGTAATATGGCACTATTGCGCAATACTGAATAAATGTTTTGAAAATTTTGTTTCCATTTTTTCACCATTTGCATATAATTAACATATGCAGCAGCTGTTTGATTTCCATAATTTCATCACCTTTCCTCCTGATGATGAAATTTCAGTGTTGAGCTTATGTTGTGAGAGTATGATGTTACTAATATACAAGTAGGAAACTCTGCTATGACTATGCAGTGGATCTAAAATAAAAATTTAACGAAGTTTGTCGGTATTAAGTATCTCCCATAATTTTTTATCTCTAGCGTGTGCAGACATGGTTGTCTCCATTACAGACAAACCATGTGTCTTGTGCCACTTGATTGTAGTCAAACATTACTTCTGTCTATTTGTTCTCTTTGCAAGAGTAACTTGTAAGTGCGGCAGCACACAGAATCTGACTACAGCCATGGCTTGATTGACATGTGTCTTTATATTTGCTTTTATTTAGGGAACTGCTAATCAAGCTTAGCAAATCAGGAGTAATGCTGTGGACAATTCTGCTTGTACCCAACCCATTTTCAAAATATGTTTTCAATGATGCACCGAATTAAAACATTATTTGCTGTAACAAGGGAGATCGATGGTTCTTCTTGATGCTCTTGGTTAAGCCAGCCATTGATAGAGTGTTTACGCCCCTCATTCTCAAAAATGCTTATATTCTAACTGATCCACCAAAACACTAATTGAATTGACAATAAGTAATAAATCAGTTACTTAATGGATCAGGGAAAATTTAAAGGCAGCATAATTCAGCAAACAACAGGTACCTTTACAATCAGATGCTATGATTATTATTATTATTATTATTATTATTATTATTATTATTATGTTTCTAATAAGCTTGGTAAACCCAGGCTTCCTTCCTTACAAAAAAGACTTTCATTTTAAGATGATGGTGTACTTCTGTGATTATCATGTATATATGAATTATATATTACTAGATGTATGCCTGATGCTATCGCATCGGGAGGGCACTAACATCACGATGGGGGCAGCTTTGTGGCGCTGGGGGTGGCAGCCCACCCACTTCCGTGCAGTCACAAATGGCAGGAAAGACGGTGTTTTGCGGCCTGTGCTGGAGATGGTGTGCGGTGCCTCCAGAGGGTGACCGCACCCAATATCCAGCACAGGCCTCAAGCTGCGGTCTTTCCTGCTAGCTGTGACTGCATGGAGGTGGGTGGGCAGGCAGCGGCGGGATCCAGTGCATGTAGTGAGGTGGTGGGTCCTGGCGGGGGTCCAGCGGCAGCATCCCTCTCATTACTCCCCTCTCATTACACCCCCTCATTACACCCTCTCATTACACCCCTCTTGTTATATCCCCCTCGTTTCACCCCTTTCACAGCCTCGTGATCGCAGTGGTGGCCTCTATCCGAGTGGCAGCTGGGATCCCAGCGGCAGTTGGTATCACATAGTTGGCCTGGATCCGAGCGGCAGCTGGGATCCCAGCAGCGGTTGGGATCACAGCGGTGTTCGGGATCGCAGCGGTGTCCTGGATCCGAGCTGCGGTCAGGATCGCAGCGGCGTTCGGGATAACAGCTGCGTCCTGGATCCGAGTGGCATCAGTTGGATGTTCCAAAATAGCGGTTGGCGTACTTCCAGTGCGGCGCAGTGGATTGTGGGATTCAGGGACATCCCGACGGAAGTGGATGACAGACAATTTAAGGCAATTATATATATAGATATTGCTGTGCTATGCCCAACACTGTTGTTCGAAGTCCAAGGTAGAAGAGTTGGAGCAAAAATGTGGAATGTTACCACTAAATGGTTCTGTTGTAACAGGAACCATAAGAAGGTCAGGTTATACATACGTCTTGTAACAGGAAAGAGAGGTAGTGTGCGGCTGATACTACTTGTAGTTTCTTGGGAGTCTAGCTTAGTTGACTGTTGGTCCAAGGGAGAGAGCTCAAGTAGTGAAAAAGTCATAACCTGAAGAATGTGCCATGAAACTACCTAAAGTGCCTGAGAGGTACTATAGCCTGCAAAAAAACCCAGCAATGTTGGAATTTGTCCATAAAAAATCTATTGTTGAGATAAAAGCCGTGTGAAGTAAAGGTGTATGCTGAAGATCAATTATGGTCACAGAGTTGGAGAAGTGGCACATAGTACCATCACAAACAGTTTATAAGCTGGCTAGGAAAAGTGTCCTGTGTAGTGTTGAGCTGTATAAAACCTTCAGTCTGAAGTGATGCCAGTTCTGAGAAACTGTGCAGACTAGGTGTGCAAATTATAGTGAACATGTCAGAAGTATTTTGCTAAGTTATCTACAGGCATTGTCATGTTAGCGTTGCTACACTGATTAAAATGATACCTGTGTTGAAGAAATCCATCTTGTGGTTCTTGTGTATTCAGTGTTAGAAGTTTTCAGTTAATGATATATATATGTTCCAGGGTTGGACTGTAGATACAGTCTTATCTTTCTGCTCTAGGCCAGATAAAACAAGTTAAGACCTGCCTACAGGCCTGCCCCAAAGCACAAACATGTTCTTCATCATTGAGACAGAGAGCGAGACAGACTGTCTGTGCTTCAGGGCAGCCTGTGAGCAGATCTCTTCTTGGTTTCTCTAGATCACTAAGATAAAGATAAGACTCAGCCTACAGTACCACCCCGGAGCAAGTGCATCTCATTAACTGAAAACTTCTAACACTGATTACACAAGAACCACAAGACAGATTTCTTTACCCCAGGTATTATTTTAATCAGTATAACAGTGGCAACATGACAATGCCTGTAGTGTACTTAGCAAAATCCTGCTGTCAGGTTCGCTTTAACTCCACCCAGTTTCAAGCTATATTAAGGACTAAGTGGATTATGTGGGCTCTTCCATTCATGAAGTGTGCAAGTGTCCCTGCATATCACGGGCCAGCAAAGTAACCTAAGTTTAATCAGGTGCAGTTGGCTAGTGGACTGATGGAGAACACTGCAATAAGACAGAAGGGTTCTCTATTTGTGGAAGGTAGAAATTAACCCTGCATACAGTAAAAGTATGTGTGAACTGAGTCATATGGTGGTAAGAAATTTAGTGTCCTGCATGTTAACACACTCGGTACTGTGGGTTTCTGTTAATAATTCAGTCACAGGTAGTGACTCTGTGGTCATTTAGACCTCCTGAGCTATTGCCTAATACATAGTGCCTAGAGTCACTCCGTGAGTACCACCTGAGAGGGGCATGGTGAAGGTCAGAGTTAGCATTCCTCAAGACTCACAAGGTCAATGAAGGATATAACTATTGCGGGAACAACCAGATTCACAGTGGATCGGTGGAGTTGGTACCCAGTCTGCGTGAAGAGCCCCTTGATAAATGTGGGTTTACGTTTTGAAAATTATTGTTCTGTGCCTGTAAGTCTGTCCTGCCACAGCCAAGCTCATTGTTCCACTTAGGCATTTGAGTGCCACTTTGTTAAAAAATAAAGACTGTAATTGTTCACTACGTTCTGTAATCATTCTTAAAGGGAAACTCCTTTATCACCTCATCCACATGAACATATCTAAACACATTCCGTGGAATTGCTGTATGTAAACTATGTTGTAAACAAGGTAGAAGATAAATATGTAAAATACTACAGAGTCATATTAAAACGGTCACAGACATCAAGAAGATGATTCTTCATTGTGATAATGTTGATGTATATTATATTTCACTTACAAGTTATTCATATTTTCTTAATATTGTATGTTCTCTTAAGCCATGTGCTGTGTTTTACAGGCATCACTTCCATCCTACAAGGAGGCAATAATGGAAGCCAAGCATTTACCCCCTCCATACTCCACAGTGTAACTACAAATATACTAAAAGAAATAAGCTGCTTCTGGTTTAAAAGCTTTGTATAATCCTGTGCGCGTTGCTGAGAGAATGGAGCACTGCAATGCCTCTGCCACTGAAAGCAAACAAGCATCAAGGAGAACAGGGGCATGTGGTTCCTGTTTCAGAAAAAATGAAATAAAAGCATTGAAGAGCACCAAGAAATAGAAAATGGATTTCACCTGAAGACAACGTCCTGATATAGAACAGTACCACTATGTCTGTTAAATTAATTTCAACCTGTTCTGATCATACAGGAGACACGGAGACATAGCGTATTATGAGGGTAGATTTTCTGCTGAAATTTCTTTGACTGAAATGTATTTCCTTGCATCTAAGCTGGGGTTGTCTCTGAAGAAAACACAAAGATTTCTGCAAGTCCCCCATAAGAAAAAGCTTTGTGCTATCTGCAACATATTAAGCTAGACCCCTTTGTCAGTTACACAAGATCAGGAAAGGTTTTCTGTTTCTGGATGAAAATAAAAATGTTACCATTCTCTAACTTGCAAGCAGTGATCACGAAGAAGATGAGAAATAGAAAAAAGTACAGTAGAAAGCTACACAACTTTTCATTATAAAGTGTATAAAGGAGTATTCCAGCTAAAAGCATTTACCATCTATCTATTGGATGACTGATAAAGAAATGTCAATTGAAGTTGCTTTAATAGGGGAACCCTGATACCCACACATACAAAGCTGCAGCTACGAGGAGTTTGCATGAAGCTGCACTAGTCTGTTTCTATCAGTGTCATAAATTTTAAATCTCTCACCTAGCCAAATCAGATGTCACACTTTGCACTGATGAGGGCCAATAGCCCGAAACACATTGTCTGCAAATTGAGATTCTGATTTGGCTTTTATCCTAAGTCATATTGCAAGGCTCGTTAAAGGGTCGATATTGACTTGCAGGATCACTACTTCCAACAGGTGACGCTATAGTTCAAGTCCTCTTCCTCTCAGAAGAGACAATTTGCAAATTTAATTTCCCAGAGAAGCATGCAAAGTATTAAGTCTCCTCATACTAACATGCCAAACCTGGCTTGTCACTCTCTGCAAGGTGAAACGTTACCCCTTAGATCATAGTCTTAGCCTCTCACCCAGCCAAATCAGATCTCACACTTTGCACTGACGAGGGACAATACCCCGAAACACCGTGTCTGCAAATTGAGATTCTGATTTGGCTTTTATCCCAAGTCATATTGGAAGGCTTGTTAAAGGGTCAATATTGACTTTTCGATTTGCTACTTCCAATAGATGGCACTAGAGTTCAAGTCCACTTCCTCTCCAAAAAGACAATTTGCATATAAATTTTGAATTGACTGTTAAGGCCCATAATTAAATAATGAGACATTAAAAATTTCTTTAAGACCCCATTCAGATATCCATTTTTTTTAATATTATCAGTGTTCTGGGTCCGAATCTCACTCTTTTTGGATTCACAGGTCTACAAAAAACATATTTTGTAATCATCGCAGGTGACTTTGTACTTTTCTAGATCACCTTTTGTCCTGATTTCAAAAATGTATATAGTTTTTCTGTAGCACGTATAGTTTCCATGGAGCAGCATCATTATTATAAGGTATAGGAAATATACTGGCGACATTAAGAAAACAGGAAAAAAAATGATTCACCATACAAAAATGTTTTTATTGAACCAAAATAATTTCACACGCAAAATAGAAACCAAAATATGAGCAGAAATTAAAGTGCTTGACATTAGACTGTTGTTGATACGATTTTTCAGGGTTGTCTCTATCGAACATCCAACAGTAATCTGCCATCATTGAGTCATTCCAAAAACCCTGGTAGTGGTGTTCCATTCATTACTTTAATGTCCTGATGAAACCGCTCACCTTGTTCATCGCTTACATCCTCAAGATTTTGAGGGAGGAAAACTAACTGTGAATGCAAAAAGTGTATTTTCAGAGACATGTGACATCCAAGACACTGGTGTGTAATTAACAGTTCCTCAACACCTTCAACATGTTCTGGAGATTTTTTTCTTTCCTAAGGAGTTTTCACAGATCCACTTGAAGCTTTTCCATAATCTCAATTCCTTATCATTTAGGGTGTGTGCACACGCTGCGGATTTTGCTGCCGATCCGCAGTGTTTCTGGCCCTGCGGGTCCGCAGCAGAATCTGCTGCGTTGTACAGTACCATTTTACTCTGTGTAAAATGGAAACCGCTGTGCACATGCTGCGGAATTTTCCTTGCGGTTTTGCTGCGGTTTCAAATCCGCAGAAAGAAATGACATGTCACTTCTTTTCTGCGGATTCTGCTGCGGTTTACCATCTCCTCCATTGTAGAGGTGATAAACCGCAGGGCAAAACCGCAGCCTAATCTGCAGGTAAGCCGCAGGTCTTTTGACCTGAAATTTACATGCGGATTTTACAAAATCCACGGGGAGAAATCCGCAGCACCTAAAAACTACGTGAGCACATACTCTTAGAGTTCCTTCAAACACATCATCTCTCATAAGCTCTCTGATCTGATGATCAACAGATACCACTTCCTTCAGTTTTGCTATTGAAATGCTGGAGAATTTCTGTGAAATGTATTGGAACCCTTGTGAATTTGTCTTTAACATGGCTTTCACAAAGTTTTTGATCAATCCAAACTTTATATGTAGTGGAGGAAGAAAGATTTTTTCGGGGCAACTAAAGGATTACGCTGAACATTGTCTCTACTTGGAGCTTAGATGTTTCTCTGTCCCCAATCATGATGAACATAATGCTCTACAGTATTTCTACTGTCCCATAAACAAAAAGAAGCAACAATATTTTATGAAACCTCCTTGCATTCCCATTAGCAGACCAATCACTTTCAAATCTCCACAGATATTCCATTGATGATGTTTATATTGTATAGCAACCAAAACAGCTGACAGATTTTCATAACTTTCCTTTAGATGACATGAGTGAGCAATAGGGATTGATTGTTCCATATTTTCATTGTGAAGCAACACTGCTTTCAAACTTCTGTGGGATGAGTCAAATAAATAATTGCCAATCTGCAACAAAATACTCTTTATTCAGTTTTTCAAAGAGGCCATTTACATGTTACAGTACATCATTGGTCCATCAACTGTGAAAAATTGTGTTATAGTGTTACTTCTGTTTCCGTAATAACACACTTTGACATCATCATGAAGAAGAAGATTCTTCTATTTCAACCTAGATGCAAGAAGTTCAGCTTTATCTTTTGACAATGAAAGGTCTCTGATGAGATCATTTAATTCATGTTGAGTAAAGCGTTCTGGCTGCTCCATCAGGTACACACTCATCTTGCCTTGAGGTCTCCATGTCTTTGCCATTAGCTTCAGCTCCATATTCTTCATATTCTACTTCATTTTCATCCAATCCAGACAACAGTGGTAGATGAACTGGCCTAATCTCAGATTCAGGTTCAGGGTAATTAATCTTTGTTCTTTGTAGAAAAGCCCTTCATTTTGACCAAACAAAAGTAGCAGTCATCACTATGATTTTTGGGTCTCCAAATCATTTGAACAGCAAATGGCATAGCCACTTTCCTCATATTCAACCAGTCACGAAGACCATTTGAACAACTTGAGCAGATCCCATGAGGGGCCCAGCTTTTGTCTTGATCACCAAGTGGACACTTAATGTACATCTGGTACATATTTTTAATATCATGAGTGATTGAACGTACTTGGCCTTTTGGTGTAAAAGAACCACACACATAGCAGAATCTGTTTGGATGATGAATGCACTGTTGGGGCATTTTTCTCCTTTAAATCAGATCAAACAGTAGAGTAAGTTCAGTTCAATGGTGGTGACAAAAAAAAATGCGATCAGCCAACCGACTATATGTAGATATTTCCCCACAGATGACAGAGGCAGCTTGTATTTAGAACTGATTTTACTGGAGGTAATCTGATAGATAACTATATACAGTTGTGAGGTAAACGGATCAGCCTATTCCTTACAGATGAACATTTGCAGACAGGCAGCTTCTCAGTGTGATATTGGCAGTTTTCAGGTTCTCTCTCTGTGGAGGTCCTCACTCAGTTACACCTCAGTGGCCAAGCTGTTTTCTTCCCTCTGAGGCAACTTGCCCTCCCAGAAATGCAGTGAGATTCCTCTCACAATGGCGGCTGTCCGCTGCCTCCCCTTCTATCTCTATGTGGCAGGGCTCAGATCCCTGTAGAGACCTGTCTCCTGTCAGAGTCTCACATACCAGTCCTTGCTGCCATCACCATCCTTCTCTGACTGACTCAAATCTAACCGCCTCATAACAGTAAGCTCCTCCTCATAATATGACTTTCCGAGAAGCAGTCATTGGTTGACTGCACTGTCAATAATCCTTCCCATAAAACTCACTAAAACCATTATTGATGTTGTTTCTGTAAGAAAATTCACAATTAGGTAAGACAAGCAAAGAAATGGGAATAACCCAAGAAAAACCACGTACATTTAAAATACTGAAATAATGTAATAACAAAAATACTTCTATCTCTGAAACTTTATGTGATAGAGCAAAACTAAGCATATTTTTTTGAATCAGCACATCAATCTCCATAAAACAGACATATTACCTTTGCTGATGATTTTTTTGTGTTGACCAGTGATGTGTCCATTGTTACCAATCAATTTAGCATCTTTCTTACTGGGAAAAAAATCCAAGCTTCTCCTTTACAGGTATAAGAATGAAGCTACAGGTTTGCAGTTGTTGTACCACCATAGATGGTAATTATAATTTTATAGCTGAGGTGGAATAATCCTTTATGTCTATTTTTTATAAAAGCAGGAAACTCTTTCAATTCTAAGCAATTTGAGTGTCTGATTATGTCTAGATATTTTTGTCAGTCTCCTGAAGAATATTTTACAGATTCTAATAAGAAAAGCTTAAATATAGGATTTTTTGAAGCAATTGTAACCTTAGCATGCCAACAATTGCCGATTTTTCCTTCAATAATCATTGCTAATAATGTAATTAATAAAAAGCTGTCAAACTGCTTAAAGAAGCACTGGCAATTTTATTTCTTACTATTGACGCAGTTCTATTTTTTGATTTTGTAGAATCCTCTTTCTGTTACTGAAAATAGTTAATAGGTGATAACTTATAGATTGGTGGCGTTCTAACAGATGGAACCTGCAACAATCACCAGATCGGGTCACTTTTATCAATGTTAGAATGTAGAGGTAGTGCACATGCTTGACGGCTGCTCCATTCATTACTTGTAAGGCTTTTGAGTGCTGCCTTTGACTTTTTTTGGCAGCCCGATAGAGAATGAATGGAGTAACAGTCGATCTTGCTCATCGCCACTCCATTCTAATGGGGATAAAAACAAACCGCTCTGCCGAACAGTGAGAGTCTCACCCGTCAGACCCCCACAGATCAATAAGTTATCATCACCCTTCCTTTGGATAAGTGATAACTCATCTTCACTGGAAAACCCTTTTAATGCACACATTTTAGCAATGATGACCATGTATTGTGGATGAAGTAAAAAAAAGACATCAAACATATAGAGTCCTGATGGTGTGAATTGAATTATTGCTATCTATTATATAATGGTGAATCTTAGGTGATCTTGTTTATGAAAGAATGAAGGAATCTAAATTGCATGATTACTTATATAAAGGAGAAGATGTAAAGGACCTCGGAATAATGAGAAGTGGACATTGTCATTGGCAGTTCTGCTTTTCATTTGCACCGGTTTTGATACATTTCCCCCAGTGTGTCTAGTTGAAACAATTGTAACAGGTATCTAATACTGTTAATGGCCAATAAGGGACACTTTTTATATGCATTTATGATATTGAGAATTAAGCAGTTGGTCAGTGTCCAGCAATCTCAGCACTATATTCATATGTATCCTCAGTCTAATAACTCAACAAAAGTTGGGATCAAGATGAATCTATTTTTATAATGTACATTTTTTATCAGCTGACTAGCCAGATTAGAATATATTAAATATAAAAATCAGGGAAACTTAAAACTCTCTTTTACATAAACCAGTAGAAAGACATTGTGTTGCTATGTCATCCTTCACAAGCTGAAACTACAGTCCCTATCTCAAGTTCTGTAACTCTATTCTTTTTAGTGGGTGGGCCTTCCCAAGCAGAATGTTACCAGCACTAAAAGAGCTGGAACCTTCTTTCCTCACTTCCCCACATACATTGCTAATGCTACTGTCACGATGCTGCCGCCGCGGCCTGCTCCTGTCTCACTGCTGCCTCTCCCTGTCATACCACCTCCCTCCGAGCCCCGGTGCACTTACCAGTCCTCGGCGTCCTGGCGCGTGCCCGCTCTGGTCCCTACTCCAGCTCCTGTCTCCCGTCGGGGGCGTGCGCGCACTGAGTTCAATGGCGTGTACGCGCTCCGTCCCTAGTAACCATTCCTAGCAACCTTGCCTCTCTCTCCAGCCTGCTCTATGATCTGGAGGACCCTGACCCGGAAGTCCTCTGCGCTCTCTGCTTATCAGGCCACCTCTTCCTCCTGGCTGTGCCTGAATGTCATTTTTGCTACACAAGTGATCCTGGCCCCACGTCCTTCGGCGCTCCTTGTCTTCTCTGCCGCTAGCCCTTCCCACCTTGCCTCTGACCTTACGCCCTCCATGTGCTTTCTCCTAGTGCCTGCCCACCTGTGTCTCCATGACCTACCCATGTTCCCATGTCTCCGCCACGTCTACCAGCCAGTGTTCCTGTGTCCCAGCCATGTCTTCCTGCCAGTGTCGCCAGCCTGCCTGTGTTCCCGTGTCTTAGCTGCCAGTGTCTCCGTCCCGTCTGTATTCCCGTGTCGCAGCCGTGCCAGTCTGCCGCCAGTCCGCCTTGTCTTTCGCTGAGGCTCCTGTTGTTCTACCCCGGGTACCAGCTGCCATGGTGATAGTCTCCCTCAGGCCTGCCCCAAACGGTCCCTGTATAGGGGGTGGTCCACCTGGTCAGCTCGTCCAAGGGAGGTTCGCTGTCATGGTGCAGTGGGGCCACCCTTGGAGGTCCACTAGTCGCCACAGCTACTGTGTCATTCTCCAATTACTGGGCTGCCAGGAGCTGAAATGTTGCCTGTATGCAGTATGATAGGTGAGAGATCAGTAACAGAGAGATACAGACCGGTCCCAATACCTGCAATCAGTCTTACAGTCTTTGTGGCTAGAGAGAGGTCAGATTTGACAACTGCAAGTTAGACAGAAGGGAGCCATCTAGTGGTCAGCAGCTCAGAGTGATTGTTAGGTGTAGGACCACCACATTTTGTAACTAAAATTCAGATTACTGCCTATTCATCACATTAGATCAGTTTTCCTACGCAGTGATGATTTATGGCCAGTGTTCTGACATGGGGAGAATATATTTGTCAATATGTGAATACCAATGGGTAAGACTTTTTGTGCCATCTGATTATTAAATGATTTGTTATAAGGTATATGTTGGGATAGTTAGTATTATAATGCAGAGAACAGTATGAGATCCAGCTCTTTGTGTGTTCAGTATAATATATATCATCCAGGCACAGCATTATATATATTGTTTAGTTTCAGGCCAGTACGGTATATCATTTCATGTGTTCACGTGTCGCTCACTTATTTTTCTATTTCTGCAGCACTTTAGGCTTTATTTTCACAGCATTGCTTACTTACAAAAACGACACTCTGGAGATGGCTGAGTTTTATATAGGGAGCACTTATATGAGAAGTAAACCTAATAATCTGCAGATTGATTAAAGAAACGGACTGAATGGACTGCGGGGCAGAAAGGAAGACTTGTGCCATACATATATCCAGAACATAGGAACAGTTACTGTTTTGTTTGGATTGTTCAGTAAAAGTAACGTGCTACACTGCATCCATTCAGGAACATTAAGTGTTTCCGAAATACCTTTTAACTCCATATGTGCCGTACCTCCAGATACTTTCTTCAGTCCTATCTTACATTGCTGGTAGGACATTATACACCGCACCACAGCAGCAATAAATTGTGGCATATCGAGCTCTGCAGATACTTTGTGTGGAAAGCCTAGCATTAGCCCTGTGGCTGAACAGAGACCTTTATGTCTTCTCTGCAGATACAGGCCTTCTTTTATAAGTCACACTGAAAGGATCTCATTTAGGTAACGTTCACCTGATTAACCCAATGGTAGCAGAAGCACTGATTACAACTTACAGACATTTCACGCCTGCTCTTACAAATCCTGGACTTGTGAATAGTGTATTTGACAGCTGGTCCCATGGGTGTTCTCACCAGCTCAGCTGTTCAGCCCAAAGCTTCAGCACCAGACAGATGAACAGCCACCTCTATTAGTCTACATCTACGTTATGCTAGACATAATACTGTTTGGCCAATTCATAGTATACCTAATGTCCTGTAAATATGAAACTTTTTCCCTCTTATATAAAAAGTTTACAGACTTAACTGGAATGTTGTGGCTTTTCAAAAGGACAACGATCTTTCCACAGAGCCTTTCCCCTTATATATACCTATTTGTTGCCAATCTCCACCCATCCCACCCCTCTTTCAGTCACTTAACTGGGAGGTACACCTGGAGGTGTGTAGGTAGGATACCTTGAACACAAATTACCCATTCCATCCTTCTCACTCTGCTTTCTGACTCCTCTCCGGACATCATGAAGACTTATCTGTGTCTACTTTCCACCTTCCTATTATTCAGCTGCTATAGCTATGTTGCAGTGGAAGCAGTGCCGCAGCAGCTCAGAGGTGAGTGTTTTGGGCTTAGAAATAATATAATTGATATTAAATTTATTAACTCCTGCATAAAGCAAAAAATTCATCATTTTCATATTAATGCGCTTTTTGGAAAATATCGGTACTCGTTTTTCAGCTCTTAAAGGTTGATAATATTGAGCAATGGAAACTACAGTATATTAGTCAAAACAGAAGACAACATTAATGCCAACCACATCATATGACATATATTTTTCCAGATATACCCTTAACAAGAAGAAATAACTAAAAACAGAAAAATGATAAAACAAAAAAAAGCTTACTTGAGAACCAGCCAACGATGGCTTTTCAACCCTTTATGCTATAACTAGCACCCATATATATTCTGCAAAGTTTAATTTAAGACATTAATAATGAACTCATTAATGTGGTTTCTTTTTATAAAAAAAGTTTAGGCTACAGGAAATTATTGCTTATCATAGATTATTATGAAGGTGGTTTTCTAGGAATTATTGAAAAAGTTGATTTATTATAGTCAGTAAATGATGAGGGCAGAACTGAAAACTTTTATTCTTCTCTGAATCTAGCTGCCCTTGGTTAAGTGGAAATTAATAATGTATTTATTCAGATATTATCATAAAAGTAATGATAAAATATTGTGGGAAATTTATCATTTCTTCCTATATATAAGTACACTGAAGCAACTCCGCTTGCCTATTATTTCTAGTTTTCAGCATGTGTAATAGTCATTTATGTCATCGCAAATAGGCATCTTCTGCAATTGTCATAATATTGATGATAATATAGAAAATAAGTATAATATAACGCATAGGCTTTCGCCATCCCTGACATTAAGATCAATAAAGATTATTATTATTATTATTATTAAGATTAATTTAAATATGTTTTGCTCTAAAAATTCTAAATGAAATATGTCAAGGTGCCGAGACTCATGTATAGAGCTAAGGAAAAACTTTAAGCAATGAACTGTTGCAAAATGTAGTCTGTAAAAATTTTAAATGGGTTCCAACTCAAACAGGCTGCTAACATTTGCCAGATTTCTAGAACCAGGTGCCATTACGGAGATCAAGCTGTCCCATGAAAATTGAATGTCATGCTTATCAGATAACCATCGACTAGAACATCAACAAGGCAAAGTTTATATGCAGTATATAAAAAGAACATACAAGTATATAACGTATGGATGAGAAAATCTAATCAGGATAATAATGTCATAAGTTTGAAGTTTAGGTAAAACTCACATAGTGTTGGCTTTGAGGGTCTGAACATAAAAATTAGATTATAGTATACACTATCATCGCTCTAGCCATCTGTTCTAATGTATCATCCTGAAAATTATGCTACTTATTATCATGGGAGTAATACAATTAGAAACTGGCACTTATAAAAGACAAGAGAGTAAATGCTTGAATGTTGACGGCAGGATTGATGCAAACTACTAACAGCTACACGAGTATAGAGAATGTTCTCACAGTAAATATGCTGTCTGCTTTTACATAGACTTGGATTGATTTTTTAATCTATTATTTCTTTTCCAAAAAGGCCCCAATTGCAGGACTCATCCCACTGACTTGGTATTCATCATAGACAGTTCTCGTAGTGTACGACCCTCTGAATTCGAACAGGTCAAGGTTTTCTTGTCTCAGGTGGTTGAATCTCTGGACGTTGGTGTAAATAACACAAGAGTGGGTGTCCTGAATTACGCCAGCTCGGTAAAAAATGAGTTCTCCCTCAAAACCCACAAAAGTAAGGCTGCCCTACTTCAAGCAGTCAAAAAGGTCCAACCTCTGTCTACAGGAACAATGACCGGTCTTGCTATCCAATATGCTATCAACCACGCTTTCACTGAGGGAGAAGGAGCAAGGCTCAAATTTCCCGGTGTAAAGAAGGTGAGTAATATAGATATGAAGCATGCTACTAGTTGCCAATATAGAATCAATCATTTACTGCATGAGAAAACTTGATGATGCTGTCAAATTGCAAATGCTTGCAAGCTCCTTTTTAAAAGGGAGCCAGTCGACAAGATAATGCTGCCTTGACCATGGGTAGTTTGGTATAGGGTGAAATTGTGTGATCGGCATATGTGCAACAATCAGGGAAAAGTTTCTACCCGTGAATTCATTTTTGTGTATAGTGAGAGATCTGTCAAATATTATAGGTCCGACAAGGACCTCTGGAGGGGAAACACTTTGCGCACACTCCTAAATACCCTTCATGTAACCTCGTAGTGGAGTTTAGCATAACTCATTATGATTTGGGACCTATCACTATATCAGACTGTGGTCAGGGTAGTATGATCTTAGCTACAGTCCCTTTTTAATATACTAAAATAAAGGTAATGAAAGATTTTGAGGTCGCCTTAAGAGCATTTCATGCCTCATCGTAAAATTTCCAGTTGATTGAATAAACATGCAGTCAGTCATAGGAAACTAAAGCACTCACTAGTTGGATTAACTTCCAGGACGAAATGAATCACCTCTTTCTCCCCTTGCTCCTGCCAAATCTTGATTACTACTAATACTAGAAGTCTGACATTATTCAAATCACTGCTGCAAATGTTTTCATGTAATAATGCCAAACATCAAAAATCGTTCCCATGCACTTTTATGCCATTTGTACATTCCTGAGCCAGGTAGTAAAATGTCTTGTACACTTCTTATATTTCCTTAGAGTGATATCTCCCTACCTGTAGAACAGTCAGTTGAGGAATGCAGCTTTGATAAAGCTAAACAGAGATTTGTCCCAGGTGTTATCAGCCAGAGCTGTGAACGGATGGCACTGGGCCCCTCTTGAGGTGTAGCATAACTGGATTTGGGAACACACAAATCTTTGTCATGCAATAGCTGTCATTAATGCATAATGGTTAGAATAAATGTCATCAATGCACTGGAATGTTACCAGAAAGTGTAAGGTCAGAACACATCATTCTGAAAGTAATGAAATAAATTTGCTATTTAACTATTTTCAGGTAGCTATTATAGTAACTGATGGTCGGCCTCAGGACGGTGTAAAGGACATTTCTGCTAGGGCTCGAGAAAGTGGACTGGAGCTATTTGCCATCGGAGTTGGACGTGTTGATATGACCACCCTGCGTCAGATTGCAAGTGAGCCCCTGGATGAACATGTGGACTATGTGGAAAGCTACAGTGTGATCGAGAAACTCAGCAAGAAATTTCAGGAAGCATTCTGTGGTAGGTCATGCAGGGCTCTTTTGCTTTTATAAAATAATTATTATTTGTTACCTAAAGTAATGAATAAAAGATAACTAAATTTCATGTACAATTTCTAAATTAATTGCTTTTAGCTTACTGTTTGCCAGGAGTCAAGAGGCTCCTTCATTGCTGATAAACATCTGCCCTGTTCAATGTGATAATCACTCAGGTACAGAGGCGTATACTGACAGCTTGGGGTCCCAGTGCAAGAAATGTGTCTGGGCCCCCCTCCTTTTACGGCGACAAAGCTACAGATATATATATATATATAACCCAACACACATATATATCTTACATAGTCTCCTTTATTATGTACAGTATATTACTGTCCCTTATTACACAGTGTCCTCTCTTGTTATGTACAGCTCCGTCTCTTACATATCCGATTATTTATAGCGCCCACTGTCTTTAATAAATACTGTCCTCTCTTGTTAGATATATAATGTAATGACTGATGATGGAGCATGGGAAGCTTCTTCTCTATTGGAGGAGCTGATGGACTGGTCTGGTTACCGGCTGCTCCATTAGCAGTCATTTTATATCTAACAAGAGAGGATTATATATATATGTATTTCACCCTTACTAGTGAGTGGGGGAACATATGCAGCAAAAGTTTGCAAAAAATGTGGCAAAAAATGTATTTTACCTGTATGTCCCTGCCAGGACATGCAGCTAAATTTTCTCCGGCAAATTCTGAATGTGTGCACATAGCCTTAGTCCTGTCCTGTGTCCCCCCATTCATTATGCACTTTTCAATACATTATAAAGTGTCCTATGCACCTTACCATCTCCTTTCCCACTCCTCAATGATTTTGATGTCCCTGATAGTGTCATAATGAACTGTGGGATGGGGAGAATGATGCTATCAGGGACTTAGAACCCTCCTCCACACCCAATGAATTTTACATTGGGTAACAGGGCACCTGACTCAGCAGGGGGGCTCAGGAGAAGAAATTCACACCCCCACCAGCTAGCTACTGTAGTATCAAGCTCCTACAGGAAGACCCCTCTGTAGATACTATGCAGTCTAACTGCTTTGTTGAGTCAGCTATGATTTCATAAGGAGACTACGGACTTATACATCCTGGTCACACACCGGTTACATTTTCAAGATCTTTGGAATGGACCAAACGTCTCCCAAAGACTCAATCCATTCTTACATGACAGGGTGGGTAAATACATAGACTGGCTAGTAGGTGCCAGGTAGAAAAGCTGTGTTTGGTCTCAACTCATAGCAGGGGCTCAGCCGAATCGGATGGCACCAAAACCCCCCTCCCTTGCATATCTGACCATTGTATATGAACCATTGTGTATGTAGTGTATTGTCTAGTTTGCCCTTAAGGCGTTTAAATATTTCATTTAACCTTCAGCGGCTCTTTTATCTCGATGCACATATTCACACATCCGTATTATCGGTTTAACTTTCAATACTACTGTGGCTGTTTTATGGCCCAATAAAATCCCATTAATGGACTAGGCTTATATCTAACAAAGAACTGGGGGCAGTCCTACTGGGCGCTGAGCAGGAAGCTGAGGATGTGTTCCTGCAGCTCCGCTGCCATTCTCTCTTGAAGGCAGCGGATCGCTCCCTGCGCACCGCACCGCACATGATGAGGGTAATCTGGCCATGGACCCCACAAAGCCACAGGCTACAAGAAACAGGACTAATTGCCCTCAAGATACTGTGCAGTTGCATCCGCTTTATATCTGCTCTACCCGGGTACAAGACACAACAGTCACGTATGTAACTAGCTGCGCACCAGTACGGGCAGGTGTTTATACACAGCGAACAACAATGACATCAAAAAGAGATAATGAAATTATGAAATCTGTGAAGAACTGGCACTACTTGTACACAGAATCATTTTATATAAGTAGCATTGGGACGTGAAGCTCTTCCATTCCCTCAGGTCCTCAGAATATTCTCTGCCAAACACTAGATAATTTCCAGAGCTGCTGCATGAAGACACTCATAACTAAGTTTTATTCAACTAGTGGAGGGTGGTGTTCAGCAGAGATTACTATAGGGGGTTGAGACAATGGAAGAGCATTACACCCCAATGTAATGCCAGCCTCTTTAGCTTCTAAAGCTATTTCTCAACATGAGAACAATGCTGTGAGCATATATAGTTATAGATTCAATTCTATTTTCAACAAGTACATACACATGTATCCTGTTTTGGGTGTGGAGGAATTCCTGACAGGTTTCCTTTAAAAATATTGTCAGCAAACAGGATCCATTTGGGACCTATTTTTAACAGAACAGAAAAAAGTAGCTTGCATCATATTTGTGTTCTCCTGTATCTTGTTTAATTATGAAGTTTGACAAAAAATAAACAATACTGTCCAATAGAATGCAAAAAGCAGAAAAGCGTAGTTTAAAGAACCACTATTAAAATGCATAAAAGTTGAATATTTCTCTTTCCATGATTGTCCCTTTAGCACAGTCTCACAAGTGTAGCACACCCCATATACCCTGTTTAGTTGTATGGCTTTGAAAGAAGTGTCACCTATCTCTATTAGCTAGAATAGTAAACAACGACGCATACAAAATGGTTGCTGACAACTCACGATTGCAATACAATAACCGAACAATAGGGGGTTTCAGTAGCCAGAACCATGGTATTCAATTGATGGGTTTGCTTTTTTATGAAAATCAGTGCACTACTTATTCTTTTAAATCATGGAGCTACACTTTAGAAGGGAAAGTCGTTAGCGCAGCACAGGCGCTGAGGCCTCTCTGACCTTTCCCGGCGCCTGCGCACTGCAGTACTTTGCTCTGCCCTCAACAGAGCAGAGAGGTACGCCTGCGAAGAAGTGCAATGCTGGGAGTGAGGAAGCAAGCAGGAGGGTGGCATTGCAAGAAGGTGGGAGGCGCCGGACCCGGACCTGCGACACCCATCGCACCGGACCGCCCCCGGGTGTGTATAATAATACTTATTTTTCTAATCTTCCTGGTCATACCGGGGGCTTATCTACAGCATTATAGAATGCCATAGATAAGCTTTGAAAGGCGGTGGCTGCATGCATCTTATAGCGGCCAAAACTGCTGACAGGTTCCCTTTAAAGGGAATCTGTCACCCTTTTTTTGGCCTATCAGCTGCCGGCATAGACATCGGGGGCTTATCTACAGCATTCTGTAGTGCTGTAGATAAGCCCCCGATGTAACCTGAAAGAGAAGAAAAACATGTTATATTATACTCACCGAGGTGAGCGGTCCGGTCCAATGGGTGTCGCCGTCCCGTCCGGCGCCTCCCTTCTTCATGCGATGACATCCTCTTCTCCTGTCCTGTAATGGCTCCAGCGCAAGCGCACTGCTCTGTCCTGTTGAGGGCAGAGCAGAGTCCTGCAGTGCACAGGCGTCGGGAGAGGTCTGGCGCCTGCGCACTGCAGAATTCTGCTCTGCCCTCAACAGGGCAGAGCAATGCGCCTGCGCCGGAGCCATTACAGGACGAGAGAAGAGGACATCATCGCATGAAGTCCGGGAGGCGTCGGACCGGACCGCAACACCCATCGGACCGGACTGCCCACCTGGGTTTGTATTATATAACGTGTTTTTCTTCTCTTTCAGGTTACATCGGGGGCTTATCTACAGCACTACAGAATGCAGTAGACAAGCCCCCGATGTCTATGTCGGCAGCTAATAGGGCAAAAAAAGGGTGACAGATTCCCTTTAACATTTTGCTGACTCATGGTTGTGCTGAAATGCAGCCTTGCGCGCTCTTCACAGCGGAAAAAGATTCTCCCTTTACAGTCACCTCTAAGGCCATACGTTTATATGGAATAAATATAGAGTTGCATGTATATGTAACTAAGAATGTACTAATACATTTTTTTTACAATTCTTTTACCCAGAAATGGCTGATCTCTGCTCCACTGGAGATCATGACTGTCAGCAAATTTGTGTTAGCACCCCAGGGTCCTACACCTGTGCCTGCAGGGAAGGATATACATTAAATGAGGATGGAAAGACCTGCAATGGTATGACTTGAATAAAACATATGATGCAGAATTGTTTTGCTCTCTAAGCGTATATGATCATCGTATGTATTTTTTTTTCTTTATTATAGCCTGTGGTGCCTCAGCTATTGACCTGGTGTTTCTAATTGATGGCTCTAAAAGTGTTCGTCCAGAGAACTTTGAGCTTGTCAAGCAATTCATTAATCAGATTGTAGAGTCTGTGGATGTAGGGGAAAGAAAGGCACATGTTGGTCTCGTCCAGTACTCCAGTGCTGTAAGGCAGGAGTTCCCCCTGGGTAGATATAACACCAAGAAGGACATTAAAACTGCTGTAAAAAAGATGTCGTACATGGAGAAAGGAACCATGACTGGCCAAGCCCTCTCGTATCTAATTGACAACACCTTTACCATCTCCAATGGTGGAAGACCAGGCGTATCTAAAGTTGGCATTGTCTTCACCGATGGTCGTTCCCAGGATTACATCAATGATGCTGCCCTGAAGGCTAAGGAACTAGGTAAGGAAATATTATGTCCTGCAGTTTTTTATTACATATCTTAAACTAGATGACCAAGCAAGGTCAGTGGGAAAAGTTGTCTGCCAATGTGTATTTAGTAAATCTCCCTATAGTCTTACAGGCTTTTTATTTTCTTTTATCCAGTCTCTGGACAAGTAACCAGGCAATCACAGATGAATGTCTTTATACATATCAACTGCCTTGATTTATCATTGGGCCTTTTGCATGAGTCTGTCCTCACACAAGCTCCTATTCCTAAACATTACGTTTAATTAAAGTTGTACATCTTATACAGGTTACAAGATGTATGCAGTTGGCGTGGGCAATGCTGTGGAGGATGAGTTACGGATGATTGCCTCTGAACCTGTGAATGAGCACTATTTTTACACAGCTGACTTCAAAGCCATGAAAGAGATTGGCAAAAAGCTTCAGATGAAAATCTGTGTTGGTAAGTGCTAGGCAGTTTTACTTTAGTGGGTACTAAGGCTCATGCATAAATAACAATAACATGTCTTTGTTTTCAAAATATCAGAAGAAAACCCCTGTGAATGTGAAGCTATTGTTAAGTTCCAGACCAAAGTGGAAGAGCTCATCCAGGCACTAACAAGGAAGAATATCCTTTTTATAATGTTACAGCAATGCTTAATAAAATCGAATATATTTTCATCTGTTACCTAGATATTTATATAAAAATATCATAATAATTTTACTTCCTTACATTTGCAAAACAATACTGAAAATCAGTGTCCTGATAAAACTGACAGACAGTAAATGAATAATACCTCTATACAGTATCCAAATAATATTACCATATAGTGGCCACTCGAGATGAGGGGATAACCTTGTGCTACCCCTGTCCATGGTCCAGATCAGTGCGCTCTCTGGCCATGGACAAGAGCTGTCAAAGTTTCCTCAGATTCCGGGTCCTTTGATGCATCACTTGATTCGAATGCCTGGCATGACATCATCTATTACAAAGGTAATGGCGTGGCAGCCGGCAAACAATAAACCAAGCTTAGGATCTCGGGAGGTAAGGAAATTCGTGTAATTACGGTCTACAGCCAGAAAGCACTGACTTAGACCATGGACGGGGGTTGTGCACAATGATCCACTCATCTCTAGTGGCCACCATTCAATTCAGACGTAATGCCCTCAAATATCTAAATTACCACTATAGTTCCTGATATGTAGCATGCCAATAAAATTCATATTAATCTCCTATATAACACTGTTACATAGTGTGAAAAAATAATGCAGTGCCCAAATTATTATTATATTAATTTGCTATTCAATCCCCAATAATACCATCATACTCAGAAGATAACTACTGGACAATTGTAGGGTGATGAGGGATTTACTGTGAAATCCCTGTGGATATAAAGCAGTGATGGAGTTGAAAGTAGTGTGGCTGCCAGCGGGCTTCATCCTGTCCTTGGGACTCTGAAGTAAATGGGACTTGTGGGCATTTACCCAGCTGTCCATGCTCTAATCGCCACCCTGTGCACTACACAAAAGGGAACTCAAAAGTTCCCATTTTATATAAAAGTAGTAAATAATTTATAATCATGAGCCATAAATCAAGGACATGTCCATGGTAGACTGTTTAATTTTAGTTTAAAAAAACACTTCCGGAATTTTTTGTTCATTTCCTTTGCATCTGTTAAGGTCCATTTTTGTGTGTTCTATTTCTTTTTTACTTGTGCTTTTTTAAGTCTATTTTATATGTGCTCGCCCGTTTTGTTAGCTGAGTTTAGTAATTTCAAATCTTGTTGACTGACTCATCAATTGTGACTTTTTAAAAAGTTGCAAATTTGGAACAATTCCACTCCAGTTCCCCTCTGGTGTTTTTTTGAGTATGACAGTATTTTGGAACAATTTGTGTGCCATTTTGAGAAACATGTAACTTTTCGTCCCTAAAAGTAAAACAAAAAAATATTCAAGTGAGCGAAAAAGACCAATATTGACTTTGCAGCAAATTCATGAATCACGTGTGCCATTTTGAAGGTTTGGTGCCAGAACCAACAACTAATACCCCAAGACAAAAAGAAAAGTGAGTTTGAAAAAACAGAAATGATGAGTAGAGGCCATTTTTGTAATAGTAATAGTGGTGTTGTTAATGTACATTCCAAGATCATTATACAGGCTTGTATTGCTTCCCAAAGAAACAGTGGAATCCTTCTGTGGGCCACCACACACCTATATGAGCACTTGATGCTCTTTGTACAGACAAAGGTGGCATCTCATCATTTATATAACAAGCTACTGATTTTATTATTATATAGAAAGCATATCTACACTTGTGAATAAGGGTCATTAAATAGTTGCAAATAGCTGCAGAGTGGACAGCTACTTGTTGATCCTCGACACCCTATTCCGACACTGTCTCTATTCATGACCTATCCGCTTCAGTTTGGTTATCTACTTTACTTGGCGACCTACATTTCTCTCCAAATCAAATAGCATCTTATGTGTGGAAAAGTAGTCAGTTTCAGAATGCATTCCTATGAGAGCTTCCAGAGAAAGCAGAAAGCAACCAACTACCATTCCAGAGTCAAGACGCTGTATGATTCGGAGTGTCAGATTGTGGCTCACGTGCTAGAGAGGAGGACCAAAATTGAGCAGATAATTCACAAATAATTTGTTCAGTAAGCAAATTGTCATTTTTTTTTAACCTGTGAGCGAGGTACTCGTCCCTTACACCTCAAAGCGTTACATGAAGATGGAGTGAGTGTATGGAATTGCTTGCTGAGTGTGTGGACTTGTGCTTTGGGGATGCTACATCTTTGCAGGCCGAATGATGCTGTAACTTCGGCTGACCAGGATCGGATGTTGAACAGTTAAATGAGGGAGACCACCACTCAAAATGAACAGAGTTTTACAAACAGTAACTTGGTGGGAACTATGTACAGTAGATACTTCACAAATGTTTCCTTTAATACTAGGCGCACCTTCAGTATCTTCACATACATTCTTCTTGTCCTTCTCAGAATGACTCGGTTCTACCTCACTCCATCCTATATCTTCACCACTACCCAGTACAGTCATACAGTCCAGTAAGTGAGAGTCCTATTCTCAATTCACGGTTCTGCATCCTCTTGTCTCTTAAGGGAACTAGTTTGCCAATATGGCTAGTACTTAGCTTCTCTGCTTCTGATGCCTTGGAACTCCTTACTGGGGCACTCTTCATATCACGTGCTCTGTATAATCCTGGCCCATTACCTCTCCGAGTTATAAATTCAGGGCCGTACTGTTAACCATCTTGTTCCATGAACCTACTCCAGTTGATCACTTCTCTCTCTCTACTCAGGATCACGCTATTCACTGGCTAGGACACCACTCACGTCACGAACACCCACGTCACTCGGCTCTGCTGACTAGTCAGACCTTACGTCTGCTTCTGTGGCACCCTGGGCCCTATCTAACATCCTGACAGGAATCTGTCTCTCTCCCTACACTTTAGCCCCTCCTACTCTGAGCTAGTCCCAAACATTATCTGTAATTAATACAACACCAACACTAAGAACACATCAGAATTCACATACACCTTAAAACACACTGCAACAATATATATGTCTTCAAGGGGAAATGTGAGCAGTATGTCCATCTTCTTACACATTCTATACAATTTTATTTTATTAGTCTTTAAAGACTCTTAATGCCTCCAGAAAGTGATAGAGTACAGCTTCTTTCCTCAGAGATGATGATATTACTGAGAAATTTCACTGGACACATGTAATAATAAAGATGTTACCGTACAATTCTATTGCACACAGTGATACCAGAGTGAAAAAATAATGTAAATAGGAATATCGGAGGACAAATAAAGACAGTGACATCACATTAAAAGGATAGTCTATTGAGCAGTAATCCACCAGCATCGGAATAGCGCAGTAGTATAATGATACAAGTATGGATAGTTGTGATAGTTGTTCTAGACTTGGTTATGACTATGAAGGTACCTTCAACCAGGTAAATCCTAAAACTGTTTGCATGTATGAATGTTTGATTGCAATTAGTTGTACGGAAATCTATTTTGAGTCTGTATTTCTTTAACTCCTTTCTCACTCGATGCTGTGTCCAAGAGAATCACCGCTCTGGAGAATAAAATCACTGTTTGAAGAAAAGAGGTCCCTTTGCTCCATTAATGTTCAGGACTCATCCCAGGGCTTCAAACCCCCTTAATTTCTTGAGGGTAAAGATCATTCCCTACTTCTTGCCTATGTGAAAAGAACTTCTATCCCTAAACTGTCACATGGATGATGAAAGACCATGGGTTGCTGGCGACATTAGACCAACTGTATTGTCACACTGATGATGATCATACTGCATCCTGTGACCGTTGGCGAACAGATACCACCTATTCCGGATTAGATGTAAAAAGTGCCTAGACACATGTATATACACTTCACTATATATAAAAAGATAGATATATATATCTATATGTGCTGCACGTATACAGATATATGTCTCTATATATGTTATATTTATATACATGTATGTCAAATAATTTCACATTTATACATAGCTATCCAAAAATAAGTAATACATTAAACTTTGTGTATATATAAATAAGCAAATTAACTCTTCTACACACTTCTATGTATCAAGTATAACTCAAACATTACACCAGCCAAAACTCTAGGTCTAACTTTTGGTGTATTGCTTGCATGGGAAATAAACTAGCTTCAGAAAACCTTTCTATACCCAGAGGCGAGCTACCCGAATAGGTCAAATAATGGCAAGCACACACAGTAGCACTTTCCTTGTCTCCACAATACGCATTGCACGCTTCCATAGTGCATTATATTCTGACACACATTAATATACGTTCTCTCTCTCAACAGGCTTTTTAGCAGAATTATGAAATATCGCACAGTGATTTATGACATCACATTACCAATTTTCACGCGATGACGCAATTCTTACATTTGCATATTTATAATAATCTCTGTACATACATTGTTATATGTATGTATTCGTTTTGGAAGGAATATTTGCTTTTCCTTGTTTAAAAAAAAAATAATATATATAATGTATATATAATATATAAATATTTGATTTTTTTATATTAAACATTCACTTTTCTGTCCTCATGAATCATGAATTCTGCTTGTCAAATTTTAATTATTTAAAATGTTAAACTGATTTCACTGCCAAAAAAACCTTAAATTAAAACATCTGTTCTTACCTTGCTGTTCTGTAGTTTTATCATTGTAAACATGTTAATGCTCTCTTTTTAACCCTTTATCCTTGTATCTGAATTTTAATTTATTAAAGAATAGTGTTAAGTAAAAGAACTGGGAGGCAATATACAGGGTGGGCCATTTATATGGATACACCTAAATAAAATGGGAATGGTTGGTGATATCAACTTCCTGTTTGTGGCACATTAGTAACGTTTCAAGATGGGTGGTGACCATGGCGGCCATTTTGAAGTCGGTCATTTTGGATCTAACTATATTTTTTTCAGTGTGAAGAGGGTCATGTGACATCAAACTTATTGAGAATTTCACAAGAAAAACAATGGTGTGCTTGGTTTTAACGTAAATTTATTCTTTCATGAGTTATTTACAAGTTTATGACCACTTATAAAATGTGTTCAAAGTGCTGCCCATTGTGTTGGATTGTCAATGCAACCCTCTTCTCCCACTCAGTATGCCTGCAAAGCAAAGATTTTTCCACCACAGATACAACAGGCCTCAGCCAAAGATAACAGACTGTATTAATTTTTTTTTAGGATTTGTGTTAACTTTTGAAAACACAAAATAAAGAGTAGAACAAGGCTAGCAGACATAACTATGCAACATATGCCTGCGAAGCAAAGATTTTTACACCAGGCCTCAGCCTGAGATAACAGACAGTATTAATTTTTTTTTTTGGGTAACTAGTGCTGTAGATAAGTACAGTTTCACCCAGGACAAAAAAAGAAAACCACCATAAACTGGCCAAACTTTGAGCACACACAGATATGAGCGGCCATGGAGATACCACTACAACAAATGTGTGGCCTATATTTTGGGGGGGCTAAATACGGCTGTATTTAACCAAAAGTGACAGCCAGGCAAAAAAAAGAAAACAGCCGTAAACTGGCCAAACTTTGAGCACACACAGATATGAGCTACAATGGTGATACCACTACGACAAATGTGTGGCCTGTATTTTTTTTTTGCTAAATACTGCTGTACTTAACCAAAAGTGACAGCCAGGCAAAAAAAAGAAAACAGCCGTAAACTGGCCAAACTTTGAGCACACACAGATATTAGCTGGCAGCAGATACCACACCGAAGAATGTGTGGCCTGTATTCCAATTACACCTGGCGCTAGCTATATACGGCTAATATATCCCACAGGTAGCAGCAGCACCACCAGAACACAGGAAGGGAATGACCCTCTCGATGTATGAAATGATCTATATACACACATACAGTGCCTGCAGGCCTTGCACTGATGTGTATTGAGAGACGTACACTACCCTGCCTGCCTAACACCGGAACCTATATACTCCGGAATTAGTCCTTAGAAGGACAGTTGGTTTAGCTGGATGTGAGTATTTAGGATGGTAGACCCCACACTAACTAATAAATCCCCAATTCTGACCCTATCAAGGCAGCCACTCTCTCTACACTCTCTCAATCCAGAGCTGAATGCGCTGAGCAGGGCAGCATCCATTCTCTTATACCCCTGATGATTTTGTGCGGCCAGCCAATCAGTGCATGACCACAACAAAGATGGCTGCGATGTTTCATAGCCTGGCAGACAATCCCTGCAGCATGATTGAGTCTCTAACGTCCGCCAAAAATGCTGGGTGGAGACCCGAGTTTCCGTCAAGTAATCCCGGATATGCTCGGTGCTCGCCGAGTACACCGAGCACAGTGATACTCGGGCGAGTAACGAGTAGTGGCGAGCACATTCCCTCATCACTACTTACTACCCTTTACTAACACTTATCTATATATATAAAACTGAGTGTTTGTATGTACAGAATGTATGAATGTATGTGTGTATGTGTATCAATCCATGCCCACTCCACTTAGCCCCGCCCACTCCACATAGCCACAATCACTCCACACGTAAATACCCGTATAATATCTAATATAGATATACAGCATATAATATCTAATCTAATAAATACAGTGTATATATATATAATATATTTCATAAGCACATCTTCTTGATCACCATCTCTGGCGGGATGATGTGGAATATTAGTGGTAGAAATTCGGTGGCTCTGGCTGACGGGATGATGTGGGATATTAGGGGTAGTAGTCCGGTGGCTCTGATGGGATGATGTGAGATATTAGTGGTAGTAGTCCGGTGGCTCTAGCTGATGGGATGATGTGCAATATTAGGGGTAATAGTCCGGTGGCTCTGACTGACGGGATGATGTGGGATAATAAGGGTAGTAGTCCAGTGGTTCTGGCTGACGGGATGATGTGCAATATTAGGAGTATTAGTCCAGTGGCTCTGGCTGATGGGATGATGTGGGATAATAAGGGTAGTAGTCCAGTGGCTCTGGCTGATGGGATGATGTGGGATATTAGGGGTAATAGTCCGGTGGCTCTGATGGGATGATGTGGGATATTAGGGGTAGTAGTCTGGTGGCTCTGGCTGATGGGATGATGTGGGATATTAGTGATAGTAGTCTGGTGGCTCTGAAGGGATGATGTGGAATATTAAGGATAGCATTCCGATGGGTCTGGCTGATGGAATGATAAGGGATATTAGTGGTAGTAGTCCGGTGGCTCTGGCTGACGGGATGATGTGGGATATTAGGGGCAGTAGTCCGGTGGCTCTGGCTGACAGGATGATGTGGGATATTAGTGGTAGTAGTCCGGTGGCTCTTGATGACGGGATGATGTGGGATATTAGGGGTAGTAGTCTGGTGGCTCTGGCAGACAGGATGATGTGGGATATTAGTGGTAGTAGTCTGGTGGCTCTGGCTGGCGGGATGATGTGGGATATTAAGGGTAGTAGTCCAGTGGATCTGGCTGATGGGATGATGTGGGATAATAAGAGTAGTAGTCCAGTGGCTCTGGCTGACAGGATGATGTGGGATATTAGGGGTAGTAGTCGGGTGGCTCTGGCTGACGGGATGATGTGGGATATTAGTGATAGTAGTCCAGTGGCTCTGAGGGGATGATGTGGAATATTAGGGGTAGCATTCCGATGGGTCTATTATTAGAGGTAGTAGTCCGGTGGCTCTGACGGGATGATGTGAGATATTAGTGGTAGTAGTCTGGTGGCTCTGATGGGATGATGTGGGATATGAGTGGTAGCAGTCCAGTGGCTCTGGCTGACGGGATGATGTGGGATATTAAGGATAGTACTCCAGTGGCTCTGGCACACCGGATGATGTGGGATATTTGGGTATAGTAGTCCGGTGGCTCTGACGGGATGATGTGGGATATTAGTGGTAGTAGTCCGGTGGCTCTGGCTGACGGGATGATGTGGGATATTAGTGATAGTAGTCCAGTGGCTCTGAGGGGAAGATGTGGAATATTAAGGGTAGCATTCCAATGGGTCTGGCTGATGGAATGATGTGGGATATTAGAATGAGTGTGGCTATGCGGAGTGGGCGGGGCTATGCACTCAGTTTAAATATAGATATAATCATCATAATTTGTTATAGCTAACCTCAGTTAGTTACTATGAACGGGCAATGCCGAGCTCTTCAGCTAGAGCCTTTATAAAATCATGGATGCTACAGGAGCCCCTACTTTTGAACAACAGGCTATTCTTCTACAGACTTCTGATGTTGTTGCTGCATCTTGAGTTAAGATTGATCCGAGTAGGTTGATGTCCTTTACATCTTCCATTTTCTGTCTGTCCATCTTAAATGTGTCTCTGTCATACCTGGCAGTAGTCAATATCGTTGTCTTCTTTATGTTGAGTAACAGTCCCATGTACGAGCTTCTCTATCTTCTGTGTATTTAAGATTGTTGATGATTCGTCCAACAATTTTTATTCTTTCTTCTTTTATGGCAAGTCCAGCCTTCCTGAAAATAGCTTCTGCATATAAATTGAAGAGAAACGGTGACAGGATGCATCCTCCTTGTCTGACGTCTCACTTTACTTTAAACCATGCAGTGCCCATGTGTTTCGTTCAGACTGTTGCTTCTTGGTCAGTGTAAAGGTTTCTTATGAGACTGATCAGATGGTTCAGCACACCTATATCCTTTATGGCATTCCAAGGTTTCTGGTGATTAACACAGTTGAAGATTTTGCTGTAGTCAAATAAGCAAAAATAGATCTCGTTGTTGTATTCTTTGGCCTTTTCCATTATCCATCTAATGTTAGCAATCTCATCTCTTATTCCTCTGTCTTTTTCTGAATCATGCTTATTCCTCTGGCAGTTCTTTGTCAATGTAGTACTGTAATGCCCCCGTCACACACAGTGAGATTGCTAGCGAGATCACTGCTAAGTCACAAGTTTTGTGACGCAACAGCGAACTCACCAGCGACATCGCTGTGTGTGACACGTATTAGCGACAGCCCCCCCCCCCGCCGGGTATCGCTGATCGTGCTCGAAATCCATGGACATTTTTTTGATCGTCGGTCTCCCGCTGGCCAGCATGCATCGCTGCGTGTGGCAGGTGGGAGACCAGCGATCAGCGAGCTGGAATCCAAGGTAAACCGCGGGTAACTAAGGGCGCGCGTCACTTAGTTACCCGCTGTGTACCATAGATACCAGCGTTCTGGGAGCTGGTATCTAATGTAAACAGAGGGTTTCTAAGCACCGCACGGCGCTTAGTAACCCGCTGTTTACCTTGGATACCAGCTCCCTGCACCAGCACGCTGGTATCTAAGGTACACAGCGGGTAGCTAAGCGACGTGCACGCTTGGTACCCGTGCCATCGCTGTCCTGATCGCTGCTGAGATCTGCCTGTTTGGCAGCTCACCAGCGATCATGTAGCGATACACCAGCGATCCTGACGGGGCCCTAAGTGTCTTTGTAGGATATTCATAGTATTTTGCTGGCATGAGGTATGAGCATAATAGGTATAAACACACATCATGTCCAGTCATTGGGCCTTTACCATTTGTCCATATCTGTTGACCCAGGCGTGTGATGACATCAACTGCTGTTTCAGAAGACTTTATTAGCTCCATTGGAATATCATTACATTCAGGAACTTTGTTGTTTAACAGAAGCTTTATCACAACAATGACTTCACCTTTCAGGATGTTCCGCTCTCTATAATTTACAGTCTCTGTTACTTCCCACATTACTGAGTTGTTCTTGTAGAGGTGCTCCATGCAGTATTTCCATCTTTCCTTGATCTGTTGTGGCTCATTTACATTTTTTCTGTTGGCATCTATCAGCATGCCCACTCTAGGTTGAAACTTTCATTGTATCTCTTTGATCTTTACGTATGCCTTCCTAGTCTTGCACTTCAGATGTTTCCTTTCTATCTGTGTAAATATTATTTGATAATAAAATTCTTTATCTGCTCGAATGACTTTCTTTAGTCTTTTACTGATGTCTGCTTTCTGGTTGTCACCTTTTGCCATTTGTCTTTCTTCAAAGATCTTTAGGGTATCTTCTGTTAAGCAATGTTGCGGGGGTCTCTTTTTTCCCTTGTTTATTGTCTTACTGGTTTCTTCAGTAATAATAGTCTTTATATGTGTCCATAATTCCTCAGACTTTCTTTCATCCGTGTCCAGTGATGTTTTTGGTTGTGCAGACGGTTCCAAAAAACTTCAGGTATGTTGGTCATATTGAAGTTGTAAAGAGCCTGTTGCCTAATCTGTTTGAGCAGCTTAACTCTAATCTTTCTTGTCAAAAGTTCATGATCAGTTCCAAAATCAGTTCCTGGCCTACATTTCACGGTAATGATAGACGACTTCCATCTTTACATATGTACTAAATCTGATTCTTATAGGCCCCATTCGGTGATTTCCATGGGTAGAGTCTCCGCTTGTGATGTTGGAAGGTGTTCATGATGGGTAGTTGATTTGTCATACAAAAGTCAATGAATCTTCCTCCAGTCTTGTTTTGTTCACCAAGCCAAAATATTCCAACACTGTTTCCATGTTTGCTGTGGCCAAATTTGGAGCTCTGGTCTCCCATGATTAAGAATAAGTTTTGTTTTGACAACTTGTCAGTTTCCTTTTGTACTTGATCATAGAATAATTCTATGTCCTCTTCCTCGGCATCTGTTGTTGGTGAGTAGATGTGTATAACTGTGACATAGATTGATGCTCCTTGTACTCATATCAAGATGATTCTATCGCTAACTGCATTGTACTTCAGGACAGTTGCAGCCAATCTTTGGTCGAGGATAAAAGCAACACCAATTCTCCTTCTGTTATCGTTGCCAGACCCAATGTACGTTTGACTGGAAATGTCTAGATTGACATCATCTTCATTCACTAATTCCAAGTGTAGTACTTTTCTGTTCATTTCACAATGTTGAGCTTGCCTTGGTTCATGGTTTACATATTACAAGTTTCTAACTTCATGAGTTCTCTGTGCTTTTAACCTTCTCTTTCGACCAAGCATTATCAGCACAAAGACTTCCTTGCGATTTTAATCCTGGCGCCTCATGAGCATTTGTAAGGGGAAGGAACTAACTAGGCATGTCTCATCCATGAAGGGTCCGGAACCGTTAGGGCTGTCACCTATATTGCAGGGTAGAAAACTTAAGACTCGACCATACTCTGTGTTTGAGAAAAGGGGGCATGGCTAAGTGGACAGAGCTGCAGAGCGTGAGTGACCAGTTTGGGCGGGAACTTCAGGCGCGCGGGACGCCTATGAGGTAAAATTAGCTGAGAAGCATCTGCACAGAGCAGAGCCTGGGACTTCAGAGCACTTTGACAGGAGACCGTCGACTGAGTACTGCTCAGATACCGCTGTCCCAGCCGACATCACTGCCCTCGTTGAGACCACTGCCACAGCCGCCAACGCTGCCACAGCCGCCTTTGCTGACAGTACTGACCTTGAGAGACAAGGTCTGTGAACGGGACTTAAGCCCCCGTTACACACTGCGATATCGCTAGCAATATCGCTGTAAAGTCACCGATTTTGTGACGTTGAAGCGATATTGCTAGCGATATCGCTGCATGTGATACTTACCTCTGACCAGCTCCCCCGCTGCTCATCGTTGGTCGCGCGAGAAGCTCCTGGATCATTTCTCGTCGGGCGCTTCCTGCTGGGCTTCCTGTGGCGCCGACGAGCGACGTGTGGACGCAGGCGGGAGGACATCAGGATCGCCGCATCTGACAGGTAAGTAGCGACCCCCGACCCCAGCGATGTCACTGGTGAGATCTGCCTGTGTGGCAGCTCACTAGCGACCACTTAGCGATGCACCAGCGATCCATATCGTTGTCGGGATCGCTGGTGCATCGCTATGTGTAACGGTACCCTAAGGCGTGTGTCAATTTGGCACAGCAAACCGGGCTGCCCATTGTAAACTGTGTTTGGGCAGTGCTGCAAATCTCGGTAGTGTTGGGACACTCAACGCTGAGGATAAAGACGTATCCCTCTTCATCACCTCATCTGCTGGACCCAAGACCCGCATCAGGATCCTGAGAAGTTTTCGCCATCTTCAGGACCACAGGAGGACACCGCAACATCAAAAGATACTACATAATTTACTTCAAGATTGTGACAAACCCCCACTGCGATGCAATCTAGGCAGCACCAGTCACAGACGGAAGTTCAACCGTGACTGGCGCCTGAGTGATAAGTTATATTTTATTGTATTGTCGGCTTTACGTGTCCCTGTTATCCCCATTAGCCTTTTGCTGTATTAGGGAATATTATCCCTCCGTTTTCTCCCTGCATGGAGTTTCTACTGTATAATAAACCCCTTTCACCCTTGCTCTGTGTACAGTCCGTTACTGTATCCTACATGCCTGCAGTCTCCTCACACATTGATCATACTAGGGTCGACCATCCTCTCTTCCCTATTAGATTGCCGAGTGCATCCCGACATATGGGTGCATCTTCCCAAACTATATTGAATTTCATTAGTTGCACTCTCCATCAAGTTTTCCTGGCATAATACAAAAGTAAATTCTCAGGCCTTTCTTCCATGCGGTAATGTGACACCCGTAAATTAGCCACACTGAATCAGCATTGTATGGCACCACAGTTGAAAGCTGTCCGCTTGGAGTGTCAAGGTACATCTTACTTATTACAGAATACTGCATATCTAATGTGCTACTATTATGGATTCCTAATTTGGTATCGTTTGTACAATTAATACACTGCGCCTAGCTGTTCAGATGAAACTGTGTAACATGTAAACTAAGTAATCATGATTAATACATAGTAAAATATGTAGATGTCTAGAGTATAAGGCAGGAACATTTCTTTGATGATTGATGTGCAGATTAAGGCCCTAATTAAACCCAAAACACACAAACCCTGCAGCTGGAGTACACTGTGCTTGTCTTAATCAAATAGTCACAGCTCTTGCACAATGTCATAGATGAGGGCACACATGTAGCTGTAGAGTACGGACAGGGACAGTTACAAGCACTCAGTGTAAGAGGGAATTTAATTATGTCTCGGACAGAAATATATTGTTAAACACGGTGGTAAGCTCATTGCAATTCTATTTAGTATAATACTAAAGGTAGACAGATAATTGCATACTATATTAAGCCACACTATATTTTCTGACTGATCATGTTGGCAATTAGCATTACATTTGGTCCAGCTGTAATTGACATTAGAGAAATGAAAAAGCATGGACAATGGGCACAGCAGCATATTCCTTAGGTGCAGTTAGCCTAAGGTTTTCATTTATATTGTTCATACATTACAAGACTTTATACAAATTAGTTTTTATTCTGAAAGGCTTTATATGGCAAGATATTGTTATAGGTCACAAGTCTGAGGCAGAAGGGATAATAGAATTTGCTGGCAAAGGATGGTCCTACACAGTATGAGGCAGGTAACTTTAATGCTATGGTTTTAACCTATTGACCACTAATCAAAGGTATGCATTAAAAGGAATCTGTCACTAGATTCATGCTGGCAGGTTCTTTAACAGGGGCAGTGCGGGTAGCTTGGTGACTCAATGTACAGTTTTGGTGCATTTTTTTCAATAGGCTTTTTTGTGGAGCCAAAAAAAAAACGCAAGTAAAAAATAAATAATTGCAGTTACATTTTTTAGTGCAGAATCAAAGCTGTACTATTATGAAAGCATTAAAAACACTGCTTCATATCTGCACCAAAGGTAGCCTTCAAGAAACTTTTTTGGTTTCATATATCTGTTATTTGCTGATTTGTGATGTTTATTATTTTATTATATTATTTATTTTATTTATTTAAAAAGCTAATCACTAATGACATTTATGTAATATTTTTGCATTTTTTTAGCAATTTTATAGAAAGAAAAAAAATCTGATTTTTATTTTTTATCTAGAATACAGGGACATAGAAATACACTGCTATATACAGATGTATCTCTATATATGTTAGCACCATGCCGGAGTCCTGCTTTGACAGTCAGAGTCTCTGGCGTGTCACTTCACTCACCCACGCTGCAGTTGGCTCTTCCCTTCCCCATGCTTGCATGCTCCCAGTAGGGCTTCCAGCTATGTCCTTAGGGCATGCGCGCGTGCTTCCGCCCTCTTAAAAGGCCAACGTATGCACTTGCTATTTCCTCCCCAGTCAAAGGCTGAGAGGCATTATGTATAAATTGCTCCTGTTTTGCAATCTGTGATGAAGGAGCAGCCGCCATCTTGGATATGGGGCGTAATGCTCGCCTCATGTCTGAGCTTGGCCTGCCCCAGTGATGCCAGTTTGTCTGACAGCTAACTGCTCCCCCCCTTGGCCTGTAAGCATATTAAAGAAAGCAGGATTTAGTGCTCCAATGTTGAATAGCAAGGTGTTTTAGTATGATAATGAGATAAGGCCAAAACAGAACTTCAAAGCTTGAGTAGGAGCCACGCCAGCATGGGGCATGAAGGTGCCTGGGGGCTTCAATTAAAATATACCTGCCAGCTGGACACAGAAATACACATCCATTGTCTCTCCCAGCCACTCCGACTCCATCCTACTATCATGGATTATGACCACATCTTTAGAGTTACAGACTCATAAAAAATATCCGCGTGACCCTGAGGAAATTGCACATCTGGCAGGTGCGACTCCTGAGTCGGTGAGGGCTCTGGGACCTGAGATATAGAGTTTGGCCATCCACAGTGACCCAATGGGGCCATGTTTGCTCTCCACACGACAGGCAAAACAAACCGCATTCACTGGTTCCTCTCGTGTCCAGATCTGATCATCCTGCAGAAATTTACCCCCTTTCTTAGATATTGGGAGTAAGTTCTGCAGGGATCTAAAGGGTGGAGATTATTAGCCCACCCTCTGACACAGGGGGGAGGAACCCAGCATGCTTAAGAACTGGGAGCACATGGCAGAGACTCTCTCTCTCACAGAAGAACCAGATGATGATGATCTAAGAAGGAATTGGGGACAGATCTGCCAAGGGAGCAGCGGCATGCGCTTTGGGGTCTGTCCGGCAACTGAGATTCTTGTACCTGTGGACTGCAGAGCTCCCGGCATCCACATGCAATCTACAACCTGGTAAAATGACCTCCAGCTTAATATCTCTTAGTCTTGTACCATTATTGTTATATTTTTACTTTGACTGTAAATCCACTGTAATTCCGTTGTATAGCTTACTGTATATTTCTGTAATTATCTAGTGCGCCCTTAAGGCTATTAAACCATAAAAGTAATCTTGGGCTGATGCTTTTACTCTGATTACAGATCTAAGAATACCCAGCGGGTAACAGGACATCCTCCCCAGTGGCCATTTGCTCTAGGTGCAGTTCCCTTACTGACCTGAGAGACAAAGGGGGCGCCAGAGAGCTGTGCCTGTGTAGTTATGTCACATTGGTGACATGGGAGGAACCGGTATTCCTTCACACAGTCTATGTTGTGTAAGGTTGCTTACCAGTCCCTGCTACACTCTGGTGCAGACTCTGCCTGCTACACCCTGGTGCAGATCCAGTCTGCTGCACCCTGGTGCAAATCCTGCCTGCTGCACTCTGGTGCAGATCCTGCCTGCTGCACTCTGGTGCAAATTCTGCCTGCTGCACTCTGGTGCAGACCCTGCCTGCTGCACTCTGATAAAAACTCTGTCTGCTGAATTCTGATACGAATTTGGTTCTTCCCTTCACCATGGTTGGATGCTCCCAGCAGAGCTTCCAGCTATGTCCTTAGGGCATGTGCGCGCTTCCGCCCTCCTAAAGGGCCAACGTATGCACTTGCTATTTCCTCCCCAGCCAATGGCTGAGAGGCATTATGTATAAATTGCTTCCTCCCCACAGGAGAAGTGCCTGAGTACCTTCCTCTTTTGCAGTCTAAGTTGTGTAAGATTGCATACCAGTCCCTGCTGCACCCTGTTGCAGATCCTGCCTGCTACACTCTGGTGCAGATCATGCCTGCTGCACTCTGGTTCAGACCCTGCCTGCTGCACTCTAATACAAACTATGTCTGCTGCACTCTGATATGAACTCTGCCTTCTGCACTCTGATACAAACTCTGCCTGCTGCTCCATTCAGTCTGTCCTTCTCTGTCCAGCTGCTGCACTACCGTTGGTCTGTCCTGGAGTGGCACCTGGCATTCATCGGGAGCCAAGTCTAACCTCACCATCAGAGGCTCTAGTGAACAGTCCGGTGCTCACTTAGTCACGCCCCTCCAGGCTCTCCGCTGTCCATTAGACAGTGGTTCCACAAACCACGTCCGTGAAAGTTTGCTCACGCCATGGACCCCGTTGGACCCCGGATCCTGCCTGTTTGGACCTTGTACGAGGAGGTCTGCCAACGGAAAGACACACAGGAGATGTCCTTGCACTTGCAGCCTTTGACTACCAAGTTGGAGGCCTTAAACATCTCTCCAGAGTTCCCGCATATTGAAGCAGCCATGTCTTCCCCGGAGACTTCTCAGACTGCCTGCTAAGTTCAAGATCCAGGTCCCCGACTCGCAGCTCCACCACGCTTTGAAGGCAATCCAAAGCTCTGCCGCGGGTTCATCAATCAGTGCGGGCTACATTTTGAACTCCTTGCTCACCACTTCCCATTGGACCGGGCAAAGGTGGCATTCCTTATGTCGCACCTTGGAGGTGAGGTCCTGGTGTGGTTGAACCCATTATGGAAGAGGGAGGACCCGATTATCTCCAATTTGCCTGCATTCTTGGAGGCTTTTCGCAAAGCATTTGATGAACTCAGGCGAACCAATTCTTCACCTTCCGCTCTTCTCCGTTTTGCATCAGTCCAATTCATCTGTAAGACAATATGCGGTACGCTTCCACACTCTGGTGTTCGAACTCGGATGGAGTAACGAGGCTTTCGTGGCAACATTTAGGAGGGACTTTCCGGAGACATTAAGGATGAGCTAGCTGGTCGAGACCAACTACTTTCGACGACCTGATCTCCTTCGCCATCCGTATAGACCTTTGTTTCCGAGAGCGTGACTGTGAGGTGGCACATGAAAGAGGACCGCGGCACCTGGCTCTATCTTTTCTAAGTCTGCTGGTTCCTTCGCACTCTCCTGTCGAGGCCTCACCTGAACCCATGCAGGTTCACTGCTTTGCCCTTGCCAGTCAGCAATAGAGGGATTGTTGCACTAAAGGCAAGTGCCTGTATTGTGGAGACATGGGTCACTCCTTTCGAGCCTGTCCGGTGAAGCCGAAGAAACTTCAGCATCTAGGGTCGGTAGGAGAGGCCTCCCTAGATGGAAAAGACATCTCTATATTTGACCCTTACTGTGGCCGTGACAACCAATGAATCCCAGTTTATTGAGTCAGCGTATTTGGATTCCGGGGCAGCAGGAAATTTTAACCTCCAGGCTGTAGTGGATCTGTTCCAGATCCCAGTTGGTCCGCTCCAAAACCCTCTAGCAATAACATCCATCGATGGGAGAACACTTCAGGAAACAGTTCGTCTGGCTACTGAGCTGCTTGAGGTCCGTATTGGGATGCTTCATACTGACAGAACAGTCTTCTATGCTCTTTCCCACATGTCTCATGCATTTCTTTGAGGGCTACCATGGCTTCGACAGCATGAACCTGTGTCGGACTGGACTACTGGAGAGGTGCTCCACTGGGGACATTCCTGTCATGTGAAGTGTCTGGCTCCAGTACATCCAGCTAAGGCTCAGTCTTCTCCAGCATCGCTACCCGGATTGCCATCTGCCTATTGGTCCTTTGTTGATATATTTGACAAAAAGGAAGCAGAGACTTTGCAGCCCCACAGGCCGTATGACTGCCCTATCAACTTGATTCCCGGACCTACACCCCCTAGAGGCCGAATTTACCCTCTGTCCCCAGCTGAGACTCAAGCCATGTTGGACTACATTCAGGAAAATTTGGCTAGGGGGTTCATTCAGAAGTCCTCCTCCCTTGCTGGGGCCAGGATTTTCTTTATTAAAAAGAAAGCTAGATCACTCTGACCCTGTATAGATTATCGGGGTCTCAACCAGATCACGGTGAAAAATAAATACCCTATCCCACTGATGCCTGAGTTGTTTGACCGATTAAGAGGTGCCAGGATCTGCACAAATTAGATTTAAGAGGCGCCTACAATCTAATCCACATTCGCCTTGTAGACGAATGGAATATGGCTTTCAACACCAGGAATGGACATTATTAATACTGAGTGATGCCCTTCGGTCCCAGTAATGCACCCGCAGTATTTCAAGAGTTCATCAATGATATCTTCCGGGACCTTCTTTATTCCTGCGTTGTTGTGCATCAGGACAATATTTTGATATTTTTCCCGGATCTGGCCTCCCATAGACGAGCAGTTTGGCATGTTCAGCATCTTAGGGAGAATCGACTCTACGCCAAGTATGAGAAATGCATTTTTGATCAGTCCACCCTTCCCTTCTTGAGTTACATTATCTCAGATACCTGACTCAGGATGGATCCTGAGAAAGTCTCTTCCAACCTTAAATGGTTGCAGCCCGTTAGAATCAAATCAATACAGAGATTCCTTGGCTTTGCTAACTATTATCGACAATTCATTTCTCACTTCTCCACTCTGACCGCCCCATCTCTGCTAGGACCCGAAAAGGAGTCGATCCAAAGAACTGGTCCTCCGTGGCTGAGGAAGCCTTCCACTCTCTTAAACGATCCTTCTACAACACCCCCATTCTGCATCATCTGGATTTGAACAAACAGTTCTTCCTAGAGGTAGACGCATCCTTGTTAGGGACTGGAGCTGTGCTCGCTCAGAAATCTATTTTGGATCACCGCATGTCCTGCAGTTTCTTCTCTAAGGCCTTCTCTGCTACAGAGCTCAAATACTCCATTCGTGACCGGGAAATTACTCACCATTAAGATGGCTTTGGAGGAGTGGTGATGCCTGCTGGAGGGTGCAGTCTATCCAGTGGTAATCTACATGGACCATGAAAACCTGGTGTACCACCAGTCTGCCCAGAGACTTAAGGCCCCTTTACATTTAGCAATGCACCAACGATCCCGACCACGATACGACCCGGTCAGGATCACTGGTGCATCGCTAAATGGTCACTAGTGAGCTGCCAAACAGGCAGATCTCACTAGCGATGCAGCGATGCTCGGCGGTCGTACTTACCTTTCAGACGCAGCGATGATGTCTTCTTCCGCCCGCGTCCATGTCTCGCTCGTCGGTGCCAGCAGGAAGCCGATGGCGAGAAATGGACCAGGCCGATGTCGCGCGATCAGCGATAGCCAGCGGGGGAGCCGGTCGGAGGTGAGTATAACATGTAGCGATATCGCTAGCGTCACAAAATCGGTGACGCTTTAACGATATCGCTAGCGATATCGCTATGTGTAAAGGGCCCTTTAATCCACACCAAGCCAGGCGGTCTTTGTTTTTTGCCCATTTTAACTTTTTATTACATTTCAGGTCCGGTGACAAGAATGTCAGAGCTGATGCCCTCTCTTGCTCATTTCTCTCCGGGGACCAAGAGGAGGATCCTCAATTTATCATGGAACCATCCAAGATGGTTGCTGTCACTCCAGTCAGCCTGTCGCGAATAGCCCCAGGAAAAATCCTTGTGCCTGACTCCGAAAAGGAGCGAGTTTTGTCATGGGGCCACTCGTCCAAGGTGGCTGGTCATGCGAGACAAAGGAATACACTACAATTGATCTCTCGCTACGTCTGGTGGCCATCCATGAGGATGGAGATTTATGTGTATGTGGCTGCCTCTTCGAATTGTGCCCGCAATAAAGTCCCTGGACGACTTCCTACCGGTTCTCTCCGTGCCATCTGGTCCATGGCAGCACATAACAATTGACTTTATTGCCGATTTGCCAGTATCTGAGGATTGCACCATCATCTGGGTAGTTGTGGATTGCTTCTCCAAAATGGCGCATTTTACCTCATTGGCTGCTCTTCCATCTGCTCCTGAACTGGCTGACAGCTTCATCAAACATATTTTCCGCCTGCACAGATTTCCTTGTCACGTTTCGTTCGATCGAGGTTCGCAGTTCACTTCCAGATTCCGGCGAGCTCTCTCTAAACATCTGGATATCGTCTTGTATTTCTCCTCTGCCTATCACCCTCAGTCCAATGGGCAAGTGGAGCATGTAAACCAGGTCCTGGGCAACTACCTGCGACACTTCGTCAATGCCTACCACAATGATTGGGTGAAATTACTTCCCTGGGCTCAGTTTTCGTACAACAATCACGTTGGAGAAGCCTCGGGAGAGTCTACTTTCTACATTGTGTTCGGTCAGCAACCTGAGGCTCCCCTCCCAGTGATGATTCCTTCTGATGTTCCTGGGGCAGATGTCTTCTCCAAGGATTTCGTAAAGTTGTGGGAGAATACCAAAGCCACATTAGAAGCATCCTCCGCCTGTATGAAGAGACTTGCCCTCAAAAGGCATCTGGATCTTCCGTGCTTCCGCCCCGTCGACAAGGTATGGCTCTCGTCCAGGTACATCCGGCTGAAGGTTCCCTCTTACAAGTTGGGTCCTCGTTTTATCAGGCCTTTCAAAGTGCTGAAGCTGATCAACGGGGTCTCCTATAAACTGAAGTTGCCGCCTTCATTGCGGATTCCGAATTCTTTCCATATATCTCTGCTGAAGCCGGTCATCCTGAGTCTCTTCTTCAAGGATCCCAGTACCACGCCCATGCTAACCACCTTTGATGATGTTTTTGAAGTGGAGAACATACTGGCCATGAAGAAGGTGAGAGGCAAGACCTTTTTCCTGGTTGATAGGAAAAGGGTTTGGCCCCGAAGAGAGATCCTGGGAGCTTAGGGAGAACATTCATGCTCCGATTCTCCTCCAGAACTTCCTCGATGGCCTGAAGAGGAGGGGCGTGAAGGGGGTACTGTTAGCACTACACCAGAGTCCTGCTCTGACAGGTAGGGTCTCCAGTGTGTCACTTCACTCACTCGCGCTGTGGTCGGTTCTTCCTTTCCCCATGCTTTGCATGCTCCCAGCTGGACTTTCAGCCATGTCCTTAGGGCATGCACGCGCACATCTGCTTCCTTAAAGGGCTAGCATGTGCACTTGTTATTTCCTCCCCAGCCATTGACTGAGTGGCATTAAGTATATATTGCTTTCTCCCAACATTGGAAGTGCCTGAGTACCTTCCTCTTTTGCAGTCTAAGTTGCGTAAGATTGCATAACAGTCCTTGCTGCATCCTGTTGCAGATCCTGCCTGCTACACTTTGGTGCAGATCATGCCTGCTGCACTTTGGTTCAGACCCTGCCTGCTGCACTCTAATACAAAATATGTCTGCTGCACTCTGATGCGAACTCTGCCTACTGCACTCTGATACAATCTCTGTCTGCTGCACTATGATATGAACTCTGCCTACTGTACTCTGATACAAACTATACCTGCTGCTCCATCCAGTCTGTCCTTCTGGACCCAGCTGCTGCGCGACAGTTTGTCTGTCCTGGAGTGGCACCTGGCATTTATCGGGAGCCAAGTCTATCCTCACCATCAGATGCTCTAGTGAACAGTCCAGTGCATGCTTAGTCATGCCACTCCAGGCTCTCCGCAGTCTGTGGCAAAGTGGTTCCACAAACCAGGTCCATGAAAATACGGTGTAGCTGTATAATTTACCTGGTAGTTCACAGCCTGCAAGGCAGCTCCAAATATACAAAAGCTTCCTAACCTGCTCAGTTCAGGCTGTGGCACACAGCTTTACCTGCTACCTGCAATGATCTAAGTTGTGGGTTTGATTTCTGTTGACACCAGATCTCAAGAAACATATAAAAATAATCATTTTTGTGATTGTTTTCCATTAATTTGTAGTAATCTTACAGGATGATAAAAATCTGATTTTTATTTTCCCATTGGAATACAGGTACAGAGAAATACCCTGCAATGTACTGTACCAAGGTGTCTTTTTAGATCAGTATAATCTGCCTCTGTGTTCTGAGCCTGCAATGCAGATTCAAGTATAGAAAAACCTCCCGTTCTTATCAGATGAAAGCAGTGATATTGTACAGAATTGAGCAACATGTAGAAGTCAGGAATTATGTACTTTAGGATGAAGCAGAATATTGTTGGGAGGAGTGATGTACTCAAGGATATGGCAGTATATAGATGAGGAGTGTGATATACTGCAGGATAAGCTGCATTGTGGCTCAGTGGTTAGCATTGCTGCTTTATAGCATTGCTGCTTTATAGCATTGGAGCCCTGGGTTGAAATTGCATAAGGGACATCATTTGCGAGAAGTTTGCATGTGATAAGTCGGCAAGTTATTCTTTCTTGAAAAGGCCAAAAACCGGACAATAAGGACGGAATCCTAATAGTAAACAATAGCTAAAACAGTAAAAGGATTTTTAGCATATAACTTTTATTACGTAAATTAAAATAGATAAAAAAAACAACACACAATTAGGGTTCCGTTTCACTTAAGGGCCTGTCACACTAAGAGATATCGCTAGCAATATCGCTATAACTAGTGACGTTATAGCGATATTGCTAGCGATATCTGTGTGTGATACTTACCTACGACCGGCTCCCCCGCTGGTTATCGCTGATCGCGCGAGAACGTTCAGGACTGTTTCTCGTCGTCAGCTTCCTGTGGCGCTTCCTGCTGTGAGGACGAGCGACGCGTGGAGCCGGGCGGGAGGACGCAGGTTCGCCTGGTGTGACAGGTAAGTAGCGATCCCCGTCCCCAGCGATGTCGCTGGTGAGATCTGCCTGTGTGGCAGCTCACTAGCGACCACTTAGCGATGTACCAGCTGGTACATCGCTAAGTGTGACAGTACCTTTAGAGATGCATCAGCGATTCCGACAATGATACGACCTAACAGGCAGATCTCTTCAGCGACACAGCAACGATCTGGTTGATCCCTGTAACGACCTCGCTGGTCATTGATACCTTATCACACAGGAGCTTTTCAGATGATTCCCGCCTGCGTCCCTGAGTTCAGCGTTGCCAACAAGGTCACTCGTCGGCGTCAAACATAGCGGGACGCCGACGGCGAAAAAATGGCCCAGGACATTTGAGCACGATCAGCGATATCCAGCGGGGGGGGCTGGTTGCCGCTGCGTGTCACATGTAGCGAGATCACTGGCGAGGTCACTGTTGCGTCACAAAATCGGTGACGCTTCAGCGATCTCGCTATGTGAGAAAGGGGCTTAAGACACACAAAACATACAACACAACCCAATGTACAGGGTCAGGTAACTGTTTGTTTACCTTGAAAGCAAGATAAGGAAGATAGAACAGATTATCTCCTTTTATGCAGCAAATTAGGTTTAATGACACAACAGGTGAAAAATATGCACCATAAAAGAAGCTATTATCCAATAATGGTACCAGGAGGGCAATATGCCTCTGACACTATTGCTTAAGTATTTGTGATATAGTAAATTGGCATGGCTCAAGCTTCCAGCATGCATAAGTCATCTACAACCACATTAAAGTGTACAAAAATAATGAAGGTAGGACCATAGCCTAAATAATACAAACATTATTGTGGTATACAGCTACTGATGAGTAAATGTTACCTTGTCATATACATGACCATTTTAAATAACTGGAACGGAACTCTCTCGCCCAAAGGTTGACAGAAGTCCAGACTGGTGGATATCACCCCTATATTTCGCCCATCAGGACGTAGAGGCAAATATATTATCTCCATTACACGTCCATTTTTTATGTACCCACGTGTGCAGAAAATTCCTGACTAAAAACCGGACTCCTTCCCAGGAAACGTGCGTTTTTTCCACACCTTTTTTTGCACGATTTTTGCGCGTTTTTTTCCAGAGCATCCCCAGTCTCATAGAATATAGTTAGAAATGTGGATTTTTCCATGAAATTAATGAGCATGCTGCATTTTTACCGCGATACATTTTTTCGTGGAAAAAAAGCATTAATATGCATAAAAAGTGCAGAATTCATTAAAATGAATGGGAAGCTTCTTGTAAGCTTTTTTTAAGCATTTTTGCCTGTAAAAACGCTTAAAAAACGTGAAAAAAAGGGCAACTAGAGGGATACTAGTAGGACAGAAGACGCAATCTCCCAAAGAATTTCTTCCCGCTCAAGGATTCATCAGGGGATCCAATAATCTGATTGGTAGGTCCGTAATCTCACCTTGCTGTAAAGGACAGTTCCCAACCTCCATTTTAAATAATAATAGAGTGCTCGGCTCCCAGACACTGAAGACGTCACTTCCGTCAATCACTGTGCATGTTCGGAGAGGCGACTGACAGTGGTCTGCGCCCATCCCTTGTCTCCGGGAGGTGTGTTCTGCACAATACTTCCTCCCTTTGAAGCTCAGAGAATCCACTTCCAGTATTCTCGCTCCTGCCACCAGAAGTGTCGACGTCACTTCCTCCTATTGGACTGCAGGATTACAACTCCAGAGCACTAACCTAATGTACGTCATTACACTTAATTTCCGATAGCTGCAGCCAATGATAAGATCCTCTCTGGGTGTATACACCCAGGACTATTAGTAGAGTGTATGTCGTTTACACCTCATGGAACGCTGTTGAGCCGCAATGATGATATTTCCATAATAACGGGGGTGCGCCACTACAGCGTGATTATATATCAAGGGGAGAAGATCAGTATAAATGTTACCCAGAGAGTCTAAATCCATAACAAATAAAACATTAGTCTTGGATAAAGGTAACACAGTGTGTCATATATTACCAAAATATATAGGTATCCCAAATCATATTATTAAATTATGAGATGGTACAATATCATGGTATCCAATAAGCTCAATTGAGCTGGTAAGTAGTAAATAAAGAAGAGATTTTTTCCCACAGGGGTGACAGCATTACCCGAATGGGGATACATTAGTAAATACTGTATATGTTAGAATAATGATTGTTTGAGAAATGGTTAGGATAGGCCACACACACTAGCCCCCCAGAAAGCCTAATCTGAGTCATCCAGGGGGAGAGATTAAGAATCAGAGGAAAATACTATACTGTCCCAAGTTAGTGGAGCATGGAGGGATATAGGGAGAAAAAAGGCCCTACCTGACAGTGGAGGTCGGCACCCTAATTACTGTGCAAAGGCACCCCCACTCCAAGTCATCTATCCCTCCCTAGTATACCCTACATTAGAAATTTAGAGGAAATAGGCAAATGTAAACTGTTCGTTTAGACCCAGCAGAGACACGGTTTTCTGCCAATAGATCCATCTTGCTTCATGTTACAAAATGCATTTATCCCAATCACCTCCCTGTGAAGACTTCTCGATTATTTCCATCCCCATAAACTTAACCACAGAAGCGATTTCACCATGTACTTGATGCACATGTCTTGCTAGGAGGGTATCTCTTTTTTTATTATTGTCCCTGAGATGTTCTCCTATTCGCCTCCTCAACTCTCTTTTTGTCTCTCCAATGTATTCAAGTTTACAGGTGCAGGTTGCTTTATAGATTATGCCTTCACTTCTGCAGTTTAAGAAGGATATGATTTTATACTCTTTTTTTGGTGACTTGGCTCTGAAAAACTTTGCCCACCTTGAGGGTAGTACATACAATGCAATCGCTACATCTGTAGCAGCCAGTGGTTCTAGAAGTTAGGCCAGGTTCACATAGCGTTAATACAGTCCGTTCAATGCATAGCGTTGACGGACTGCATTAACGCTACTGTCATATTGTGATCGCGTTTACCGATCATGCTAGCGCAGCTTCTCTATCTGCGCTAGCTGTGACGGACCCCCGAACGCTGCAGACCGCGTCCGAGGGTCCGTCACAGAATGACGACACATCGCTTACGCATGCCGCTTAGGACATGCGTTAGCGATGCGCTTGGTAATGGGAGTGAATGGCAGCATTAACGGATGCGTTACATCATGTTGCCTCGGTGTAACGCTATCCGTTAAACAGACCTGCCAAGCGCTATGTGACCCCAGCCTTAGCCATGTGGATTCGTGTGGATTGGAAAAATGACTGTGGACGAAATGGTCCTTCAGTGACCTGCTTTCCTTGTAGGTGATTTGTGGGTATGATGTTAATAATTCACTGATATTATTGTTCATTTTTAACACTTTCCAGTGTTTTTCCAGAATAGATCTTACACCTATAGCTCCATTGTTGTAAGTTGTAATGAAGCATGTACCAATGTCTCTTTCATCCTGTTTTAAAGGTTTTGACAGCAGATCTACACTTTTTCAGTTGGAGGCAACAGGAGGTGGAGAGAACTTGGATTTACAGTTTGAAGGACAGGGCAGAATCAAGGGTTACTCCGAGGCTCAGATTTTCTGTACAGTGGTGTCATTTATTGTGATAGACTGATCAGGTAGGGAAGATGCGTGACATGGAGGAAAAATAAAGAGTTCAGACTTGTTCACATTGAGCTTGAGGATGCCAGAGGGGAATAAGGAGGATATGGCTAATATACATGCTGGGATTCTGGACAACACAGAGGTGAGGTCTGAGTGAGAGAGGTAAATAGGAGTGTCAGTGTATAAGTGATACTGGAAGCCATGAGTCATCGCAGGCCAAGGGTATAGATGTAGAAGAGTAGGAGTCCTAGGACAGAGCCTTGAGAAACCCCATCAGTGAGAGGATGGGGTGAAGGGGTAGTGTGGGAGTGGGAGATGCTAAATGTGCGGTTGGAAAAGGTTTGAAGAGATTCAGGATAGGGCAACATCCTTGACGCCAAACGGAGAGAGGATCTGTTGTAGGAGGAAGTGGTCAACTGTGTCAAAGGCAGAGGACAGGTCTAGAAGGAGGAGTATAGAGAAATATCTGTTAGCTTTGGCTGTATGTTGTTGGTAATTTCGGTCAGGGAAGTTTCAGTGGAATGTTGGGGATGGAAGCCAGATTATAGGTTGTCGGAGACTAAGTTAGATGAGAGGTGGAAGGAAAGTGCGGCATGGACAGATTGGAAGCAAATGGGAGCAGCTATATGGGGTGATAGCTGGATATAGCGGTTGGGTCAAGCTCAAAAATATTTCCAGAATCTGTCCTTTCCTCAGCCCTCAATCTACTAAAATGCTTGTGCACGTTCTCATCATCTCCTGCCTCGACTACTGCAACATCCTTTTCTGTGGTCTCCCTGCTAACACCCTCGCATCTCTCCAGTCCATCCTTAACTCTGCTGCCCGACTAAATCATCTCTCTCCTCGCTACTCCTCTGCTTCTCCCCTCTGTAAATCTCTTCACTGGCTTCCATTCCCTCAGCATATCCAGTTCAAATTGCTAATACTGACCTACAAGGCCATCTATAACCTGTCTCCTCCATATGTCTCTGAACTAATCTCCCGATACCTTCCCTCACGTAATCTACGGTCATCCCAAGACCTCCTTCTCTCCTCCACACTTATTCACTCCTCACCCAACTGCCTCCAAGACTTCTCCCGAATAGCCCCCATCCTCTGGAATTCTTTGCCCCAACATGTCCGACTATCAACCACATTCGGATCCTTCAGACGGAACCTGAAAACCCAACGCTTCAAGAAAGCCTACAGCCTGCAATGACCCCGCTACCTCCTCACCACTACTGGAGATATCAGCTCAACCAATGGAATCAATGGTGCTATATAAATAAATAATAATAATTTGAAGTAAAAAAACACCGGCGCATGACAATGACGAGGATGCACGTTCAGTTAGTGAACCTGCAGGATCATGTGAGCAGAAGCAAAAAAGAGGTCCGAGTCCCCCTCTGTTCACCGGGCCCCATAAGCTAGTAAGTGCAGTAATGCCCTAATTGTGGCCCTGGCATCAGATGCTTCAGTCACAGATTAAACAGTGCTACTTATGCAACTTGCTGCAGTTTGACCTATGAGATAGCTTCAGCATTTTGAAAGTCTATTGTCTATCTAAAGGGCCTGTCACACTAAGCGATATCGCTAGCAATATCGCTATAACGTCACTGGTTTTTGTGACGTTATAGCGATATCGCTAGCAATATCGCTATGTCTGATACTTACCTCCGACCGGCTCCCCCGCTGGTTATCGCTGATCGCGCAAGAACGTCCTGGACCGTTTCTCATCGTCAGCTTCCTGCTGGGCTTCCTGCTGTGATGACGAGCGACGCATGGACGCGGGCGGGAGGATGTCAGGATCGCCTCGTCTGACAGGTAAGTAGCAACCCCCGACCCCTGCGATGTCGCTGGTGAGATCTGCCTGTGTGGCAGTTCACTAACGACCACTTAGCGATGCACCAGTGATCCTGACAGCGTCATATCGCTGGTCGGGATCGCTGGTACATCGCTAAGTGTGACAGTACCTTAAGACAAAAGTCTAGCTAAGACAAAAATGTGCTTTATCTCCTTGCAGCTATGGAAGAACTGTAAACTACAGATGTATTTATGATTCAGAAAAAAAAACATTTTTCACATATCAAGCTAAAAATGTTGTTTCAAAGAACAACAGCATTACATTCCCAATAACACAGAGGTAATTAACAGGCCGGTAAATTTATTGAAGAATCACAAAATTTGAGCCATAAATCCAGATTGGGTCAAAATTCTTATATCAGTTCATTTGACCAATTTGATCACTTAACAAACATACTATTCAAGGTAAAGAAAACTTCACCCATTACTTTTGCTATCAAGAATAAATTGGTAATGTAAGCGAGCCATGGCACTTTAGGAAATGTCGAAGGTAACCCTTACCTGCCATGTAAGCTCTGAGAACATGTCAGTGTAAAGTGATCACTGTCAGACTCCTGCGGAACATAACGCTATCATTCACATTTCCAATGCCTTGAGGGCGGAACAATATTTATGCTCTACAGCTAAATACATTCTGGAGGAATAGAAAACAGAGTCTGGAAAAGAGCAGGGGAATATTTAATTAGATCTTAATGGCTCTCTAATTACTCTGCACACAGTGAAGGAGAACTAGTGTTTATTCTACACTGTCAGCTGGAAGTGGGGGCTGTAATTTTAAGAAATCTGTGAGGCAGGAGCCTATAGTGTTTAATTGTAATTCCCAGCATGAAACTCTCATTGGTAGAGAAGGGGTATCCCAAGACCCATTGCGAGGTTCTCTATGTACTTGATGGCATGAAAACAAATGCTAGGGTGCCATAATGTTCAGATATTATTACTTGCTGAGAGGTATTATTTCAATTCTTTGTACTATATTGCTCTACGTAGGAAAATATGAAAATGATCTCTTCCGTGCCTGTTTCTAGGATTTCTCAATTTAATGCTCATGTCACCAAAATAACCAATTGCTTATTGCCTTAACAAAGGATCACAATGTGTTCAAAGGCAAATGAACTATGGGGCATCATTTGCAGGGTTTTTATACCACTTCTCTGTTTTATCATTCTCTTTCTGCTGGCTAATTTTGAGTCAAATTAATCAAAATGTTACATAATGTCTAATAAATTTTGCACAAATTGAAAAATGCCTTTTCTGTGCTCTTTTGTTGTGTTTGCGCTTTTGAACTTTGCATAAAAATAAATAAAAAAAAAATAGAAAGATTTTGTACTTCACTTGGGTACTAGAGTACATGAGTGTCAAAATATTGCAACATTTGGAAAAGTCACAAAGGATGAATTAGGCTAAAACATCAAGATAACCAAAACCCCAACCATACCTAAAAAATCACCAGAAGCGAAACCAAGTACATTTGCATAAAAAGTGCACAGAAAATAACATATATTGGTCAAAAACGGCACTGTTAGAACAACTTTTACTTCAAAATAACGTGCAAAAGCAGTGTTTTATTTGTTTTCTGCCAAGACCTTACAAACAGCATGGAGGAAGAAATCAAGTGTTTTAGTTTTTTTATGAAAACTGTATAAGCATAAAAATAATTAGGAAAGTGATATATAGAGATAACTCGGTCCAATCTGATAGAATGAAATTATCACATCAATGACAACTATTATATGACTAGATAGTGGCCCGATTCTAAAGCATCGTGTACTCTAGAATATGGCCAGCGGGAGATTAAAATTAAAAAAAATTATATACTCACCTTCCGACCGCCCCAGGACTCTTTCCCTCCTCTCACCATGCTCCCGGCATTTACCAGTCCCAGTAAGGCTTAGCACGAAGGACCGGAGATGACGTCACTCTCGCGAGAGCGTGACATCATCAGCGGTCTTTGGCGCAAAACATTACTGGGACCGGAAGGTGTCGGGCGAGTGGTGAGAGGAATGAAAGAGTCCGGGGGCCGTTGGACAGTGAGTATATCACTATTTTTTATTTTAATTCTATTTTTTACATATTCTCACCTTCTGACTGCCTCCGGACTCTGTCCCTCCTCTCCACGCTCCCGGCATCTTCCGTTCCCAGTAATGGTTTGCACCAAAGACCGCTGCTGACATCACTCTCGCGAGAGCGTGACGTCATCAGCGGTCTTTGGCGCAAAGCATTACTGGGAATGGAAGATGCCTGGAGCGTGGAGAGGAGAGAAAGAGTCCGGAGGCCGTCGGAAGGTGAGTATATCACTCTTTTTTATTTTAATTCTATTTTTTAGAGGTTGATGGTATCCAGCGTCTGGAGGAGCACCGCTGATCTCCCGATGGTAGCGGTGGCGTGCGTCCTTCAAATTCTGGACTGCGCCTGCGCACTGCGCCTGTCACTGATTGGTCGAGGCCTGGCGGCCACGACCAATCAGCGACACAGGATTTCAGTTACAGACAGACAGAATACGATGATATAGATGATCTCAGATCTGTATCCTGTGATTCACAAGATACTGCACTAGGGCTCCTTCAGATGTATGTGTGTCCAATATGTGTAGTGACAGTTTTCACACGTGCCAGAGACAGTTACACATGTAGACCCATTCAAATGAATGAGTCTGTGCACATGTTAGTGTGTTTTTACGGACCATGTGTTAGTGGGCAAAACACGCTGACGTGTCCGTTTTTTAACAAGAGCACGGACCGCAAAATTTCCTGTACAAGTTCAAACTGATGACTCATGGATGACATCCAGTCCCCCGCTGCCTGCTTTACTTTGGCTGGTTGTCAAAAATGGGGGGAACCACACGGCAGATTTTTAAATTATTTATTTACATAATTTAGAAAAACAGCATGAGGCGGCTTCTATTTTTGATAACCAGCCTTGCTAATGCTGACTGCTGATGGTTGCAGCCTGCAGCTGTCAGATTTGCCTGGCTGGAAAACCCACGCCGTTTTGTTCATTTATTTGAACTGCAGGTGACAGCTGATGGGAAAACCACAAAAATTGAGCTTGGTTTGAGTTGGTATATGTGCAGCACAAAAACGCATGTTCACATTTGCCATAAAGCATACAAAAACTACAAGAGACAAAATTAGCAAAAATCCAGCTGTAACTAAATAAGTAAAAAGCAAAAGTGCATTTAAATAATACAGAGTTCTTAGTAATATTGTATTTGATCAAATATAGCATAAAAGCAGTCGCACCGTTGACAAGATGACTCTGATCGGGGCAGTCCTACACTGTCTAATAATAAAAACCTTACCATGTGTCAAAGTTGACCTCAGTGTGTGAATTAGGGCAGACAAAAGGACCGGTGTAACAGGCCAGATTAACCCTCCCCCGCCCAGAATATACACCGGGGTTAAAGTAGCCTATGCCAGATTATACCCCGGGTATATTCTGGCCTAGGCGAAACTATACCCCGGAGTATAAATTGGCTTAGGCCAGTTTATACCCCTCTGGGCCAGAATATACACCAGCTGCTGTAAATCTGATTTTTCACACTTTTGAAAACCATTGAGTGATATTCTTAATAACAGGGCCCCAGTCAGTGCACAGGGGCCCCAGGAAGGGCACAGGGGCCCCAGGCAGCACACAGGGGGCAGGACATCATACAGGGGCTCCAGACATTGCACATTGCACAGGGGTCCCAGACATCTCACAGGGGCCCCAGACATCACACATTGCTCAGGGGCCCAAGACATCGCACAGGGGCCCCAGACATTGTACAGGATTGAGTGATATAGTCAAGAACAGGGCCCCAGACATCGCCCAGGGGGTCCCAAACAGCACCCAGGGGTCCCAGGCAGTGCACAGGGGGCAAAGACAGCACACAGGGGGCAGAGACAGTGCACAGGGGCCCTTGTGCGCTGTCTCTTCCCCCTTGCTTGCTGTCTTTGCCACCCCTGTGCATTGCGTGGGGCCTCGTGCACTGTATCTGCCCCCTGTAGGCTGCCTAGGGCCCCTGTGTGCTGCCAGGGGCCCCTGTATGCTGCCTGGGGCTCTCTTGTGCTGCCTGGGAATATTCTGGCCCATAGGGGTATAAACTGGCCTAGGCCAATGTATACCCAGGGGTATAGTTTGGCCTACGTCAGAATATACCCGAGGTATAATCTGGCCTAGGCCAGTTTAACCCTGGGTATATTCTGAGTGGGGGGTTAATCTAGCCTGTTACACCGGGTCCCAACCAGTGGACACCAGTCAGGGGAAGCCTTTAAATACAATTTCCAGCTCAGGGGAGGGAGGCCACACCCTGGCTTGCACAGAATGCAAAAATACAAAGAAAAATCACAAAAATTGGGTTTGGTTTGAGTTGGTATAAATGCCGCATATTAGCAGCCGCCTGCTCTCGCTGTTATCAGTTGAATACAATTCTCAACATTCTACCCTGCTTGCGCTGATCACAGCTCAAGGAGAGGAGATTATGAGAGCGGTCTTCAACACCTGACATCGGGGAACAGCACTAACAGTACCACTGATTCCCAGGTGCCAGTACGTGTGGTACTGATGCAGCACACAGGTGACACATGGTTGCTACACATATGCCTAAAGTATTACACACATAGAGATATGGACACACAGACACATTGACACTGATTTCAACGGTATTGGTTTTTCCATTACTGGAAATGTCAGGACATGTGAAAGAGCCCTTAGGAATGATTCCTTAGAGCACCAGTCCAGCATTTTGTTTTGTTTTCAGCTCTGGAGTGGTGCTTTAAATCTAAGCCTGCTGCCCCCAGTCATATACTCACCTTCCGGTATCTTTACAGTATTTTCAATGTGGCTCCAGTCCAAAGGCGCCATCTTGCGACAGTAGCTCCTGACTGGCCGGAAGTTAGAAGCTACGTCACATGCTCTCAATACAATTCCATTAGAGCCAGGACAAGGCTCTCATTGACTTGTATTGAAAACTGATCTCCGAGCAACTCCGTGAAACACTGGAGCTGTGAGCATGTCACTTTTTATTTAAATGAATTTTAGTCGTGTCTCCTCCATATAGGTTTATCATATCTATCCAAGTGAAGACAACACGTTCTATCACTGAACCAAAAGGATCTAAAGCTTGAACTTTATTTTCATGAACTGAAACCACACAAAGCAAATTGGGTCCAAAGCAGTAAACAGTGTTGGAAATAAAAATGATATACTATATATCAACCCTAATAGTTAAAGCAGTTTGCCACTTTCCCGATCACTGTAGATACATACATAGATTTAATTATAGTGTTTACTAATTTGTTTTGCTTGTAACCTTGGGTCAAAGTAGCTAAAGTCATGTATCAGGGTCCTTGAAGTTTGTTTTAAATTGGTATGGGGGGATTCATCATGACATGGATCCCTCTGTTATAAGTTGGTTGTTTGGTCTCATGATTGGTGGGGCTTATGGCAAAGGAATGTCGAGTCCCGGGTTAGCGGTTATCCTTTGGGTTTTGGCTGATCCTGAGCCTCTGAGAGTAATTGCGGTTTGCTTATTGTCATTTTTGGGGGTCACTGGACCTTGTAGCTTCAAGGAACTTATTACGATTTGAAATGGTTCATAAATGTTTGCAATGTTTATAATAAAGGCCACTGTGGCCAATATAATCCAACCTTATTATGGGGGCCTTTATAGTGGGGTTTAGTGGCGTACCACTTGTGGTGGCAAGCTATGCAGATGCTATGGGACCCATGAGTCAGGGGAGCCAGGAGCCAGCGCCGGCACCAGGCTACCCCACCTGTCATTGCATGTTCAACTGTACCGGCATCCTGGATGAAGATATGTAGATAAAGTTAAAAGAACTGATGGAGGAGAGAGTATCAGCTGATGCTTTTTCCTCCATTATTCATCATGGTTTTCATTCTGAGGAAGAAGTATGGTACTTCAGAACATGTAGACAAAATAAAAACCGCAGACTATGAGGAGTGCATTATACTGTATAGAGGACTATGGGGAGTGCATTATACTGTATAGAGAACAATGTGGAGTGGACTATACTATATGGAGGACTATCAGATGTGCGTTATATTGTATGGAGCGCTATGGGGTGCCTCATACTATATGGAAGGCAATGTGGGGCCCAGTGTACTATATTAAAGGCTCAGTCAATGCCCACTACAACTAAAGACAGTTGGAAAATCTATAAAAACCCAGTCCAGGTGTGTCAATTAGAGCAAGGGGGAGGTTGCCATTGTGACCAAGAATCAGAAGGACTAGGGCATCTGCAAATCCAGCCACAGAGACCTTCTGCATTCAGATGCTGTGAGACTGTCTGCAGCTTCTCACAAGTACATAGTAATTGAATATAACACATGATAAACATATATGATATAATTACCTATATATAGTCTGCCCCAACTGCAACAATACACCAATCGACCTCCCTATTTCTAGGCTCATGAGGACCATATAGCCCTAGCACTACATGATAACTAAGTGGAATAGAACCATCCCATATAAGCATTCATGCTACCTACCTTAAGTACACAGGCCATGATAAGCCCAAGAGAAAAGATTGCCACAGTGAATAATACACCCTATCATAATAGGCAATACCAAGGCATACAAAAAACCAAACAACGTCCACACTGCAATGGGAGGTTAAGAACCGCAATAAGGAACAGACATATGGGTGCCCAGCCCAGGACCATTACCCCACGCGTATCGCCGCAACCTGTACGGCTTCATCAGGGGAAGTAAACAGACCACGGTCAAGGGTGCTTTAAATACCTTGCTGAAGTCCAAGTGGGTGTAGACATGAGCCACGGGAAGTTCCCACCATCCGGCAGCCCCAGTAAAGACATAAAGACCGGCGTCCCGGTCACATAAACAAAAAGAACATGGCCGTCGCGCATGCGCTGTGTGAATCCATATCGACCAGGAATGACAGCCCCACCGCGCCTGCGCCCAGTGGAACGCACAAAGTTATGCTTATAGAATGACTAGAACAACGCGCATGCGTCCAGTGGGACGCACACCAACCTGTGTAAAGCGCGTTAGAGCCACCTGCCTGTTAATGTTGCAAGCGCAAAATAGTGCAAATATATAAAACAAGGCGCTCGCCACTCCTGGGAGCACAGCACATGCAAGGAACATACGTAAACACAGTACAGTACATACATATATACATAAGGGAGGGAACACAAGACATAACACTTAAGAAGAATTGAACCAAATTGGTGTTTTTTTTTTTTGTGTTATGTACTTGGCGCAGCCGACCTTCGGACTGGTTTGAATCAGGGTAGCAATTATTATTTTTGTCCTGGGCATGAGGATGGAGGTCATTGCTTTTGGTTGAACCGATTGACCTTGGTCGTTGGGATGAGTATTCTCCGTCGGGCTGCTTACCCTTTGGCGGGTTATTTACACATATACAGTATATTGTGCTCTTATGCTCCTGTGGGAGGGTATATATAATTCATTTACTAATGTGGTTCATTAGTGACACTCAATAGTTAATTCACGGCATTTCCTATGCCTACTAATGTCTTATTATTAATTTTGCAATTAAGGGTGCTTTTATAGTTCACCTAATATTATACTATAATGCTCCTATCTGAGGGCATGGGTAGTTTAACCATTAAAATGGATTTCCGATAGGGACATTTGACAGTCTGTCTACGGCACTTTTGTATGATTGCCCATGCCCTATTCTTGCAATTTAGGGTATTTAGGAGACCATTTAACCTTATGGTTGATTCCACACAGCCCTATTGTTTTGGGTAGATGACCTTGTAATCTCTCTTTTTCTGTTCAAGCCCTTCTTTTGTTTTTTGTTCTTGCCCCCTTTCTTTTCCCATAGCACTTTTTTTATACCCTCCTTCTAATGTGGCGATATCCATTTATAAACAATGGATTACCTGTAACCAGTGGCAAGATGGACCGAAATATACCATCAGGGTTATCAACAACCCCCCTCTCCCCTCTTTTTTGCTCTAGATGTCTCTTATCATTAAATTACATTATTACCAATTTGGTTCAATTCTTAAGTGTTATGTCTTGTGTTCCCTCCCTTATGTATATATGTATGTACTGTACTGTGTTTACGTATGTTCCTTGCATGTGCTGTGCTCCCGGGAGCGGCGCGCGCCCTGTTTTATATGTTTGCACTATTTTGCGCTTGCAACATTAACAGGCAGGTCGCTCTAATGCGCTTTCCACAGGTTGGTGTGCATCCCACTGGATGCTTGCACGTTGTTCTAGCGTTCTATAAGCATAACTTTGTGCGTTCCACTGGGCGCAGGCGCGGTGGGGCTGTCATTCCTGGTCGATATGGATTCACACAGCGCATGCGCGGCGGCCATGTTCTTTTTGTTTATGTCACCGGGACGCCGGTCTTTATGTCTTTTCTGGGGCTGCAGGATGGAGGGGACTTCCCGCGGCTCATGTCTACACCCACTTGGACTTCAGCAAGGTATTTAAAGCACCCTGGACCGTGGTCTGTTTACTTCCCCTGACGAAGCCGTACGGGTTGCGGCGATACGCGTGGGGTAATGGTCCTGGGCTGGGCACCCATATGTCTGTTCCTTATTGCGGTTCTTAACCTCCCATTGCAGTGTGGACGTTGTTTGGTTTTTTGTATGCCTTGGTATTGCCTATTATGATAGGGTGTATTATTCACTGTGGCAATCTTTTCTCTTGGGCTTATCATGGCCCGTGTACACCCTAGAACGCATTCCTGGGGCCTCGCAGGCCCGCCCTGTTAATTGTTTTCTATTTTCTGCAAGATTACTTTAGCTAGAGTTTTGAAACTCTAGGTATTCCTCAGGTATATAGTTGTTTGTCATTTCCAGTTGTTCATTTATTTTTATGTTACAGGCATTTCGGTATAACAACTCTTTTTTGTGAATACCCCATATTCACTTACCTGGGGCCTTTTAGGCCCGTACTGGGTTTACATGTGATCCTAAGTCTTTTTGTCTTCAGTGTTGCTGGGGAAGACTTTGACTCAGTCTTTATGACTCTGCTGTTTCTATGAAGAGTGTGAATTCTGCCTGACTACATGGTCATGTGATCTTGGGAAGGAGGCTCCCTCACAACGTCATGCGTCTCTGACATCATCATAGGTCCTGAACACTGTTCATTGTGTGCTTTTTGCTGAAGAGACTTTGGAGGAAGGAGTCAGCTTTCTTGTTTCTTGAAAAAGAAACTTTCTGAGTTCCAAAAATCCTAAAGCTTCTACTGCACCTAAAAGAAAGTGGTGACCTGCTGAAGGTGAGAGGAGGGGTCTGCACTTTACCCTTAGCACACACTAACAAAGAGTGTACAACCCTGATTGTAATCTTTTTTTTTTTTTTCATTTTAGTTTACTGACTTCTAAGGTTACAATGGCACAGTCTACATCCAGGGGTTTGACTGACCAAGAAATCGAAGCAATAATTTTTGATAGTGATGAAGACAGTGAACTTTCTTTGTCTGATGAAGAGTACATGCCACCAGCTAATGTCTCTACTTCATCATACATTGATTCTTCAGATGATGAAGAAGTAATGGATCCAGCAGAACGTACAAATAGAACATCCAAAACTAATGTTTTTTGGAACAGTACTGCTGAGATTCTTGGACGAACCCCATCACATAATATTGTAAGAGTTGCTCAAGGAACTGTAGGAATTCCACAATTCTTGTCCAAAAGAGATATGTTCTGTAAATTTTTTTCAGATGATATTGTAGATGAGGTAGTTTTGTGTACTAACTTAGAAGGAAAACGTATCGCTTCAGGAAGAAAAAAAACATGGAAAAATATAACAAAAGAGGAACTGTATGCTTACATTGGCCTTACTCTTCTGGCAGGGAGTACAAAATCATACGATGTTCCTATCAGAGAACTCTTTATGAACCCTTTTTCAGATCCACATTACAAAGCTACAATGTCAGTCAATAGATTTGAGGATATTCGGAGAAGCCTTCGTTTTGATGACAAGAGAACTCGTCCTGTCAGGTTGGAAACAGATAAATTAGCCCCCATTAGCTACATCTGGAATCTTTTTATCAAGAACTGTACTAAGCATTACCATTCTAGTGACAATGTGACAGTGGATGAGCAACTTCTTGCATTTAGGGGACGTTGCAATTTCATTCAGTATATTCCCAGCAAACCTGCTAAATATGATATTAAAATTTTCTGGATGTCTGATTCTAAAGCTATTATGGAATGAATGGTCTGATTTACTGTGGCAATGATGTTGACGCTCCAGTCCAGAAAGACCTATGTTCTGACGTAGTAAAAACACTTGCGAAACCAATTTTCTATTCTGGAAAAAATATAACAATGGACAACTACTTCACCAATCTTGAACTGGGCAATTTTTTGCTTCAGAAACAACTTACACTTGTTGGTACAATGAAGCAAAACCGCAGAGAAATTCCTCCAATCATGAAGCACAATCAACATCGACAACTTTATGATAGTGTATTTGGTTTCTGCAATCAAGCGACAATGGTGTCTTATAAAGCTAAGAAAGAAAAATCTGTGATATTACTGAGTACAATGCACCATGATGGAAGTATAGACACCAATAACAGGAAACAGAAACCCGAAATCATCTTGCATTATAATAAAACCAAAGGAGGAGTGGACAAGATGGACGAAAAGATTGGAGAGTATACGTGCAAGAGGCAGACAAAACGTTGGCCTGTAGTTCTTTTTTATAATATGCTAGATGTGTCAGCCCTCAATACCTATATTATTTATAGTGAGACTCTTCCAGAATTCCATGCCAACAGAAAGGACAAGAGACGTCTATACTTGACAGAACTTTGCTATGAACTTTTAATGCCTAACATGATGGAGAGAAGCAGAACAAAATGCTTACAGAGGCAAACAACAGAAGCTATGATCCGATGTGGTATACGTTTTCAGGAACATCCAGAGCCAAGAGATAAAAAAAGAAAGTGATGTTATATTTGTCCAGCAAAGAAGGACAGGAAATCCGAGCGTGTCTGTACTACTTGTGGACAAAATGTCTGCAAGGAGCATTCTTCCAAACAGATAACGTGTGAAAGTTGTTGCGGTCATTAGTAAAGTAGAAAAGGAACCTTTGAAAAGAGATATTCCTGCAGCATGTTTACTGCAACTTTTATATAAAAAACTTTTAGACAAAAAACATTATTATAAAGAGTTATATCGAATGCGTATATTGGGCGTTTTAAGCCTGTTCAGTTACTCTTTTGGGTTTTTTTGCACATAGTAATGTTTTGAATTATTCACATCTTAGGCTGTGCTCCCACTGGCGCTGGGGTCTGCCAGGAGGTGATCCGTAATGGATCTGATCTCTTGGTAACTCCAGTTAAGGCTGCTGGAATGCCGGGATTCCGCCAGCCTTAGCTGGGGTCACCAGGAGGTCAGATCCATTACAGATCTCCTCCTGGCAGACACCAGTGCTAGTGGGAATGCATCCTTACTTTGCAATTTTCAAATAAACTTTGAAAATTATTTTTGTTTGAGTTATTCCCTGTTATTTGCACACGGGCCTAAAAGGCCCCAGGTATGTGAAAGTGTAGATTTTTATGGTCATGCGTTCTAGGGTTAAACCAGGTAGCATGAATGTTTATATGGGATGGTTCTATTCCACTTAGTTATCATGTAGTGCTAGGGCTATATGGTCCTCATGAGCCTAGAAATAGGGAGGTCGATTGGTGTATTGTTGCATTTGGGGCTGACTATATATAGGTAATTATATCATATATGTTTATCATGTGTTATATTCAATTACTATGTACTTGTGGGATGCCTGTCATGTTTTTATCATGATTTTAGTGTGTAACTCTTTTGTATCAATAAAATATTTTCTAGTTTCATTACATTGGTTCAGTGTGCGCTCCTTGCAGTGGTACTTTTCCTTCTCTTGTTCTGATTGTTAATCTTCCACTGCTGCGGCACCTGACCTTTATATATAATATAGTATTTGGCACAGTTATTGCGCCCAGAATTGTCAATTGTGTATGTCTGCAGCCTCTGACACACCCGTGACTGCACCTCCCTTCTACGAGTGGCCTCTGGACACTCAGGACCAGGCTTCTCAGGACAAGAGGTGTCAAATGATCTAACCAGCCTTGGGGCATTCACCTGTGATGCTGAGACCCACATCCTTTCCTCTGGGCCATAATCCTTCCAAGTATTGTAGGGAACGACGTTGGAGGCGAGAATCTACAATCCTCAAAATCTGAAACTCTAGGTTTTCTTCAAAAATTATTGGGGGCGACAGTAGGGGTGAGGAGTCGGACTCAAGAGGTTCTACATATTTCTTAAGCAAAGACCTATGGAAAACATTGTGAATCTTAAGAGCCTGAGGTAGCTCAAGACAAAATGCTGCTGGATTAATGATGGCAGCTTTTTTATAGGGACCAATAAATCTAGGTCCCAACTTCCAGGAAGGAACCTTGAACCTGATATTCCTGGTAGACAACCACACAAGCCATTCACATTCAGGTCTGAACCTAGAAAGCCTTTCATTCAGCCATATGGTGTACCTGTCTCCCATAATCTTCAAATTACCCAGAACCACCCGGCACACTGAGGAGAGCAACCAAGCAAAACGTTCCTCTTCCGGAACTCCCAAAGCTCCTCCCCCAAACTGTTGTACCGATGCATCAAAGAACGGTGACCTGCTGGTAGATTCCTGATGGTTATTATTGATAGCAAATTCTGCCAGTGGTAAGTAGGATGCCCAATCCTCCTGATTTTTGGAGACAAAACACCTGAGGTAGGTCTCCAAATTCCATGCTCGGTCTGTCCATTCGACTGGGGATGGAAAGAAGAGGAAAAGGACAGCTGCACCCCCAGTCGAGAACAGAACGCCCTTCAGAACTTGGAAACAAACTGGGTCCCCCAATCTGAAACCACATCAGTGGGAACCCTGTGAAGCTTCACAATCTCATTTATAAACACCTGAGCAACAGTCTTGGCATTCGGAAGTGCCGGTATTGCGAAGAAATGAGCCATTTTACTGAACTTATCTACAACCACAAAAAACACAGTCTTGCCTGCAGATACCGATAGGTCAGTAATAAAATCCATGGACAAGCGTGTGCATGGTCTACTAGGAATAGGTAGTGGAAGAATGGTACCAGGCGGATGGGTATGCGATACCTTGGAACATGCATAAATACTACAAGCAGCAGCTTGTTCAACCACAGCAAAGTTTAAAATAAAGTTTGCAAGCTTCCTTAAACACAAAAAACTTGTCTTTTCTTCCAGAAAACCAGCCTGGGAGGGCAATCTTGGATTCAGGTTGGACCGGCCTACCTGCAGAGACCCCAACATCAGCGGCCTGCACCCCCTGTCACTGCTGCTGAACCTCATATTGGAAGTAATCCACCTACAGAAACAGATAGCGTAGCCGCTCTGTCAACCCTGCAACCGGATCCATACCAAGGTAGAAAAGAAAAAAAAACATACACGAAAAAAAAAACACAAGCACAAATAAAACCACGTGTCAGTTTTTTGTCACACACAGAGTAGGAAAGACTAAGTGCAACACAAAGTAATGAGGGAAAGGGAGCCCAACACATAGGGAAGGGTGGAGTGGGGACCCATATGCAGATCAAGAAGTCACCCTGTCTGCCCTAAACGTCCCTATATAGTTTCTGCAACTATCGCCAAGCAGGAACCTAATCCCTTCCTGACCCTGGCAATAAGCCCTGCTTAAAGGGAATATGTCTCTGGTTTGGCCTATATAAGATACGGCCACTGCCTTTCAGGGCTATAATATTCTATAATAGTGTAGATAAGTCCTCGATGTGACCTGGAAGAACTGAAAAATAAGTTTTATTATTCTCACCTGATGGGCGGTCCGATGGGTGTTGCAGGTCCGGGTCCGGCGCCTCCCATCTTTTTATGATCGCCACCCTCCTGCTCGCTTCATGGCTCACTGGCATCGCGCTCCTGTGCAGGCATACTTATCTGCCCTGTTGATGGCAGAGTAAAGCACTGCATTACGTAGGTGCAGGGAAAGGTCGGACAGGCCCAACGCCTGCGCACTGCAACACTTTGCTCTGCCCTCAACAGGGCAGATAAGTACACCTGTGCAGGAGTGTGATGCCAGTGAGCCGTGAAACAAGCAGGAGGGCAGCGATCATAAGAAGATGGGAGGCGCCAGACCAGGACCTGCGACACCCATCAGACCGCCCCCGGATGAGTATAATAAAACTTATTTTTCAGTTCTTCCAGGTCGGATTGCAGGCTTATCTATAGCATTATGCTATATGCTGTAGATAAGCCCTGAAAGGTGGTGGCCATATGTTATATCGGCAAAACCTAGTGACAGGTTCGCTTTAAGGAAGGACGGGGTTCGCACTAGTCAATGCCCACTACAACTAAAGACAACTAGGACAGACAAACAAGGGGATCACTTATCTTGAGTAGACTCAGAGAGGTAACACAGATGTCCTCCATCAGCAGCAAAGAGGAATATAGCCGACTGCTATAGCTCCAAGCCTCAATAGGGGAAAAAGGAAATATCACTGGTGATTCCCAGAACCAGACAGGAAGTCTATAAACACCCAGTCCAGGTGTGTCAATTAGAGCTAGTAGTAGGTTGCCACTGGTTCCCAGAATCAGAATAACTAGGAAGGTGTCTGCAAAGCAGCCGCAGAGACCTTCTGCAGCCTAATGCTGTGTGACTGTCTGCAGCCTCTGACACACCTGTGACAGTTTACGGGCTAATGCGGAGGCCATTAAACAGTTTGGGAGCTAATGCAGAGGCAGTTATATACTGTAGTTTGGGAGCTAGTGCAGAGGTAATTCTATAGTTTTGGGGCTAATGCGGGGGCTATTATACAGTTCGGGGACTAATGCGAGGGCCATTATACAATTTGGGGGCTAATTCAGGAGCCATTATACAGTGTGGGAGCTAATGCAGGAGTCATAATACAGTTTGGGGGCTAATGCGGGGGCAATTATACAGTTTAGGGGCTAGTACATGGGCAATTATACAGTTTGGGCACTATTGCGGGAGCCATTATACAGCGTGGTTGCTAGTTCAGGGGCCATTATACAGTTTGGGGGCTAATGCAGGTGCCATTTTACAGTTTGGGGGCTAATGTGGGGGTAAATATTCAGTCTGTGATTAATGCTAGGGCAAATATAAGGTTTGGGGGCTAAAGTGAGAGCCATTATTCAGTTTGAGGGCTAATGTGGGGGCTAATGTGAGAACTATTATACAGTTTGGGGCCTAAAGTGAGGGCAATCACATAGTGTAGGGACTACTGTGATGGGCCCTCATACAGTGTGGAGGGCTCTCATACATTGTAGGGACATCAGTAGGGGTCATCATAAAATGTGGGAGCCATTATACAGTATGGCAGTTACTGTGAGGGCCATTATACAGTTTGGGGCTTACTGTGGGGGCCATTACACAGTTTGAGGGCGTTACTGTGGGGGCTATTATACAGTTTGAGGGCTAGTGTGGAAACTACTGTGGAGGGAGGCCATTATACAGTGTGGAGGCCATTATACAGTGTGGGTTCTACTGGTGGGGCCATTATACAGTTTAAGGGCTAGTGTGGGGCCTACTGTATAGACCATTATATAATGTGGGGCCATTATACAGTGTGAGGGCTTCTGTGGGGATCATTGTACTGTGTTTTAGAGGAGCAGTTTGGACATCATACTATGTTTAGAGGACCTCTGGAGGTAATATACTGTGTATAAGGGAGCTGTGGGCCCACCATACTGTATATATAGGAGCTATATATTGGGTGACTCAGTGGAAATTATTAAATGTTAAGTGGCCACATTATTGTTATAGGGGCACTCAGAGTATTGTGGCAGTCAAAGGGGGAAAATGTGAACACTGTTTCCGAGGGGGACATTTCCACAGGGCATTAATATTTTCTAGGGGGCATTTTTATCATCCTAGAGGGCACAAAAGAGGCATTATTACTATGTAAGGGCACAGTAGTGGGCGTTACTATGTGGGGCATTAAGGGGAGCACTTTTAGTGTGCCAAACAGCAGGTGCAGTAATATGGACACCATCGGCAGCAGCGGCTCAGTATTGGGGTATCAGCAGGATGAGGAGTTTGGGGGTTAATATATCCTTTGTTGTGAATCTCCACACAACTACATTCAATTCTGTAGTTATGGCTCATATATATCACTAAATATTTGCTATCTGCTGCATAAAGGGTTACACCAGTGGTGGAGATTAAATGCTCATTAAAGCATTAATAAGTTATTGCACTGTCATATTATTACAGATATTATAGTAGAATATTGTATAATTACATTATGAAGTATCTTAGAATGCATGCCCAGACAATAATTACAGTCACACGCATGGTTTATACAGCGAACACTAATGATAAACCATAACCAGCAGATAAACGCTTAGCTTGCTAAGTGCAGCTATATATTTATCTCATTTTGTCCCATCCTCCAGAACTCTCCGGAGATTGTACCATTATACTATGCTCGATGCAGCAAAACACAGTGATTCTCTTCAATGGTCCTAGTTATTTGTGCTCTTCAATCCTCTCTCAGAAGGAAGGGATTATTCTCCCCATTTACATGCGCTTTACTTTGAAAGAGATAAATAACAGCATGCACAGAATAGATCACATGCATTGACATAACCGTGCCAAAAACTGATTTTTTTTTTCTTCATTTCATCGAAAAATTATTCTCTCACTAGTTTATCATATTCATAACAAGTGTTCTCCATCACGGAAATTCATATGGCGCACAGTGATAAAAAAAAAAACCAAAAACTTAAAAACACCTCCTACTTATGACTAGAGATCATTAGGTATGAAATGAAGAATTTACTGCATGTGTTGTCAATAAGCTACAAGAGCCTAGGATTCTGCTATGTGAACCACTGTGCGCCATTACTCAATAATCCAGTCTATACTGGAAAATTAGGTATATACAATTAAAAGAAGACTCTATGTGCTTTACACGTAATATTTTTCAATGTTCCAATAAGATTGGGCCTTACATAAAGAAGGCCCATAACACCATTGAAAAAGAGACCCTGGTTCAAATATGGAACTTTAGGGGGCCGCTTGTTAGTCAAGTACGTAACCATAACATGTGCTTTTAAGACTGTATAAAGAATAGGTGCAACTGTATACTCAAACTTACTTTGGTGTTATCCTATAATAATCCCATCTTTAATGTTATATAGAGGTATACAATAGCCCCAGGAAGTTTACGTCAAAACACGCACCATTGTTCTTCATGGTTTTGGATCTGATTTTGATCAGTGTTACGTCAGGGTGTTAGTTTTTACCATCAGTGTTTCATCAGTGATTATTCAAGTATGAAAAAAACTTTAAAGCATCTGCTACCAATTACAATGCTAATCATGGTTAGCACATGGATGATCTTCATAGACTTGTTTGGTTAATTTTGATCCATGACTTGGATAAAAATTGGACATGTCTCCATGATTTTTTGTGGAGGCTTGGTCCCGGAAAAAACAAGGACGTTGGAACAACCCTATAGACTGTATTGGACATATATTCTATAAGCGAAAAATATAGAACAAGTACATGACTCACGAACCTCTGAAGAAGGCTCTAGAAGAACACTGAAAGTTGACTGGTTCAAATGCTTCTCAATAGTAAGGTTATTTTATTCCCTGATAGTAGCATATATCCCAAGATTGTAAATTAAGTAAATGGCACATGGATGGCATAGTTTTACCAACCAACCATTTTTTTTTTGTCACGACCCCATCAACTTGCCGTTACCAAAGAACTGGCTGTTATGCACATCTTTGTCTTACATTGTCAAAATGATGGTGTTATTCAGAGTAAGTTACGATTTGACTAGTTACCCAATTGCAGAAGTGCCAATTACTTTGTGCTCCGGCACAGTACACCAGATTGTACTGGATTGTACAGGTTGCAATTTGGTGCGCTCGGCGCAGTGTCAAAAGGACGCATGCGCCGCCAAATGCATACTGCACACGGCCTGCATCCCCAGTGCTAAAGATAGGGGACGCAGGACACATGCAGCGTCATGCGTCCGTAGGCGGAGCTACCGGCAGAGGCGCAGCAGGGGGGGGGCTTAGCGGCGGCCGTGTGCAGCCCGACGCTGCGGCCATAAACGCTAATGTGAAACTAGCCTTATACTGCACAAAGTGCTGATTGTATATAATTGCAGATTCTAACATCCTTATCAATGAAGCCATGAAGCAGCTGGGAGCATTTCACACACATAGCTGTAATCTAAGGTTAGTTGTGATTATTTATAAAATTCATGCTGCTATCAGTATGTCTGATGTTTCCTACATTCAATGGCAGAACGCATTATGCTTTCTTCAGAGCACAGCCTGCAATCAATGCAAATATATAACCTTTCCTACATCCTTCTCATTTTCCTGGTGTCACTCGATTCGGGAAAAGTCTGAAATATATTTGTTTGTGTTACAATGGGTTGTACCACCTGTGCCCACAAGAGCAATTCAACATGGGAGGGGGGCTGTCATGTTAAAAAGGAAAGGCTTAGGCCTGTTTCACACTTCCGTTTTTGTGTCCGCCAAACGGATCCGTTTCCGTTTTTTTGACGGAAACTGATGCAAACGGATCCGTTTTTAAAAAACGGATCCGTTTTTTTGACGGATCCACGGTAACCACTAATGGAAGTCTATGGGACAAAAAAACGGATCCTGCAAAAAATGGCGGATCCGTTTTTTACGGAAACCAACGGATTTTGACGGATTTGAAAAAACGGAAGTGTGAAACAGGCCTTAGCTGTTTAGCTCTCAACATTAAGACTTCATTCACTTGATGGGATTATGATAACACGGATACTGAATATGCTGGTAATGCTTTTCAAAGGAGATATGCATACCGCTGAACAAAATAAAATTGAGCAAATATTGGATGCCGTTTTTAAAAAAAATGTTTTTTATTACAGATGACTAACAGGTACATTTCTAATCACAAGATCACACACATTACCAATTTTGTATTATAGCTGAAGTGCATAGTCACGTGCATAAAGCCTTAGGAATGAAGGTCTGTGTGACCTTCAAGCTCATTCTACTGTCCATTTGTTTGCTAAAGTCACAGTGTTTGTAAAGTAGGTATTACTGAGTAGATTCAGACTTGGGAAAAAAAACAAAGTGTGGGTTCTATAGCAGCTATATTTGACTTCTATATTATTTCTTTTACCAATCCATAAGAAACAATGATTTAGAGGTGTATATAGAAACAGAAAACATTATACCTACAAAAATGATACGCCACACTAGGATAATGAATTAAAAAGGTCTTTTTATTCTTACATCATTTAAAAGAAAACATTATATGATATATTAACCCCTTAACAGCCAGGGGTATTTTTGGCTTTTGATTTTCATTTTATTGCTCCCCTTCTTCCCAGAGCCATAACTTTTTTATTTTTTGGTCAAAATGGCCATGCGAGGGCTTTTTTTTTTGTGGAACGAGTTGTGCTTGTGAACAACACCATTGGTTTTACCATGTCATGTAGCAGAAAACGGGAAAAAAAATCCAAGTGTGGTGAAATTGCAAAAAAAAGTGCAATCCCACAATTGTTTTTTGTTTGGCTTTTTTACTAGGTTCACTAAATGCTAAAACTGACCGGCCATTATGATTCTCCAGGAAATTATGAGTTCATAAACACCAAACATGTCTAGGTTTTTGTATCTAAGTGATGAAAAAAAAAATCCAAAGTTTGTAAAAAAAAAAAAAGTTGCCATTTTCCGAGACCCGTAGCTTCTCCATTTTTTGGGATCTGGGGCTGGGTGAGGGTTTATCTTTTGTGTGCCGATCTGACATTTTAATTGATATCATTTTGGTGTAGAAATGTTCTTTTGATCACCCATTATTGCATTTTATTGCAGTGTTTCAGTGACCAAAAAACATTATTCTGGCATTTCAATTTTTTTCTCACTACGCCGTTTACCGATTGGATTAATTCTTTTTAGATATTGATAGATCGGGGGATTCTGAATGAAGCGAAGGACATTAAGGGGTTAAATTCATATGTATGTATAATTGTTTGTATAGATGAACGAGGCACCTTCATTGTACCCAAAAATGAACCAGGCTTCTGCAAATCCACAATTCTGTTCCTGATATCTTGTCTAATTTCTTGAGACTTTCCCATGATACTACACAAAGGAGCAGTGTTTTTCGGGTGTGCATTAAAATACATCCACAGGTGTGTCTCTAACTAACTCAAATGCTTACAAACACATGAAATCATCGCAATACTTCTGGGCCATAATGGCGTATGCCGGTGCATGCGCAATAATAATTTTATGCTTTACCCAGAGTTGGGAAAAGCATACTGCTCACTCACGAGAGGACATTTGAATGTGCAAGCTCGCTAAATCTATGTGAACGCAGGAATTACACCAAATAAATGCATAGAGAAAACCAGGAGGGGGGAGAGAGGAACAATAAGCCCCGCCCATTGGACCGGACCCAGGAGATTTACATACACCGCTTGAAGAGTATAAAATGAATTTATTGATCAAAGGGGGGAGTCAAGGTTTATGAAAAGTACTGGTATAATGTATAGTTGACACTGAATCCAATCATATTTTTACTTGATATGCGAAAAAAGTGGTGACAGATTCCCTTTAACGGTTGCAATTATACACATTATTAACTTATTTACATTTTAGTCCCAATGAATGGGCTGAGACCTGACCTTTTGTACTATGGGTGGATCTACGCAGTACTGGTATCTCTAATGACCTAGCCTGGCCTAGTGTGTTTGTTGTTGATGTTGTGGACCTTCTACTGTCTGTGCTACTGGTAGGCCTGCATCTTACTGGTAAACTGGGCAGCCGTCTGCAACTTCTTAAACTCACCATGGGTCAGACAGATTCACCGCTAGCAGGGGGCAGATTTTCGCATTCTGCTGCATATGTGGCACCTGTTATTGGAGCCAACAGGTCTAGAGTCTCTGCTGCTTTAGGTGCAGTAGGCTGGGGAAAGATCAGGACAGGTACTATGATGGCTTGATTCACCTGCGTCTAAGACCAGGGAAAGTCTCCAAGAATGATCCCAGCAAAGAGCAAACAGATGAACGGCATACTAGGGCACACAAATCACCACATTACCAGACGGAGCTATTTATCTGAAGTATTGCGGCATATAATTCAGTCAAAAAATGGAGGTGCTTGCATGAAAAAACATGAATATTTCAATGTGAAGCGAAAAAAGAAGAAATATGCAGCACCTCCCTCCCCTAGCATTCCTCTACGCCTTGCATGTCCACACATTTGATGGAAATTATGTGAAATAAAGACTCACAGTTTTTCAGCTACATCGGTGAGTGCTGCATATTTCTTCTTTTTTCGCTTCACATTGAAAGTCTCCAAGAATGGTATGGATCTTCTCTTCCACCTCTTCTATGGGTTGAGGAACATCTTGGTCTTCCTTTTCGTTTCTCAATTGGTTAGGGCATACTTTCAGATGATCCCTCAACACTGCTGCTGATGTTTCTCCTCCTTCCTTACTGATGAGGCATACCTTGGTATTATCAGAGTTTGAAGGCATGACGGTGTATGGTTCAGCCTCCCACTGATTGTCCAGTTTGTGCATCCTCCTCTTTCTTTTGAGGACCTGTTCTCCCGGTACTAAAGGAGTACCTGGAGCTTGTTGGTTGTAGTTCTTTTCCTGTCTCTGCCTGGCTTGGGACAAACTTCGTTCCATGCATTCTTGCACTTTGCGGTATTACTGCTGCCGCTCTGTATCGCAGTCGGCATCAGGTGGTGTCATCTCAGGTGTTACGACTCCTATGTCCATGTCAATGGGTAACTTTCCAGGTCTAGCCCTCATCAGGTAGGCTGGGGTGCAGTTCGTGGAGTTTACCATGATATGATTCTATAGATCTGCCAGACAACTTCTCTGGCCACAGGTTTTGCTCTTCCAGGGGCAAGGTCTTCAACAGGTCAATTACCACCTGGTTCATTTTCTCGGACATGCCATTTGTCTGCAGATGGTACGGCATCATCCTGATTTTCTTGCAGCCGTACAGGTTACAGAACTCCTGGAATACAATTGCCTCAAAGGCTGGGCCTTGGTCGGTGAGCACGTGTTCAGTGTAACCATGCGGTCGACAAAAGTATTCTTGAAATGCTTTGGCTGCTGTCTTTGAGGTTTGGTCTTTGACAGGCACGACTACCAGAAACCTTGAGTAATGGTCAATGATGGTCAGAGCGTAGGTGTAACCAGTCCTACTCGGAGTCAACTTAATGTGATACAAAGCTACCAGTTCAAGCGGCTGCTGTGTGATGATCGGCTGTAATGGGGCTCGCTGGCTGTTACGGTCTTTCCTGCGCAGGTTGCATGGGCCACATTCTCGGCACCACTTCTCAATGGCTTTCCTCATGCCAACCTAGTAAAATCTCTCACAAAGTAGGACCTACAGCTTCTTCCACTCGAAGTGTCCTACTCCAACATGGTACGCCTCTAAGACCATTGGCGCATCCCGCTTTGGGACTACCACCTGCCAGACCAGTTCGTGTGGACACGAGTTGATGTTCCTCTGACACAGCTTACCCTCATAGATGAACAGCCTGCCCTTCTCCTTCCACAACTGCTGTGTTTCCTGTGGAGTATCTGGACCAGGGTGTGAGTCAGCTTGTGTCAGCAACTCCTTTACTAGGCGGACTGCCGGGTCACTATCCTGCATGTCTGCTCACTCATGGTGGGGCAACAGGTTAAACATGGCCTCTTGCATGACATAGCGCTTGTTCCTCACACAATGGGAGCACTGGGCCACCTCGTGGCGGTGGAAGGCTGGTATCTCAATTTCTTCTAGCTCTTCTGGGTCTTCTCCCCTGTCTGGTAAATTGGGCATCCTGGACAGTGCATCAGCATTAGCGTTCTTATGCCCCACTCGGTACTTGATGGTAAACTCGGAGTTAGACAGCCGAGCCATCCATCGCTGTTCCCATGCACCTACTGTACCTTTGCGGTTTCCAAGTGAGTCAGCGGTTTATTGTCCGTGAAGACGGTAAACTTCGCTGAAGCCAGGTAGTGTTTGAATTGCTTGGTCACAGCCCATACTATGGTGAGAAACTCCAACTTGAAGCAACTATAGTTGTCGGGGTTCCTTTTGGTGGGACGAAGCTTCCTGCTAGCGTAGTCAATCACTCTCTATCTCTGCCTTTCTGCACTTGTGACAGCATTGCTCCCAATCCCACGTTGCTGGCGTCAGTGTAAAGTATAAATGGTTGGCCATAGTCAGGGTAGGCCAGGACTTCATCTCCCGTGAGAGCCAACTTCAACCGGGTGAAGGATTCTTCTATCCTGTTGTTCCACTTGAACGGAGGACTCTTGTTCTTGGCCTTCTTGAGTTTGCCCACTTGGAGGTCTTGCAGGGGTGCTGCTATCTTGGTTAAGCCCTTGATGAATCTCAGGTAGTAGCCTACCAACCCGAGGAACTGTCGTACTTCATGAATGGTGTTGGGTCACTGTCAGTCTGTTATGATTGGGTCACCGAGGAGGAAAACAAGATCAAGCTAAGCCACAGAAAACCAGAGAGGTTGGTAACTAAGTGGATTGCAGACCCCTGATCCTATCCACACAATTAGCAGTAGCCGTGGAGCGTACCTATGATGATTCTATACACAGCCGGAGGACTAAATAAGCCTAAAGCAAGAAAAAGGGGAAATCTAAACTGCCCCAGAGCAGACCCCAAAGGAATAGATAGCACCCAAACATATATTGTCGGTGAGACAAGATGAAAACACAAACACAGGTAGGAAAATAGGCTGAGCAAACGATGGGGCCCACACTAACTAGAAAGGACAGGAAAGGAAAGACTCTGTCTGCAAACACGCCAAAAAACCCTGCAAAAATGTCCAACACTTCTGATAGCAAAAAAAACCCTGAAGTCACTAGACTTCACCCACTATATCAGCACTCTGGCATATTCTGAAAACAGAGCAAAAAGAGGCCAATCTAATAAGGGACAAAAAGCAAACTGGCACAAACAGTAACATAAGAATGGAAATTCAGCACAGCCCCAGCCGGGGCTGGCTGACCACACAAAACTGAATAGACAAAACCAAATCAAATGTGAACAATAGCAAAGAACGCTTAGCTTGAGAATGAAGGGACTGAACTGGAAACAAAGACCTCGGGAGGCAGGAAAATCACCAGCAGGAATAGGAGTCGGCTGTCTTAAATCCAGTCAGAGACTCCAGATGTCCAATCGTCATCCTCATTATTAGGTGGCAGGTCTCTGTTAATTAGATCAGCTTCATTACCTCCTGCAACCACCAGAGCGAGCCCGGAGAGAGAACTCACGACTCCTCTGTCAATACAACCAGCTCCACCACCCTCACCAGCAACCAGAGGCAGACCAGAAAGTGAATTCACAACACCAGTCCCTGACAACGGTGAATTTGTAAGGTGACATTTGGACAGCTTCACTTTCAGGCCAAAGTTAGACAGGGCTTCGAACAGCTCAGCCAGGTGCTTCAAGTGGTCTTTATATGTTTTGTAGAAGCCGATGAAGGCGTGTCGTGAAGGCGGTCTTCTCTCTATCCGCCTCTGCTA